>NC_072037.1:12595936-12970306 GCF_027791375.1 Indicator indicator
AACAGGACCTTGTCTTCCCTGGGCAGATGAAATGGCCCAAGAGCAATTCCCACACAGCTGCACTGCAGCACCAGCATGGCTTGAGATGCTGTAGAAACCACCCCAGGTCTGGAGGGAGCTGAAAACGCTGAAGAAAAGGATGAGTGGGGGCCAAACCAAGAGGCTGCCCCCTGCCTGCCTTCCTTCCTGTCCCTCCCAATCAGTTATTCATCACCAGACCCAAACACACATATCAATGAGGAATTCATGGAGATTCCCTGAATACCAGAATCCTTACTGTCATGGCAAGCAGAAGGAGCTCAACAGCCTCTTCCAGCTCCACACCCTGCCCCGGGTGGATCGTTCTGCTGAGGCTCCATTCGTGTTTACAGCAGCAAAGCCCTCACTGAACCCCTTCCTCCCCAATGTCTTCCAGACCCTCTCTGAAGAGAGCAGCAGCCACAACTGCTGCATCTTTAAATCCATCCCCATCTCACTGTCCAAGTTGCTGTTTGAGCCGTTACAGCTCCCTCAGGACTCCACTGACTCACTGCATTTTCTGCATGACGCAAGCACAGCTCTGCACAGCCTCAAAACAGCCTCCAAACACTTCCAGGCAGAAACTGGCCACCAAAGAACCCCATAAATCAGGCATTCTTCCTGGCCAGGCATCACCCCCTGGGAAGCAAGGAACAAACTGAAGTTCCAATCCTGATTGGAAATGGATTAATCACCAGCACGTTCCTCCTCAGGAATACTTCTAGGAAGGCTTCAGTTTCCACTCTGAAATCCTGTGGAAAATAGTTTGCTCCTGACTGAACACCTACAAGTGTGGCCCACCACTTCCTCTGACCCATCAGAGTCACACAGGTTGGATGGGACCCCAGAGCTCAGCTGTTCCAACCTCCCACCCTGCCCAGGGACACCTCTCAACCAGACTCAGCTGCCCAAGGCCTCATCCAGCCTGGCCTTGAACACCCCCAGGGAGGAGGCAGCCACAGCCTCCCTGGGCAGCCTGTGCCAGACTCTCACCACCCTCACACTGAAGAGCTTCTTCCTCAGCTCCACTCTAACCCTGCTCTGCCTCAGCTTCAAACCATTCCCCCTTGCCCTGTCTCCAGACACCCTCAGGAAAAGTCCTTCTCCATTCTTCCTGTAGGACCCCTTCAGGTACTGGCAGGCAGCTCAGTCCCTTCCCATGCTGCTTGGTGGTGCCAGTTCAGTTGCTGAGGGTTGGTGCAAACCCCTGCTCCCCAGCTGCACCCCTCCAACACACCTCACAAACCTGAACCCCCTCCTAAGCTCTCCACACTGGTTCCCAGTTTCTCAGTTCCCCCTTCCAGTAGGGGCAGACAGGTAAAGAAGGGGAATCTGTTCCAGGAGGGAATGTTTAGGGAACCCTCAAACAGGCCAAGCAGTTGTACCTGTGGGGGGACTCCCTGAAGAGACCTGAAGCCAGCATGGGGACAGACACAAGCAAAAACAGTGGCTCAGGGAAAGCATCTGCCATGAGTCAGGCCTGAGCTCTGCACCTCTCTTCCTTCTGAATCCCTTTGCTCAGCTCTTGGTGCTCCCCCAGCCACTGCAGCTCAGCAAACAGACCTTTTATGTACATTTTTTTTCCCTACAGGAATGGCAACAAAAGCAAAACAAACACTGACTTCTGTTTGCTGCTTGATAGCAAAGGCAGCTGAAAAATTTGGGTTTCTGCTTGGAGCTTTTCTCCACTCTGAGAGATTTCGCTGTGATAAGAGAGGTGGAAGTGACAGAAAAATGTAAACCTTAATAATAGAGGGGAAAACATCAGAGAGGAAGATGAGAGAGGGTCTTGTTTGCTCACCCACACTGGGATGGGGAACACACACCCTGGACTTGACGATCTCAGAGGTTTATTCCAGCCTCTGTGAGGAGCCGTCCTTGCTGGAGAACCTGCTAAGCCCCTTCAAGCCAGCTTAGGGAAGATCAATGTGCAGGACAGAGCTGTCTACACTCACTCTCAGCACATCTTCGGCTAGCAGAGGGATCCTGCCTTGCTTTGCAGGCTCAGCACAGTCACAGCCAAGGCAGCACCACCAGACCTGCACCTGGGCTGGCAGGGGAGGTGCCAACAGCACCCAAGGTTCAGCTTCTCCCATCACAGGGAATCTGTGGCCACAGCCAACACAGTGTCTGTGACCAAGAGCAGGGAGCAGACAGCTTGGAGGCCCCAGGAGAGCAGCATTGGGACTGGGCCTGCTGTGACACACAGGATGGTTCCTCATGGTTGGTTAAGCCAGTGTGGGGCCCTGGCTCCATTCCTATCCCCATGCCCTGGAGGCTGTTTGGACAGTGAACTTTAATCCTGACTTTCAGGCATTGGAGAAAAGCAGCCCCAGCTCAGCACCCCCTGCATGGACACTGGGAGCTTTGTAGTGACCCAGAGTCACAGAACTGTTTGGCTTGGAAGAGACCTCTAAGATCAAGCCCAACAGTCAGCCTAAGACCACCCTGGCCACTAAGCCATGTCCCCAGGTGCCATGTGCAGATGTTTCCTGAACACCTCCAGGGCTGGGGACTCCACCACCTCCCTGGGCAGCCTCTTCCAATCCCTGACCACTCTTGCAGCAAAGAAGTTTTTCTTCCTCTCCAACCTAACCCTCCCCTGGCACAATTTCAGGCCATTTCCTCTCCTTCCATCACCTGATACCAGGGAGAAGAGAGCAATGGGACCCACCTAGAGTGCAAATGCCTCCAACAACTTCATTTACAGTTAGAATCACTTTGCATTGATATGACAGAGCATTGAGGGCCCTGCCAATCCCTGACAAGAAGCAGATTTTTCTGAGCAGATAAATCCACTCAGCTTTATAAAGAGTGAAAGCTGTACACACTCAGCGTGGCCTCCTCACCACCAAATCACAGCAGATTGGTCACATTTCTACAGCTAACAGCAGGGCTGCTTCTAAATCTCTGTGTCTCCTGCCTCACTCTTAAAGCAACAGGGGGAAAAAAAGAGTCCCAAGGACAGCAGTGCTGCAGGACTGGTGTGCTGGTGTAGGAAAGGGGCCAGCCTCTCAGCAGCCTGAAAGCCTGCTCCTTGCCACCAGACTGGCTGTGCAGCAAGGACACACTGAGGACAGGCATCAGGGAAGTGTCAGGAATTCTGATTCAGCCTGATGAATCACCAGCAGCTCCCCTGAGGGGCGGGATCTGGGTTGAGCATAGCCAACTCTAGCCCTACACAAGCTCACACAACCCCAGGGCAGGCAGCACAGCCATCAGCAGCATCCCTTGGAGAGAAAGCTCAGGTTCTGGTTCCCAGCCCTCTCTCCATGGCACAGCAGAAGGCATCTGCTGCTCTTGCTGGGTTGTTTCCACTTGCAGCTTGAGGTTTTGGTTGCCCAGAAGCCCACACACCAGCAAGGCCCTGCTGCCAAACACGTGATGGAGCCCTGGCATGGAAGCTGTACTTGATCTCCTCAAGAGCTGTTTGTTATTCAACAGCCACAGATTAGCCAACTTGAGCTGCACAGGGGAAGAGCAGCCCTGCTGTGCTTTACTCCACTCATTTCAGACCTTCACTCTGCACAGATTTTCTCCTTTCCCAAGGGGTTTAGCCCCAACTAAGGCACATCCCAAGCTCAGACATCAGTCTTGGCCAATAACCCATAATGCTTTCACAAAGCCCATTTTGATCCACAGCAACCTCAGATGGGATGTGTTTGGATTCACAAAATGGCTTGGGTTGAAGGGACCTCAAAGACCATCCAGTTCTGAACCCCTGCCATGGGCAAGGACACCTCCCACCAGCCCAGGTTGCTCAGGGCCTCATCCAGCCTGGCCTTGACCACCTCCAGGAAAGGGACATCCACAGCCTCTCTGGGCAACCTGTTCCAGTGTCTCACCACCCTCACTGTCAAGAATTTCTTCCTCATCTCCAGTTTCAATCTCTTCCCTTCCAGCTCAAAGCCATTGTCCCTCATCCTGTCACTCCCAGCCCTTGTCAGAAGTCCCTCCCCAGCTCTCCTGTAGCCCCTTCAGGTACTGGAAGACTGCTCTGAGGTCTCCCCGGAATCTTCTCTTCTCCAGGCTGAAGAGCTCCAACTCTCTCAGCCTGTTTCCACAGCAGAGGCTCTCCATCCCTCTGATCATCTTTGTGGCCCTCTTCTGGACCTGCTCCACCAGTTCCATGTCCTTCTTGTGCTGGGGGCACCAGAGCAGGACACAGTGATTAGGGTCCTTTGGAGCAGGGATGTGATCCAGATTTGCAGAGCTGATGGCTCTTTGCTCCAGCAGAAAGGGTGGAATTTGGCCTGTGGTGCTTTCCCCAAGAAGCCATCTGATCTCATGACTAAGTGCACTCGAAGCCATGGGGGTGGTGGGGAGGCAGAGCCAGGCAGGATGGAGATGGAGCTCTCATAGTAAACATCTGAGCTGCCTGGAACCGAGGCCGAGCTGCTAAACCGAAGCGGCTGCTGCTCCTCCAGTATCTTTTCCTCTGTTTATCCCAGTTGCCATGGCTCTGCCTTGAATCATCTGAACAAATCACACACACATGGCCCAGGCCACATTATTTCCACTCACTCCACAACTCCAGATCAACTTTCACTCACCTGGCAGGCGTTGCTGCCAACCAACATCAGCGTGGCACAACGGAGGGCAGCTGCTTCAGAGGGGCTCAGGGACCCCCCAGGAAGTGCAGAGAGCAGGAAGAGCACTTTAAAAAGGGCAGCAGTGGCACTTGCAGCCCAGCAGGCAGCTGTGTCCTGAGCTGCAGTGAAAGCAGTGGGAGCAGCAGGATGAGAGAGGGGATTCTGCCCCTCTGCTCTGCTCAGACCCCACCTGCAGCACTGCCTCCAGTTCTGGTGTCCCCACCACAAGGACATGGAGCTGCTGGAGAGGGTCCAGAGGAGGCCACAAAAATGATCGGAGGGCTGGAGAACCTCCCCTGTGAGGACAGGCTGAGGGAGTTGGGGCTGTTCAGCCTGGAGAAGGACTCCAGGGAGACCTTAGAGCAGCCTTCCAGTACCTGAAGGGGCTACAGGAGAGCTGGGGAGAGACTTTGGACAAGAGCTGGGAGTGACAGGATGAGGGACAATGGCTCCGAGATGGAAGAGGGGAGATTGAGAATGGAGAGGAAGAAGAAATTCTTTATATTGAGGGTGGTGAGACACTGGAACAGGTTGCCCAGAGAGGCTGTGGCTGTCTCCTCCCTGGAGCTGCTCAATGCCAGGCTGGATGAGGCCTTGAGCAACCTGGGCTGGTAGGAGGTGCCCCTGCCCATAGAACTGGATGAGCTTTAAGGTCCCTTCCAAGCCATTCCATTCCATGAATCCATGTTATCCTCCACTGGCTTCCAAGAGGGCTGCCTCCAGTGCTGACACAGCTGAGGGCTCCTCTGGGTCAGCTGAAGCAGAGCAGCTCTAAGCTATGGAGGCTGCTCCTCTGCTCCTCCAGTGTCTGAGTGAGACTGAAAGGAATGGAGATTGAATCACCTAAATATTCCAACATATTGTCCTCAGGATGGTCGTGTGCCAAGTGCCCCAAACTAATCACCTTCACAAGCCCAGGGGGGTGCCAGCCTCCTGAAAACTGGCCAATGTGCCCTTGGGTGCTGCTAATCCACAGCCCTCAGGAACATCCTTCACTGTGCTGGAACCCCTGAGCTCAGCAAGGTACCTCTACAGCATCCTCCATCTTCAGGAATAAAGATCTGCCTTGAGTTATTGCTGTCTGCATCAGGAGATTTACAGCAGGGAGCTGTGTCCTGCCTTAGACAGCACAAAACCCACCCTGCATCACCCTCAGAATGGGGATCTCTGCCCCTCCTCCCCCTTCTGTCCTCTCCAAACCATTAAGAATCACAAGGTGAGAGCTGACACAGTCTGAGAGCAGCACCTGAAGCATCTCTGCAGTGTCCTTTGCCCAGACAGAGGAAATGCTGCTGCAGGGGACATGAACGCAGCTTAGCCAGACCTGCTGTCCTCCAGGGTCAGACCACAAGGCCAGGATGGTGCACCTCAGGTTGCAAAAAAACTCAAGAATCCCTCAGAGTTTGTGCTGGGAATGGCCTTTTGTCTGGAGCTGAGCAAGATGGACACACAAGGGGCTTGCTGCAGGCAGCCCAGATTCCTCCTGCTCATCTGCCAGCTAAGTGACAAACCTTTTTCCACCAGCCACAGCTCAGAAAGGGTTAATCCACTACCACCTACACCCTGGGATCTTGTAGAGCAGCAGATCTTTAGTCCAGGATTTGCTGTGAGAAGCAGAGAGAGCAGGCAGTGAAGTTCAGACTTTCTGGTGAGGGTTTTACTTTGAAAGGCTGTCACCAAGTGGCAGAGCTATGAATGGCTGGGGGCAGGGACAGGCTGCAGAGCCACAAACAGCATCAGCTGGAGAGACAAAGGAAGGAGTCCACCAGCCCAAGATGATAGAATCATACCTAGAATGGCTTGGGATGGAAGGAGACAGAATCACCCAGAGTCCCAGAGTGTCAGAGCTTGGAAGGGATCTCCAGAGATCACCCAGTCCAAGCCCCTGGCCAGAGCAGGAGCACCCAGGAACACATCCAGATAGGTTTTGAAAGTCTCCACAGAATGAGACTCCACAACCTCTGTGGGCAGCCTGCTCCAGGCCTCCAGCAGCCTCATACCAAAGAAGTTTCTCCTCCTGTTGAGGTGGAACCTCCTGGGCTCCAGCTTGTATCCCATGCTCCTTGTCCTGTCCCTGGGCAACACTGAAAAGAGGCTGCCACCTTCATCCTGACACCCACCCCTCAGAGCCCTGAAAGATCATCTAGTTCCAAGAGATGCTCCCTGCACCTCAGCACAGCAGTAGGAAGGTCAGGATAGATCCTGCAACAAAACCCAAATAAGCCAGGAAACAAAAAATATATCAGAAGGCAACTTCAAACACCATGAGGGTTGTTCTTTTGCTATAAAGGTTTCTGATCCTTGCCTTTGAAGCACAAAGATCATTAACAACAAAGTCAACCAAGAGTGTTTGGTGTGGAACAGCCACCTCAGGGGCTAAGGAGAGGCACCAGGGAGAGGCCAACACAGGATGTGGCTTTGTTTAGAACCAAAAGGAAAGACACAGCCTCCACTGTAATCCTAGGATGGCTCAGGTTGGAAGGGACCTCAGAGCTCAGCTGCTCCAACCTCCCACCATGGGCAGGGACACCTCTCAACCAGACTCAGCTGCCCAAGGCCTCATCCAACCTGGCCTTGAACACCCCCAGGGAGGAGGCAGCCACAGCCTCCCTGGGCAGCCTGTGCCAGAGTCTCACCACCCTCACACTGAAGAGCTTCTTCCTCAGCTCCAGTCTAACCCTGCTCTGCCTCAGCTTCAAACCATTCCCCCTTGGCCTGTCTCTAGATACCCTCAGGAAAAGTTCCTCTGCAGCCTTCCTGCAGGATCCCTTCAGGCACTGGCAGGCAGCTCTGAGGTCCCCCTGGAACCTTCTCCAGGCTGCACACCCCCAGCTCCCTTAGGCTGTCCCCACAGCAGAGCTGCTCCAGCCCTTGGATCATCTTTGTGGCCTCCTCTGGCCTCACTTCACCAGCTCTGTGTCCTCCTTATGCTGGAGATACCAGGACTGGAGGCAGGATTTAAGCAAACCCAGAGCAAACCCACTTCAACTGGGCTGCATTTGAATGGGTGCAGGATGGCTCTGCCCTACCTCAGAGCTCCAGAAACCCTCTGCTGGCTGCAGTCTCCCCTTTTCAGCAGTGTTTGCAGGCTGTGAAATGGAGTTAATCAATATTTCTATTGGACACATTCTTGGGCCCTGTGCCACAAGCACTCATTTTTAAACCCTTCAATCTTGTATCATTTATGGAGATTGTATTGTCACAGAGAGTGCTGTAAAGAATTTATTCTGCTGCCAGAGCTTTTCTAAAGGTCTCCAGGCGTGATGCAAGATTTCCTCCCCGAGCTGTAAAGCTTCCAGATCCGTTTGCTGTGGCAAAGGGATGGTTTTGCTGAGAGACAGGCAGGCTGGTGGAAATGATTGGTGACTTCAGGGAGTGCTGCTGGCTGCTTTTGGGCAGCCTTAGGAGGAGGAAATTCTTCCCCATCAGGGCAGGAAGGCACAGGAACAGGTTGCCCAGAGAAGCTATGCAGGCTCCAAGCCTGGAGGTGTTCAAAGGCAGGATGGATGAAGCCTTGAGCAAGCTGGGCTAGGAGGAGTGTGCCTGCCAGGGCAGGATGAGCTTTGGGGTCCCAGGTTGTGACTTCTGTAAACTAGAGCAATTGATGCAGTTAGTCCCATGGGTTGTGTGGAGCGAGGCCAGCTTCCCAGTGCACACAACCTCCTGAAGCTGTGCATGGCACTGGCCAAGTCCTTCCCTGTGGGCTTGGTGTGTACCTGCCCAGCCAGGACAGTGTCCCTCTGGACATGCTGGAAGCAGCCAGGAGGCCACTCTGCAGAATTCTTTTCTCTTTAAAACAACCCAACCTGCATCTTATTTACCTGATTCTAAGTCATGATCTCTTTCATTTCCCCGGAATAACTCAGTCAGCTGAGGCTTCTGGCTTCCAGCAAGGTTCCTGCTGTTTACTTAGGTTTTCCAGCTGGGTTGAATGATTTGCAAAGAGGTCTGAGGACTTGCTGGAGGTCACAGAGAGAGGAAAGTCAGTTGGCCCTGCTGGTATAATGGCCCTGCACTTTCACAGCAACCAGGACTTTGCTCCAAGCACCAGGCCAACCTTCTCATCTAGAGACACTAAATCTGCTCTCACCATTCCCCAGATTCTCAGGAAAAGGCACTTCCCTTCATGAAGAGTTTGAAGCAGCACTGCTAAAGGGCAGGATGAAAACCTGAAGGCACAGAATGCTCCTGCTCACCCCTAGAAAAGCCCAGGGGAGCTGCTCACCTGAGCTGTTGCAGTTCCACAGCATGATTTGCAGACCTCATTTGGCACACCACAGAAAAGAACCCCCAGGGGTGTTTAAAAGAAAGAAGTCTGCCTAAATGTTTTGCTGAAGGTAGCTATTTTCATTTTGGTTACAATGCATAGGGCAGAGCCTCCACAGCAAGCCACAGCTGCCAGCAGCCTTCAGTCTGTCCCAGTCTGCAGAACCATCAAGGCCAAGGGAGAGCTGAGGGTGGAGCACCTCTGCTATGGGGTCAGGCTGGGAGAGTTGGGGCTGTTCAGCCTGGAGAAGAGAAGGCTCCAGAGCAGGAGACCTCAGAGCAGCCTTCCAGTACCTGAAAGGGGCTCCAGGAGAGCTGGGGAGGGACTTTTTACAAAGGCCTGGAGTGACAGGGTGAGAGGTGATGGCTTTGAACTGGAAGAAGCTGGGTTTGGATAAGGCATGAGGAAGAAATTCTTCCCCATGACGGTGGTGAGACACTGGCACAGGTTGCCCAGGGAGGCTGTGGCTGCCTCCTCCCTGGAGCTGCTCAAGGCCAGGCTGGATGAGGCCTTGAGCATCCTGGGCTGGTGGGAGGTGTCCCTGCCCATGGCAGGGGGTTTGGACTGGAGGATCTTTAAGGCCCCTTCCAACCCAAGCCATTCTGTGATTCTAAGATCACTCTTCTCCATGCCTCAGCCTCTGCAGAGCTATGAGGAAGATGAGGAGTGTCCACTCAGGCTTCCTCCCTCCTCTCCAGCTCCACCAGGACAATCTGCTCTGCTAAGCATAGTTTTTGGACCGACTGCAGGGGTTTGATTTGTGAGGTTTGGCTTTGTTTTACCCAGAGCAGCAGCAGCGCAGCCACGCAGCCATGTGCCACATGAAGAGCAATTCACCTCCCCTGTGCCACTGCAAACAGGCTTGACAGAAACTCCAACATGACAAAAGCTAAGGGCTGGAAGCTTGTACTGAAAGCCAGCCCTGACACCAAGATGGATCAGCAGTGATATTGTGGAGGAAAGGCATTTTTGCCAGCAGTTCCACAGCCACTGCCATCCATCGGGGCACAGCACTTCCATACATCCTGCACGAGCCTCAGGGCCTCCAGCAAACCACTTCCCCACTTGGCACTTCACCCCAACAGGCCTCCTGCCCTTCTCCATCTATGCCTCTGTCATCCAAACCCCACTCCACTTCTACACTCCTCAAATTCATGCCCTGATGTTCCCAGCTCCTCTGCACTTCCATCCCAGAGTAATCCAGGCAATTGCACTTCAGCTCAGTTCTGCTGCTGCCCTTTGGCTCCTCAGCCCTTTTTTTGTTCTTCTACCACAGCAGCTTCCATCTCTCACTTTATTCTTATTCATTCTCACTTTATTCTTATTCATTCGTTTCACTTTATTCTTCCTTATTCTTCTCACTTTATTCTTGTTTAAACTTTCTTCTTCATCTTGTAAACCTTCCCAGTTTACTCTCTCTATTTTCTCCCAGTCTTACTGGCTGGACATCTCCAGTTAAGCCTTAATTATGTCTCAGGCTGATGAGCACACCCTAGAAGAACTCCCAAGGCCAGAGGTCCTGCCTGTTAGACATTGAGCTGGGATTCAAAGGTCATGCTTGAGGATGCACAGCTCAGTATCTGACACTCACCCTGGCACTATGGATCCCTTTTGCTGTTTAAATTGCTTTGGAAGTGGTGGCTCTGCCCTTAACAAGGAAAAGCATCTTCATGTGGTGAGGCTGCACAGGTCTCAAGAGGGTACAGTTGGCTATTTCCTACTTCCTTCCACAGAATCACAGAATGGAAGGCGTTGGAAAGGACCTCTGGAGATCATCCAGTCCAGGCCCCCTGCCAAGGTAGGGTCACCAGAGAAGGTCACACAGGAACACATCCAGGTAGGTTTGGAATGTCTCCAGAGATGGAGACTCCACCACCTCTCTGGGCAGCCTGCTCCAGGGCTTCATCATCCTGTAGCCCCCTTCAGGTACTGGAAGGCTACTATGAAGCCTCCCCAGAGCCTTCTCTGCCCATGCTGCTGGGGTTACCATGGTTCTCCAGCCTGACCATGACCCATCCGGGGGTGGGGATGTGAGGATGGAGAGGCCAAGTTATGCCAAGAATGAGGCTGGGGAATGCAGCAGAGATCAGACTGCAGTGAGGGTACCCTCACAGGCTGCTGCAGCTCCTGGCAGAAGGCTTCTCCACAGCCTGGGAAACACACAGTGGGCGATGACCCTCACCCACTGCATCTTCATCCTGCTTAGCATATGCCAGGCACAATGAGAAGCATTAAGTCAAGGCTTTGCCCTACCCAGCACAGGATGCGATTGGCAGAGGAACTTTGCTTCCCCTCTGGTTCTGCTGAGGGTGGAATTTCTGTTCATCCTTCAGCCTTAGCCAAATGTTTATGTCAAGCTGGGGAGAAAAATGCCAGGCACAGAGCAGGGGGCGGAGGAAAGACAATCTGGAGAAGGCTTATCAACCAATTCAGCACACAGAGCACTTCTCCCCTCTGCACAGTCAGCCTCAGATAAACAACAAGGTCACTGTGTTGGCCATTCCCTTCTTTAATTAACCTATGACAGGTTAAACAGCCCAAGATCACTATTGGTAATCAATAAACCTAGGCTCATTTCAGCCCCACAGCAGGGACCTTTACTGGGTTAGGATAAAACCTCAATCCCTTGTTACAAGCAGCAACCACCTGCTAGGAGGGGACAGAGAGACCCTGAAGTCATAGAATCACAGAATGGCTCAGGTTGGAAGGGACCTCAGACATCATCTGCTCCAACCTCCCACCATGGGCAGGGACACCTCTCAACCAGACTCAGCTGCTCAAGGCCTCATCCAGCCTGGCCTTGAACACCCCCAGGGAGGAGGCAGCCACAGCCTCCCTGGGCAGCCTGTGCCAGAGTCTCACCACCCTCACACTGAAGAGCTTCTTCCTCAGCTCCAGTCTAAGCCTGCTCTGCCTCACAAGACCTCCCTCTGCAGGATCACTTCAGCTATTGGAAGGCAGCTTTGAGGTCCCCCTGGAACCTTCACTTCTCCAGGCTGCACAGTCCCAGCTCCCTCAGCCTAGCAGAGGTGCTCCATTCCCTTGGTTCATCTTTGTGGCCTCCTCTGGCCCCACTCCACCACCTCTGTGTCCTCCTTCTGCTGGGGACACCAGAACTGGACACAGTCCTACCGATGCCACATCCTTACAGGTCCTCCTGCACGCCTCAACTCCATTGCATTCTGTCACAAAGCAGCTCCCAGGCAGGGATCTAGCACGTAGATCACTTCTACCACCTCCCCAGTCCTGGTTGAGTAGGAAAAATTCATTATTCATTTAATTTTAAGTACCAGCCAAAGGGCTCAATCAGCAGCAGTGCCCCAGCGCTGTGCTGCGGCAGATGAGGAACAGCTTCCCCCTGCTGCACAGCTCTCAGGGCTGTGGAGCCTGGGTTAGGAGCATCCCAGCATCTTCTGAAGGCACTCAAAAGCAGAAACAAAGCCATCCATTATTTTCTAATTGCTTAGGAGTGAACAAAGGCAGAAAATGACCTGCTGTGTCCCAGCTCTTCCCAAGCACACGTGAATAAACAGGACCACTGGAGGTCCACCCGAGTGACAACACAGCCCAGGGAGCACAAAGAGGAATGTTTGCCTTTCAGCGAGGCTGGAATCAAAGGCAAAAAAGCATGTCTGAGAAGAAAGGTCCCTGGTGGGTCTGGCACTGAGACTCTCTTCAACGCGATGGGGAAAGTTTGGAAACATTTGAATGTGCCCTCTTGGCTGGCAGCCTGTCAAAGGGAGACAAACCCCCAATGGCTCTGGTTGAAACGGCAAACAAGGCCCCAGACCAGCTACTGAACCACAGTGTGGTGGATCCACAGGAAAAAGTACAGCATTTAGTCACAGTCTTTGCATTATGAAGCAAGGAGTAATGGAAGCCCCCCAGACGGCTGGCAGAAGCCCCCGCAGCAGAAAGACAGGAAAACTGGGAATGGGGAGAAGAGCAGTCAAAAAAGTGAGGAACAGCAAAAAAAGAAGATAGAATCCTCCTAGAATGGGTTGGGTTGGAAGGGACCTTGAAGATCATCCAGTTCCAGCCCTCCTGCCATGGGCAGGGACACCTCCCACCAGCCCAGGATGCTCAAGACCTCATCCAGCCTGGCCCTTGAACACTTCCAGGCTTGGAACCTCCACAGCTTCTCTGGGCAACCTGTTCCAGTGCCTCACCACCCCCACTGGAAAGAATTTCTTCCTATGTCTCATCCAAACCCAGCTTCTTCCAGTTTGAAGCCACCACCTCTCACCCTGTCACTCCAGGCCTTTGTAACAAGTCCTTCCCCAGCTCTCCTCTAGCCCCCTTCAGGTACTGGAAGGCTGCCCTAAGGTCTTACTGGAGCCTTCTCTTCTCCAGGCTGAACAGCCCCAACTCTCCCAAGCCTGTCCTCACAGCAGAGGTGCTCCAGCCTCTGATCATCTTTGTGGCCTCCTCTGGACCCACTCGAACAGTTCCATGTCCTTTTTGTGTTGAGGGGTCCAGAGTTGGACACAATACTCCAGGTGGGGTCTCAGCAGCGCAGAAGAGGGTCAGAATACCCTCCCAACCTCAAGTGTGAAGATCTCACTTCCAAACTTGTTCCAGCTACAGGAGCACCATTTCCAAACCCTACCCTACCAGCATGTGCTGAGCAGACTCAAGAGGAGTCCAAACCACTGCTGCTGAAAGCCCACCAAGCACAGGGTGCTCCTGTGCTGTCCATCAGCTCTCTCTAGAGGCAGCTGCCTGCATGGGAAGGACTTCACCTGGGTACAGCTGCTCTGTGCAGGCAGGCAGGCAGCACAAGCTAGCACTGTTCATCTGAACCCAGCCAGCAGAACATTGTGGGACATGATGATGAGTGTGATGGAAAGAAACTCAAGAGCCTCAACTTTTAAGCCACAAAACAACACAGAGCCAACAATTCATCAGAACTTTTTTTTTTCCCCCCTCAAACTGTGAGGAGAAGAAGATGGATCTCAAGGAACAGCAGCTAAATCACCCAGCAGGTGCTTCAAGGATGAATGGGAAGAAAACATAATGCAAGCCATTATTAATGTTTATTAGGCAGGGCTGTTAGGACACAGTTTATCATCAGCTATCTTCAACAAGCTCCCAGCCCCAGCCTAGCCGAGCCCAGAGTTGCTTAGAAAACAAGAGAGCTGCTGCACAGCCCGAGGGGGATCTCGCTGGGCTAAGCTGCTTCATTACTCCACCAATCGAAGCCTGCAGGCTGGCAAACTGCTGATTTACACCCACAGACCCCCCCAGAATGCCTCCACATGCAGAAGTGTGCCAGTGAGAGGAGCTGTAATGCATAACCCCTTACATTACTTATGTTGACAAATCAGAAATAACTCAAGAGATCTTAATTACAAAGCCCAGAATTCACTCTCTCAGCTCACCAGGAGTAGCAGGAAGGGAATCAATCCTTCAAGGAAGAGAAATGAGCTGGGTGAAGCAGTTAGGGATGGTAAAGGGGCTGCAAATGCTGGGTTTAAGTCAGTCAATACATTTGAATGAATCATTCTTTAGATGAAGGAGGGTTCTATGTTGCTGGTTTATTTTCAAGGGGCTTGTTAGTCCCTAAGGAACTGAAATCAAAAGCTCATCCTGAGTTTCCCCACAAGTCCTCCAACAGGCATCCCAAACCCACACAACCTGAGCTATTAACACAAAAGCTGCAGCATACGTAAGAGCTCCTGTGTGATAGAGTCACAGAATCATTCAGGTTGGAAAAGACCTTTAAGATCATCCAGGCCACTGTAACCCAACTGCCATGACCACTACACTGAAGCACCACGTCCACAGCTTCTTGAACCCCACCAGGGATGGGGACTCCACCAGCTCCCTGGGCAGCCTCTTCCAGTCCCTGAGCTCTCTTGCAGCAAAGAAATCTTTCCTAATCTCCAACCTAAACCTCTCCTAGCACAGCTTAAGTCCCATTTCCTCTCATCCTATTGCTGGTTACATGGGAGAAGAGACCAACATCAGCCTCACTCCAAGCTCCCTTCAGGGAGCTATAGAGAGCAGTAAGGTCTCCCCCTCAGCCTTCTCTTCTCCAGACTAGACAACCCCAGCTCCCTCAGCTGCTCCCCAAGCCCCTCACCAGCCTCACTGGTCTTCTCTGGACATGCTCCAGCACCTCAATGCCTTTCCTGTACTGTGGCACCCAGAACTGAACCCAGTACTCAAGCTGTGGCCTCACTGAACTACCTCCACTGAAGGCACTTCTGGAGGGGACTCTACCTGCTGACCCCAGGCAGATGTGGCTACATTTGCCTGAAATGAGGTCTGGCATGAAAAGCTGCTTTTGTCCTGGAGGCAGAGAAACTTCCCCCACCAGAAACCCTGCATCAGCCAGCTCTGTAATGTCACTGACAGCCTGCTCAAGCTTCCCCAGAGCAAGCAGGGATTCCACCAACCTCCCAGGAACGACCTCATCTAAGCCACAAAACTAATTTCAGCTTCAAATAGGGAGGCTGCTCCTCTATATATCTAATTGAGCAGGAGAGCAAAGCCATTGGGACAGCAGAGGAAATCTGCTCTTCCCCTCTCCGGGAGAAAGGCAATGACACCATGGCAAAGTGGTTTTATCAGTTCCCCAGACTGCAAGAGCCAACTCTGCACCATTCATCAGGAGGAGAATGGACCAAGAGAACAATCAGAAAGCCATTAGCAAGCTGCCTGAGCTCCTGATCAAATGTCAGAGGCTGGATGGTTTTGCATTACTGGAGAGCAGGGAAAGAGCAGGAGGTTGTTTCAAACCCATAAAGATATTATTACAATTTTTAGCTTTCGTTAGCACAAAGGCAACCATCTGCAATCTGCAGCCCCTTGAAGTTTCTCAAGTCTGGGACAAAAGCTTCCAGCACCGTTAAAATGTAAAGAGATCTGCCTAGGCACCACCAGTTCATCCCAGCAGGGAAGGGGCAGTGGGGAGCAGGAGAACTGGAGCTACTGCCTGCTTCTGTTTGATGCCCTACTGGCTGCATGCAAGAGCTGGGGCTCAGCTGTGAAACCCTGCAAGAAAATAGCAAGAATTACCCCAGGATGCTGCTTCCTGGCAAGGGAGTGACCAGGACTGGATGAAATTCTCTCTGTAGGAAGGCTGAGGGCCTTGGGAGCAGCCTGGGGGGGGATCTCATCAATGCTGATCAATACTTCAAGGATGGGTGGCAGCAGGTTGGGACCAGGCTTTGTTCAGTGGTGCCCAGGACAGGACAAGGGGGGATGGGCACAAACTGGAACATCAGAAATTCCAGCTGAAAATCAGGAGGAACTTCTTTATAATTTAAAGGTGACAGAGAGGTGGTGGAGTCTCCATCTCTAGAGAGATTCCCAAACCCACCTGGACGTGTTCCTGTGTGGCCTTCTCCATGTGACCCTGGCAGGGGGGTGGGACTCAATGATCTCCAGAGGTCCCTTCCAACCCCTTCCATCCTGTGACTCAGTGCTTTGAAGCCTGCTGATGGATGATGTAGAGAATGCAGAGCACATTCATTTGGCTTTGATTTTCTATGAGGGAGGGGAAAGATGAAACTCTGCTTGTGTGACCCTCTCTGGGAGATGCCCATCTGATAGCCACCTGTCCTCTGCACATCTGTGGAGTGCATCTCCTGACACTTCACACTCACCTTGCAGCTCATCACCTTTTGTCCTCCAGTCTGCTAGAGCTGATTCTTGTTTTTATATATATATATATTTTTTGTCTGGCTTTTTGTCTTTACCAAATTGTTGCTTTTTCTCTGGGAGAAGCAATTGTCCACCTTCAAATTGATACTGCTGCAGGCTGGCTGATTGCTTTGTGTTCCACTGGACTAGGAAAATCCTGCTGTCGAGCTGAAGGGACTGAAATCCTTGTTTAGAAAAGAAAATAATAACTTTTTACTGCTTTGCTAGCAAAGCTGTTGGTCTGCACTTGGCAGGTGACCCTGCCAAGGATTTAGAAAAGAGAAATTGGATTTGATTCTCTCTTTTTCTGGTTTTAAGATGGCCAAAGCTGGCATGAAAAATGGTGGGTTTCTGAGAGGGGCTTTGTCTGGCCTAAACAGCAAAAAAGGAGCAAACTTAATCTTGTTTTTCTTTATGGGTCAACTTTGCAGCTCTCACAGGTATTAGCTTGCTCCTGGCAATTATCTGCCTTCTTTCTGCCCCTTCCTGTAAAGGGCAAGAGGGGCCTTGCCCACTCACTCTGCTCTTTTGCCATCTTCTCTCCCTGGCTCAGCCTGGCTGCTCCTTCCTGATGTGCTTTTGAGAGGATGCTGCTTAGAGATTAGTGATGCTGTACTGGGAACACTGGTGGCACTGGGAGCAGCCCACATACAGATCATATAGTCACAGGATGTTGAGGGTTGGAAGGGACCTCTGAGGATGGAGTCCAACCCCATTCCCAGAGCAGGATGCACAGGAATGCATCCAGATGGGGCTGGAAAGTCTCCAGAGAAGGAAACTTCACAACCTCTCTGGGCAGCCTGCTCCAGGGCTTCAGCACCCTCACACCAAAGAAGTTTCTCCTCATAGATTGACATATTGGTTTGGGGTTGGAAGGGTCCTTGAAGACCATCTAGTCCCAACCCCCTGCCATGGGCAGGGACACCTTCCACCAGCCCAGGTTGCTCAGGGCCTCATCCAGCCTGGCCTTGAACACCTCCAGGGTGGGGGCATCCACAACCTCCCTGGGCAGCCTCTTCCAGTGTCTCACCACCCTAACTGGCAAGAATTTCTTCCTGTTCTCCAGTCTCAATCTGCCCTCCTCAAGCTTAAAACATCTTAAGGATTACAAAAGCTCAAAGCCAGGAGGAGGCCACCTTGCTTTGGAGACCCTGCAAGCTTTGAGATTTTGGTTCATAGCACCTGGCGGGGGGTTTATTCCACATCATGTCTAGGGACATTTTATCATCCTTCTCTTTCCTGTTCCAAGCAATTACCATTAATTTTCTCTTCAAGCAGCAGCCTGTGGCAATAAATTTTGGGGGACTCCTGCCTGCCCTTTCTGAAGGCCTCCATAATGGCTTCCGCCGCTCGCTGCTGCCTTCATTAGCAGGAATTAAAGGAGTGCTGGTGGCCATTAGCAGAGCAGTTAACAACCTCTCCCAGGGAAGGTGCAGCAGCTTGGAATAAATGAACAAGAGCACAAACAAATCAAATCACTACAGAGATGTGCTCGCCTCATTTGTTCCTCCCAACCTGACTTCGTTACACCAACGTCGCACGCCGAAAGCTGTCCAGGCGGGGATCCCTGGCACAAGAGGATCGCAGAGTGGTCTGGGTTGGAAGGGACCTCCAAAGGTCATCCACTCCAAGCCCTCCTGCAGTCAGCAGGAGGACATCCTCAGCTAGAGCAGAAAAGTGTCTCAGGGTGTTTAGCCTCTGATTCCTTGCACACCAAATGTCAGCTGAGTGAATCCTGGTCCAAGCAGAAGCTAAAGCCCCATGGAGGAGGAGGAGGAGGAAGAGGTCATTTGCTTACTGCCCACAGAATCCAGCCCTAGTCCCACAGACTGCAGAGTGGCTGCCAGCAGCTCAGCTCAGCTTTTAGTCCTGGCCCAGCTCCCCCCTTGCAGGGTAAGGCTGGAGATGAAGAAGTTCTTCAGTAGGAGGGTGGTGAGAGTCTGGCACAGGCTGCCCAGGGAGGCTGTGGCTGCCTCCTGCCTGGGGGTGTTCAAGGCCAGGTTGGATGAGGCCTTGAGCAGCTGAGTCTGGTTGAGAGGTGTCCCTGCCCATGGTGGGAGGTTGGAGCAGATGAGCTCTGAGGTCCCTTCCAACCTAAACCATTCTAGGATTCCTCCACCAGTCTACTCCTGTGGCAGCTGTGCTAGCTGAGCTCACCAGCTAAAAGCCAGCACTGCACTTACAGTGCCAGCACCTCCTTGTCTCAGTAGCTTTCAGCCCTCCAAGATTTCACCCTGCCCTGCCACGTTGTTTTCCCACCCTTCAAAACCTGACTGAACTCTACTTAAAACACAGAGCAACTCTCCTGCTACAGGGCAGGCTCTGCATTTGTTGTTTAGCTTCTTCTGGCTTGCCTCTCGCAGCAGAAAGGTTGACAACCTGAATTTCTTTTCCCTGGTACCTGGGTTGCAGCCAGGGACTCAGGTGCCACTCAGGTACTGTGGGTGACAGAGTTTTGTTGAGATTGTTGGTTTGTTGGCGTTGTTTTTTTTTTTCTGGGGGGGGGGGTGTCATGCTGTAGTCATTTCTGATCTCATTTGAGAAGCAAACCCAAATTGAGAATAGTGACACAGTAATTGCTGTTACTGAACTGAAAATACAGTTTAAGACTTTTTACCTGGATCACTACATTTGATTGATATTTTAATTTGGGTTTTTTGGCAAGTGAAAGCTAAGGAGAGCTGGTTTGCAGTTGGAAATACTTGCAGTGGAGAATTCATTATATTTAATTTTACCACCCCCCACCCCCCCCAACTTCCTAGCACCTATGCAAATTTCCTGGGTTAAATTCTTCATTCTATTTTATGCATCAGCAGTGTCTGAATGGAGGGGAATCTGCACAAATCACTTCAATATGTGAAATGCTGCTAATATGCTCAGAATATTTTTCTTCTGGTCTCTGTGCCAGACAAGAGCTCAGATAATGGCTTTCAGACACTGTAAGGAACACTGGGGAGAGGTGCAACAGGCAGCTGGGGTAATGTACACAGCTAAGGATGAACCTGCTTCTTTGTGAAGCTTTTTGAGTGGCCTCAGCACCTTTCAGCTAAGGGAAGAAGTAACTGGGAGAGGAGAAGATTAGAACAGGCTGCTCAAGCAGGTAGTGGAGTCCCCATCCCTGGAGGGGTTCAAGAACTGTATGGCCATGGCACTTGGGGACATGGTTTAATAGGCATGGTGGTGCTGGGTAGATGGTTGGACTGGGTGGCCCAAGAAGGCTTTTCCAGCTGAAACAGTGCTGTGATTCTAACCATAACAGGAGCTGACAGCAGGCATCAAGGAAAAGCTGTTTTTTCTTCCTGTTTTACTTGGTTTTGGTGGGCAAGTTTTCACTTCTGCTGTGTGCAGGAGCCAGATGTGGGAGGAAGAGTGTAGGTGGCAGAAGGGAAAGCAGGAACCAAGGTCCTTGTCACAGTTTATCTGTGCTACACTACACTGCAGAATAAGAGGAGCTCTGTCATCCACCCAGGCTGGCTCCTGGCCACCCCCGCAGCAGGAACCTAAGCACATTTCCACAGCCTCCTTCATCTGCTTTTACTTCTGCACCTCATCAAACACCCCCAGGCCAGCCCCTGGCAAGGCCAGCTCCTCAAACCAGCCCTTTCAGAAAAGGTTCCAGGCTCCTGCATTAAAGCAACTCTCTCTGCACAGCAGCAAGGCCAGGATACTCACAGGGATGCCTCCAAAGCAGGAGTCAGGACAGGGGATTTGTGCTCAGGAGGAGCTGAAGTTGCTGCACAGTGCAAGGAGATGAATACAGGCAGCTGCCAGCACCAAGGTCCCTGCCTCTGGTGGGGCTCTGTGTGGGTCTGTATCAAGAGCAGTGTCCACCAGGAGCAGGGTAGTAATGGTGCCCCTGTACTCAGCCCTGGTGAGGCCACAGCTTGAACCAGTACTGGGTTCAGTTTTGGGTGCCACAGTATAGGAAGGACATTGAGGTCCTGGAGCATGTCCAGAGGATAGCAACAAGGCTGGGGAAGGGTTTGGAGGGCATCATACAAGGAGCAGCTGAGGGAGCTGGGGGTGTTTAGCCTGGAGAAGAAAAGGCTGAAGGGAGACCTCTTTGCTCTCTACAGGAAACATGTAGATGGGGGGTACAGTTTAGTGGTCATGGCAGTTGGATTATGGTTGGACTCAATGATCTTAAAGGGCTTTTCCAACCTTAATGATTCCTGATTCTCATCCATCAGCACCCCCAAGTCGTTTTCTGCAGGGTTGCTCTCCATCTCATCACCCCTGGCCTGTATGGATATCTAGGATTGCCCTGACCTAGGTGCAGGACCTTGCCCTTGGCCCTATTAAACCTCATGAGATTCTCCTCAGCCCAGCTCTGCAGCATGTCCAGATCCCTCTGGATGCCATCCCATCCTTCAGCCCCAATAAACCACACCACTCAGCTTGGTATCCCCTGCAAATTTGCTGAGGGTGCCCTCAACCTTGCTGTCTGTATCACTGATGAAGACATGGAGCCCACATGGAACCAGCACCTCTACAGCAGCTGACTATGGACACAGCCACAGCACACCCAAACCAGGAGAGAGAACCCAAAGCCAAGAGTGATTGTGTAAGGCTGTAGTAAGGAGGTCTCTGAGGTGCAGCAGAGCACCTTCACTTGCGTGGAGTTAGTTTTACTTCTAAAAATTACACAAGTGGTGCATTTTTAAAATTCAGCTGCCAGCAATTCCACTTTGAGCATCACAGAAAGTACTGCTTTAATAATTGAAACCTCAAATGCCTGCCTGATTGGCTCCAGCCCTCAGTCCCCCTCCCCAAAGGCCCTGAGTTGCCTTAGGGGAGCATTTCACAAGCAGAGAATCAACTCTGAGATACAACTTCAGCAGATGAAAGCCTCCCAGCCACAGAAGAGCTCCTGTCCTTCCAACTCTGGAATGTAAAACCAGTGACATCCACAGAGCTTTTCCAACTCCTTTAAAGGTAAAATGGCCAAAACGTGGCAGCACCACAGGTACCACCAGGCAGAGCTGCCTCAGCTGCAGCTCACCAGCAATCTCCCCTTTCAGCCACAACATCCACCCATTATCAGCCAGCACTGCACCATCACTGCCCTGACTCAGCCTGAGCAGGGGGATGAGGCACCCCCAGCACCGGGTGATTCAGGACTATCTGGTGGCCATGCAACGTGTCTCATACCAGGGGCTGCAGATCATCAGGTTCTGAGGTCCAGCTGAAGCCCACCACTTCCTAATTTGGGAACACTGCAGACCAGGGAGGAGGCTGAGCTGAAAGGAATCTGCACTGGGGGTGTCTGCAGCCTTCACCTTGGGGTTCCTCTGTAGCTGTGCAGGACTGAGTGCTGGGGACGTGGCCAACACACTGAAACCTTCACTTTGCTGGGCAGAAGTCAACCCAAGGTATCCAATGAGAAGAACAACACCTCCCTGGCTTTGTGCTGCTGGTTCCATGGGGAAGGCAAATATGTCATGGTAACATTTCTTGGCTCTCTGAACCCTCACCTGATGCTAACCACAGCCCTGTTCACTGCTTTCATCTCAGGTGGGCTGGCAGCACACCCAGCCCACCTGAAACACACCAGCACCTCTGGCAGCCACCTCTGATCACACTGAAGCTTCCCCAGCAGGATTTTTTCTTTCTCCCCCCTCCCCCTCAATGATGTGGAATGTGAAGGGTTGAGCACCACACACACTGCCTTCTGTGATCACCTAATTCCTGCTTCATACCTGGGCTGGGAGAGCACCCTGACACCCAAACCCCAGCCTGGGAGGCTCTGCTTAGACATAAGAGACAGCCCAAAGCCAGATGGAGATCAGCAGTCTCAAATGATGGGAACAGCTTTGTCTGCCCTCCAAGTTAATTTCCAGTAAAGGACATTTATTTTGTATTAAATATCTGCAACATCTGGGGGGAGGGAAGGAAAATAAATAAATAAATAAATGTATATAGCAAACACATTTAGTGCAATCCATCAACAGCCTTAAAAGAAGGTTTGATTGCAAAGAACTCAAAATGCATCTCCTCAGCCATCAAGTCAGATATATTTAAAGAAGAAATAACAGCCTGGCATTAATTCAGCGTTTTTCACTCAAGCTTCCCCGAGTTATTTGCAAACATGAGGTGCAGGCAGACAACAAAAGCTCTAATAGCTGTTCCAGTAATTCTGGCTCAACCAGAATGTTCCTTTGAAATGAACATTAGGTGTTGTCAGATTTACAGAGGATATGAAGGGAGCTTAGACCTAATAAAAAATAATAAAAACCCATTCAAGCATTCGTAGTTAAGCTTAAACTGTTTTGCTAGATGCACTAAATCATCCTCATTACTGCAAAACTCTCCCACCCCAAAGAGATTTGACTCAAAGAGAGACTTGCTGGATCATAGCTCAGCTTTTGGTGGTGTTGTGAGGACTTGATGAAGGTTTAACTCCCCAATTAGCTCTCTGATAGCAGCTCTGACAGTCAGACAACACCAACTGTGTCAGTAACTCCAACAGGCTGAACCACAGAGTGGTAGGGGTTGGAAGGGTCCTCCAGAGAATGAGTCTAACCCCCTCTGCAAAGCAGGATCACCCAGGGCAGGTCACACACGAACCCATCCAGGTAGGTTTGGAAAGCCTCCAGAGGAGACCACAACCTCTCTGGGCAGCCTGCTCCAGGGCTCCAGCAGCCTCACACTAGAGAAGTTTCTCCTCGTGGTGAGGTGGAACCTCTTGGGTTCCACTTTGTATCTGTTGTCCCTTGTCCTATCACAAAACTCCACTGAAAAGAGACTGGCACCTCTGCTTGACACCCACCCTTCAGGTATTTATTGACATTAATATTGGGCACAGTTCTTCCCTGAGCATCCTCACCAGGAAGACCTCAATATGTTTAGAAAGGCTGGGTGGGGATTTAGAGAACTGATGTGTTAGGGTTAAGGTCCCTTCCAACCCAACCCACTCGGAATTTATCAACTTCTAAACTGAGAGGACCACACAGTTTAGGATTTTTTAAAGTATTAAAATCACAGAATGGCTCAGGTTGGAAGAGACCTCAGGGATCATCCACTCCAACCTCCCACCATGGGCAGGGACACCTCTCAACTGGACTCAGCTGCTCAGGGCTCATCCAACCTGGCCTTGAACACCCCCAGGCAGGAGGCAGCCACAGCCTCCCTGGGCAGCCTGTGCCAGAGTCTCACCACCCTCACACTGAAGAACTTCTTCCTCAGCTCCAGTCTAACCCTGCTCTGCTTCAGCTTCAAACCATTCCCCCTTGGCCTGCCTCTAGACACCCTCAGGAAAATTCCCTCTGCAGCCTTCCTGCAGGATCCCTTCAGGTCCTGGCAGGCAGCTCTAAGGTCCCCCTGGAGCCTTCACTTCTCCAGGCTGCACACTCCCAGCTCCCTCAGCCTGTGCTCATGGCAAAGCTGTTCCAGCCCTTGGATCATCTTTGTGGCATCCTCTGGACTCTCTCTCTGTGTCCTTTTGGTGATGGGGACACCAGAACTGGACTTTAAGTATTCAGTGTGGCATAACAAAAGAGGTAGAGGAAGAAGCTCAAATGCAAAAGGCAGCACTAAGTGAAAAGGAACACAGCCCTGAGAACTATTTCTGATGTTTTAGAACATTAAGAATGGGTTGAAATGGAGCCTGGAGGGGAGGGAGCAAGATTTTCCCATTAGCAGCAAAAGCAAACCTCACCTACCAACCTCCTGCTGCAATCAGCAAGCCAGCTCAGAGAGATTACAGCCTCCAAAAGCAACCAAGACGACTTGAAAGCCTTTATTCCCGAAATCCACAGCTGTCACTTCTGACCCTGGTCCTTGCCATTAGCTCCTGCTCGTTCCCAAGCCACTCCTGCTGCAGGGGGGGGGCTCCAGAGTAGCTCCTTACAGAGATCCAGAGCAGACACCTGGTGGCCGCTGCAGCAAACGACACTTGGAGCTCCTCCAGCTTTGGTATCAAGAGATCAGCAAAATGCACTGCAGAGAGGCAAGTGTAGAGCTCATAGCCCAGGGATAACACCCTGGGGTCCTGCCTGAAACTGAGCAAACTCAGAGCTCTGGAACAAGCCCCTCAGAGACACTTTAAACGAGACAGCACCGAAAAAGTGGCCTCTGAAAGGGGGCAGCTTGAGCACCAATGGAACTGCAAACGTTCCACAGACTATACTGGGTTGGAAGGGACCCTCAAAGGGCATCTTGCCCAAACCTCTGCAGGCAGCAGGGACAGCTCCAACCAGAGCAGGCTGCCCAGGGACACAGAGTCTGATCTTGAATGCCTGCAGGGATGGAGCCTCAGCCCCATCCCTGGGCAGCCTGTGCCAGTGTCACCACCCTCACTGTGCAGAGCGTCCTCCTGATGTCCAACCTAAACCTGCTTGCTCCAGTTTCAAACCATTGCTCCTCATCCTGTCCTCACAGGCCTATCTGAACAGTCCCTCCCCAGCCTTCCTGCAGGTCCCCTTCAGATACTGAAATGCAGCTCTGAGGTCTCCCTGGAGTCTTCTCCAGACTGAACAGTCCAAACTCAGCCTGACCCCATAGCAGAGGTTCTCCAGCCTCTGATCATCTTTCTGGCCTCCTCTGGACCAGCTCCAGCAGCTCCCTGGGTCTCTCTTGTGTTGGGGGCCCCAGAGCTGAAAGCCCAAACAACTTCTAATTTCAAGTACCCATGCCTTAGCCCCCTCCCAGCCACAGTCAGCCCCTGGCAAGACCCAGCAGCATCGTTCATTCTGGGAACACACCACAAGAAAGCAGGCCATGAAAAAGCCATCAGTTACACCAGGTATGGACTGGCAGCTAAGCAGCTCACTGGGCTCACTGCAACACCCTGCTGAGGTCAGTGGGAGGGCTGGGAAGTTCTGGATGTGGAGACTAAGTGAAATTTCCCCCTAGTCAGCATCAGTGCAATGGGAACCACAGGGAGTGTGCCCAGGTCCCTCTGCACTTCCAGCAGCAATGGGCAGGGAACAGCAAGTCAGCAAAGGGGGAATCCTGTCCCTCAGCAAGCTTTGCCACCCCAAACCCAGGCATTTAACAGAGTATCTCCTTCCCTATTGCCTTCATCACACATTCTTCTCAGCTTCCAAGCCCACCATTCCCTCTGTGATGCAAATATGGAGTGAAAACCAGAGCAGAGCAAGATTCAGCCTTTTAGTATTTCATGAGCTTTAAAGGAGAGACTTGGAGCAGACAGGATTTGCTGCTGATCAGACAGCACTTCAAAGGGTGAGCTTATGGAGAGGCAGTCTGGGCACAGCTCACACCCTGGAAAGGCACAGGAGAAGTCCTGAGTGGATGTGGTAGGAATAAAGTAGGAACTGAAGTCAGCCTTGAAGATAAATGCAGCAGAAGGCCTCAGAAAAGTGGCGCTAATGGCTAATAGGCTTCTGAAGGCAGGCAGCGTCTGGCAGTATTGATTCTTTAATACACACAATGAAACCAAAAGCCTTAATGATTAATAATCTGTTGTGAAATGCTATTCATTAGGTAAAAGCAGAGCGTGGAGATGACACAACATCAATCAGGCAGGCTCCTCACTCACAGGAGAGCCATGGGCACGCTGCTGCCCATGGAAATTAGCAGCCACCACTCCATGGCAGGGCAGGCTCAGGCTCTGCACAGCCTGCAGGGACAGCAAGGAACTAATCACACAATCATTAAGGTTAGAAAGGGCCTCCCAAGATCGAGTCCAACCTCCTACCCCACACCACCAACAGAATGGGTTGCCCAGGGAGGCTGTGGCTGCCTCCTGCTTGGCGGTGTTCAAGGCCAGGTTGGATAAGGCCTTGGGCAACCTGGGCTGGTGGAGAGGTGTCCCTGATCATGGCAGGGAGTTGGAGTAGATGAGCTCTGAGGTCCATTCCAACCTGAGCTGTTCTATGATCTTCAGTCAGCACAGAGCAGGGTAAGAAGAAGCAAAGTCAACAGAAGCAAATCAAGAAGAGTCACTCTGGCTTCTGCTGAAGCTGCTCTGCACATTCCTGCAGTAATGGACTTCTGAGACCCACATCAAAGCTTTTTACAAGGAGACTTTACAACTTCTCCCAAGAATGGCCCAGTAGGTCTGAAGGGGCAGTGGGGACACTGGAACTCTTCAGCCAGCCAGCAACAGACACGGCAGACAGAAGGCAGTCCCCTCCCCCTGCCAGGAAACAGGGAAGCAAAGTCCATCTGCAGCAGGACAGTGGGATTCTCAACACCTCCTCCAGTCTGGCTGGACACAACCAGAACATTTTGTACCACAGGAAGAGGTGACACCTGACAACACACCCAGTGCCCACCCCCACACAGCACCACAGCTATAGGGGTGGCTGGAGCACACTGATGGAGCTGCAGCCATGCTCTGGGAAATCTGGGGGTGCTAAAACAGTCCCAAGGCAGCACACTGAACTTTCACTGAACACACCACTGTCAACAGCTGCCTGACAAGAGTGAGACATCCTTAAGATGTTTTAAGCTCGAGGAAGGCAGATTGAGACTGGAGAACAGGAAGAAATTTTTTCCAGTGAGGGTGGGGAGACACTGGAACAGGTTGCCCAGGGAGGTTGTGGATGTCCCCTCCCTGGAGGTGTTCAAGGCCAGGATGGATGAGGCCCTGAGCAACCTGGGCTGGTGGGAGGTGTCCCTGCCCATGGCAGAGGTTGGAGCTGGATGATCTTTAGGGTCCCTTCCAATCCAACCCATTCTGTGGTTCTCTGACCACTGCAGTCGTGCATTCAGGCTGCCTGGCACCAGCCAACACCACTCCTTACCACCTTGCCAAGACACTGGTTGCACTCATATCCACATGAGCAAACTCAACACAACCGCCCAGTGACAAAACTCATTCATTTTTTTTCCTGTTTGCTTTATCAGAGTTCCCAGAAGCTGGAAACACAACACAAGAGCATCCTCACCCTAAAATGACAATTAACAGGGCAAGAGTTTCCAAGGCCATTTTCAGCTTTCTGCACGCTCATGACTTCCCACGGGCCACAAAGGGCATCAGAGGGATGGGATGAAACTCAGGATTCCCAGCTCTCAGCAGTGGGACTCTGTCAGCTCCTCACTTTCAAACTTCAGATTGAAACTCTACAGTTTAAAGTACTGGGAGTTTGCTGGTCCATGAAGCAATGCTGGCTGAGAGGATCACTTATGAGCAGTGATCTCTGTTCTAATCCCCTGCAGCTTTCTCTGGTCTCCCTGTCCTGCTCTTCTCAGACAGCTTTCCTATTAAAACCCCTAAATAAAAATGCAGAGCCAGCACAACCTATTAATGAAAGTCTGGCATATGAGTAGCCACCACCTCTTCATCCTGAAGGAGATGAACTGCTTAAACACATCAAGTTATCAGAGATTAGTGCACAAAACAGAGCAGCTTGTGCCCAGGACAAGGATTAGCCTCTCCCGATCATCACCACCTTCCACCTCAGCACACTGAAAAGCAGTTTAGCAAGGCTTAGGTCTCTTGCCTAACAACTTCCAACCCTAGATGGAGTTATGTGGAGGAGCTTCTTAGCAAAACCTACTGGTATTTGGTAAGTGGAGCAGGCAAGAATATAGCAAGAGGCTTTGTGATGAAAAGGGCTACAGGAGGAGGCAATAAACACAAATCTGCATGTGGTGTGCAGCAGATGTCAGCATTAACCAGGCTAACAGCACGCATATTGAAGTTGGATACATAAGCAATGATCTCGAAAGCTGGGGATAAGCCTCTCCTAATAGAGATGGAAATTAAAAGTTTGGGAGCTGCCAAATCTCCAACCCAACAAGGAAGGAAGTTTCCTCAGTCCAGAGTGCAGACCTGAGCCGCTGAAGGAAATCGACTCCAATTAGACCGATGCTAACGACACCATCCCAGGGCTACAGCAGAATCAGGAGGGGCAAAGCCACTTCATTTCAGCTCTTAGGTTTTGCAGATGGTGAAGCAGAGATGGAGTAATAAAAAAGCCCTGAGGAACAAGGGAAAGGGATAAATACAGGGTTTGTAACCACCTGGGTTTATAGGAACAGCTCTCATATGGAGGGAATCTCATTTTAGTCACCCCCATGTATGGGCAGCTAATTACTGCACACTATGGATAAAGGAGATGGGTTGAGAAAGGACAACCACCACAAGACCCTCTGTTAATGCCTGATCACCACCTGCTCTGGACCACCCAGCTGATCAAAGCAGATTCCAAAGCCACAGGGTTATGGATACCATTTCACTCAGCACAAAAACACCAACAAAACTTCTTGGAATTAGGATTTTTCCTCCATGGGATGGAGACAATCAGTGTTGCACAGAAATAATCAGCACCAGTATCATACCAGCAGAGACTGTACTCTATCAATAAATGCTGCAAGGGGCTGGAAATAGATAGATCTTTAAGGTTCCTTTCAACCCAAGCCAGTCTATGAATCTGTAAGTCTCTTGTGCTCTCTCTGCTCTGCTGAGACCCCACCCCAAATATTGCCTCCAGTTCTGGTGTCCCCAGCAGGAAGAAGACAGAGCTGGTGAAGTAAGCCAGAGGGGGGCACAAAGATGATCCAAAGGCTGGACCAGCTCTGCTGTGAGGACAGGCTGAGAGAGCTGGGATTGTTCAGCTCTCCAATACCTTATGCTGTGGACCCACAGAACTGGATGCAGAATTGGAGGTGGGGTCTCACCAGAGCAAAGAGGCAGAATCCCCTCTCTTGCCCTGCTGGCTACACTCCTCTTGATCATTTCACAGAGCTCTATTTCAAGATATTTATTTACCATAATTCTGCATTGTTAAACCAAAAATCACAACAAATCCCCCCTCAACGTGGCCATGGAAGGATGGTTCCCATTCCCAGTCACAATTTACACAGCAAAGAGGATCTGTAAATCTCAACCCTTCAGCTCACCCCGAGACCCTGCTCAGGATTCCACCCCTCAGAACACTGCTGCTGAGCCAGCAGCATCACAGCAGTTAATGGAATTCAAAGCTCCACCACCTCACTCAGGAGCTATCCCAGCATCAATTCTTCACCTCAGCATCCCAGGTGTGCTGATTAGAATTGACTTCTTCTAAGCCTTCAGGTGCTGCTTCTGCTTGGAACTACTGTTCTCCTAAGGTGCTCCAGGGAACCTGCTCATCATTCAGCACAGCACCACCTACTCAAGGCAGCTGGAGAAGGCATGGGGCTTGCTGATCACTCCAGTGAAGTACTGCCCACACTGGGTTCAGAGCTGAGCCCTGCAGGGACAGAGCTTTCTGTTCCCAAGTTGGAGTTCTGAGATTAATTCTCTGGGAAGGCACAAGGTGTGAGCTCCAGAATGACTGACAGAGTCTTGCCCGTTGCAGCTTTTCTCTCAGCTGCATGTTCCCAGAAAGCAGCAACCACAGCCCCATTTGTCAGCCCAGAGCAGCACAGGGGGTGAGGCAAACGTGGCCTTTATGCTGCCTCTCAATTTAAAGCTTGCAAACAATGTAAGAGCTTGGAGTCATCTGTGTCAGGATGAAATCTCTAAGATCCCACCAAGGGCTCCTCTGCTGCCCAGGGTAACCACCCCAGCACGAACTCCAGCCTCTGAAACTCCCTTAGTGGAGAAAGCAGAAGTACAAAGACAGCCACCCAAAACTTGCCCATAGATTATTCCCCACCCCCTTACTGCACTCCTCCATTGTCAACTCAGGACCAAATTTAGAGCCTTTCTGCATTATTCTCACAGCCCATTTGACCACCAGCAGAGTCAATTCCTGGCCAGTTGTCTGCTTGCTTTTCAGAAGCCTCTGGATGCTTTGAGTGCCACTGAGAAGTGGAATTACTTCCTTGGAAGTTGTTTTGCCTTACCCTGTTAGCAGCTGGTAGCATGCATTAAACCCTTCAGCCAAGGCTCAACACCACTGAAGCAATTAAGATGCTCAGCGCTCTGAGAACCTGAATGAGCCTCAGCAGGTGGTGGTGCCACTGAAACAGGGTCATGAAACAGCTTTACTAAAACACAACCACACCAGGAGAGCCACACTGCCACCAACTCCACATTTGCGTGGTTTATCATCTTCCCCCACCCCCGAGTCTTCTCCAGGCTGAACACTCCCAGCTCTCTCAGCCTGTCCTCAGAGCAGAGCTGCTCCAGTCCTTGGATCATCTTTGTGGCCTCCTCTGGACTCCCTCCAGCAGCTCTGTGTCCTCCTTCTGCTGGGAACACCAGAACCGGAGGCAGTGTTGGAGGTGAGGTCTCAGCAGGGCAGAATCCCCTCTCTTGCCCTGTTGCCCACACTCCTCTGGATGCAGCCCAGGTCATGGTTGCCTTCTGGGCTGCTTGAGCACACTGCCAGCTCATGGTGAGCTTCTCATCAATCAATACACCCAAGCCTCAACACAGTCAGTACTGTTCTGCCCACTGAAGCATGTATTGCAAAGGCAAATCATCAGTTAAACAGGAGGAAAATTAGGAAGTTTCCCAAATGAGCCCTGTTCCCTCTATTTTCCCAGTGTCTCAGGATAGGAGCATCCCAAACTCAAACCAGAGCTGAACAACCAGCCTTCTGCTGCCTGTCTTTTAAAGCCCCATCTCCTACACTCAAGGGAAGAAACTTTTCCTGGTGTGGGGAAGCGAGGCTGATTCTTTGCAGTTCTCTTCACAGATGTCCTGCCCTTGATGTCCCCTTTTAAGTTTATTCTTTTCTAAGCCAAGACAGGGAGGTCCCTGTGGACAGATGGTCTATGGACATTAGAGATGCTATTTCTCTTTGCAGAAGTGCTAGGATCTTCTGACCCCAGGTCATGCTAGCAAGAAGTTGCCATCTGCCTGTTCCTGTTAGATGATCAAAAAGGAGCGTTTCTGGCTCTTCTGCTACAACCAAACACCAAAGGTAGTTAGGAGGCTGTACTGCTTGCACTTAATGTTCTCATTGTATCTCAGCTGACCTTGAAACCCTGTCCAAAGTAGAAACAGCAGCAACCCAACTAGGGGTGGAGGAGCGGCTGCAGCAGGACTGAAAGCAGGGATTGGAAAAATCCAGCAGCAAGTTTATCAGCAGAGGACCAAGTGAGCCCTTTACAGTCTCTGACCTTCCCTTTATCACCTTCAGTTTCCTCCGTGCACAAACATGGGGTGGAGGGGGGAATTAAAACAAATAACATTGGTGGAACTCAAAACACTACTTCGGCACAGCAGCAAGCACGCAGGATCTGGGCCTCTGCTGAGCACTACACAGGATTTCTAGGGCCCTTCTAGAAACACAGAGGGAGAGAAAGTTTGAAAGCCAGGCCCAGCTCCAATGAAACTGAATGAAAACTACTCTGTGTCCTCAGAGGCAGCAAACATTGCAGCTTTTAGTTACAGGGAAATCACTGATGCAGTTTTGTTCACAAATAAACTTCCTCAAGAGGACAAAACTGTGGAAGCAGCTTTGTCAGAATCCCATTCTGCAGCCACAGGCAGTGGGCAGCAGGATGTCTTCTCCAAGAAGATTAGAATTTTTACAAAGCATTCAGCAAAAGCAAGGATTGCTCCAGAAAGTTTCAGCAAAACAATGCAATACTGCATTCTTCAGTTTACAGCTTCTTGGGGCTTTATTTTCCAAAAAAAAACAACAACAACATTTGAAACAGCCACCAAACCTACCTCTGAGTGTCACTCAGCTGCTCCAAACCTACCACCTCTGAGTGTCACTCAGCTGCTCCAAACCTACCACCTCTGAGTGTCACTCAGCTGCTCCAAACCTACCACCTCTGAGTGCCACTCAGCTGCTCCAAACCTACCACCTCTGAGTGCCACTCAGCTGCTCCAAACCTACCACCACTGAGTGCCACTCAGCTGCTCCAAACCTACCACCTCTGAGTGCCACTCAGCTGCTCCAAACCTACCACCTCTGAGTGCCACTCAGCTGCTCCAAACCTACCACCTCTGAGTGCCACTCAGCTGCTCCAAACCTACCACCTCTGAGTGCCACTCAGCTGCTCCAAACCTACCACCTCTGAGTGCCACTCAGCTGCTCCAAACCTACCACCTCTGAGTGCCACTCAGCTGCTCCAAACCTACCACCTCTGAGTGCCACTCAGCTGCTCCAAACCTACCACCTCTGAGTGCCACTCAGCTGCTCCAAACCTACCACCTCTGAGTGCCACTCAGCTGCTCCAAACCCACCACCTCTGAGTGCCACTCAGCTGCTCCAAACCTACCACCTCTGAGTGCCACTCAGCTGCTCCAAACCCACCTCTGAGTCCTGCTCACCTTTTCATCTGCCTTATTCCCTAAGATTCCCAATCCCCTCTTAATTTGCAGAAAACCAGCAAGTGACAGGGTTGCTGTACCCTTAACTCGGCCACTTTTAGCCTCAAGCGCTTCCATCCAGCACAGCAGGAGATGAAGGTTTAACCAGCCAGGAGAAACCACTAACCAAAAGTGCTGTAAATGCACTCAGCCAATTAACAGGAAACTGGTTTATTCCAACCACTTTTCACAACAGCAGCATCCACAAACTTTCCAGATGAAGCCTGTTGGGTATTTTTCCACCGAGTATCAGAGTCCCTTTGGTAATGATGATTGAAGAACGCTTGTCCCTGACCACAGCATCACCATCAGGTGTGAAACAGACAACTCAGAAAGGGTGAAACACTTTCCCAGACTTTGAAGTTCACACATCTAAAGGTGAAATCAGAAACTTGTGCCACGTTAAAGTTACTTCCTCGTATTTTGCATCTAGTTTTACAATAACCTCTGCCCAAGCTTCAAGCAATTTGACCCAAGTTAACTATTTTCTTCTTCAACAATCACAGATTTGCACTAAGAAGCAAGAGGGGAAAAAAGACTTCCAGGAAGTAATACCCACGCCATGCCCTTGAATAAATCCACATTGCATCCAGCTCAGCAATCCACCATCCAACCACAGAAACACCAACAGAGACCTCTTACCATGTTCCACGAAGACATTGCAGTGTGGGCCTCCATGCCTCGATGACTCCTTCTTCCCTGCTCCCTTGATGAAGTGCAGGGCAGGCAGACTTGGCCTCCTTTGGTCCCCAAGAACTTTTCCAGGCTGCTGCCCCATAAAGTAACTCTGGGCAGCCTTTCCCAGGACGAGAAGTTTCAGATGAAGTCTGTGATCCCTGATGTTCCAGGCTGAGACGGAGCTTTGGAGGAGAACGTCCTTTAGGTGGGCACGTTGGCTGCACTCACTGCGAGATAAAGTCACTTGAGGTGAAGAATTAAGACAAGCACACAGATTCCTCCAACACTTCTGACGACGGCAACAAGGCTCCTTAGGTGACTTTAGGCAAAAAAAATCCAAACAAAGTAAAAGTTCCAACTGCTCAGTAACGACCAAGCGTTACCAAAGTCCCAGGTTGCCACACGTAGTTCGTCTTCCACTGGGCAAAAGAGAATTAGTTCGTCTCACCTGCAAGAAACCACATGTAGGCTCACCCCGGGCAGGAAACAGCCATTCCCACCGCGACCAGTGTCAACGTTTCTTTTTTTTTCCTCCTTTTCTTTTGCATAGCATTGAGTTAGCAAAGGCCAAAGAGCCACGTATTTGGCTTCAAGTATGGTTGCGGTCCAGAAGGACGAAGCACACCGGAACCATGGCAGCTCGGAAGGCGAAGCTCTGGGGGCTGGCAGTCTCCACACGCTGCTGGGGGCGAGGGAAGAGGCCGGGGGCTGCCGCTGCGCTCCGGCCTCAAGCCTCGCCCGCTTCCATGGCAAGCCTCGGGCCGCCCGCACCGCCGCTACCTCCGCCGCATGCTGAGCGAGGCCGGCCGGGCCGGGGCAGCCATGCTGGCGTCGAAGCAACAACGCTGGAGCCGCCGGGCCGGCGCAGGTGGCCGTCCTGCCGCCCGCCTCAGACGGAGCCCGCTGCCGGGGTCGAGGTGCGAGGCCCGGGCCGCGCTCCGGGGGGCCGGTTCCGGCACGGCAAGCAGGAGAGGTGAAGAGGAGGTGAGCGGGGCGGCTGCATCCCCGCGGGGCAGGCCCGGGCGAGCAGCGGCGGGAGCGGGGCCGAGCCCGGCCCGGCCGCGGCAGGACGCGCGGAGGGGGCCGGGCGTGGGGCGGCGGGCCCGGGCGGCCGCACGCCCCGGGAGAGCCTCGGCAAACCCGGCAGGAGCAGGGGGACGAAAGGCCGCAGGGTACCCCAGGGGCTGCCGCCGGGGGCACCCGCGGTGCGGAGCGAGAGTAGCGGGGGGCGGCTGCAGGCGGCGAGGAAGATCCCGGAACCCCCGGCGCGGCACGGCCCAGTCCCCGGCCGGCGGGGCGGGCGGGCACAGCCCCTTCCGGCCCCTCCTCCTCCGCCGCCCCCGCCTCCCGCTCGCCCCGGCCTCCCGCTCGTCCCGGCCCGGCCGCTGCCCGCTGCCGGCCCTGCTGACGCCGCCGTGACGGGAACGGGCCGGGGGCGACGGGGCCCTGAGGGGAGCCGGGGCGGCGGGAACCGTGAGGGGCTCCGAGGGGATAGGCCTCTGGGCAAATGGGAAGGGGAACGAGGGACCGAGCAGGGCTTGAGGGCACCGTGAGGAGAACGGGGATGAGGTGTAGGGACACAAAGGCGTTTCAGGTGAAGCCGTGAGGGTGTCGCGGAGAGGTCTGGGGGGAAAGGAGGTGGATGGAGAGAGCAGGAAAGGGAAGATGAGGAGAGCTGAAGGGTGGCCGTGAGGGGAGCGGGATGAGGGGGAGATGGTGGAATTGGCAGGTGGAAGAGGGGTTTGCTAGTGACACATCACTGGCAAGTGCTAGCCAAGGGCTCAGAGAGCTCAGGTCAGGCCCCTTACCCCTTCACAAGGGCTACCCAAGCTGTTCTCCCCTTGATCTGAAAACGAGCTCGTTGGCCTTCAAGCCAGCTAGAGACACCTCCACACATGGGTCTGGAGGCCCCTGGCCAGCCCCAGACCTGGGACAGGGGAGAAGAGATCCTTTCTGGATCTGCCCTTCAGCTTCTCCACAGTCAGGCATCAGTCACCCTGCTGGCACAAAGGACTTCAGGTCCTCATTACTGCTGTCAGAGCAGATCCAAAGCTTGAGACCCAAACCAGCCAAAGAGGCCAATGGATGACACTGTAAATATTTTATTGAGCTACTTCCACGCAGCATTTGGTACAAAGATGAAATGAAGCCCCCAAACATTTCAGCCAGCACTGTGGTGCCCTGAGCTAAAGAGCACAGACAGTGACTCTGAAGACAGTTTCTCATAGGTTCTCCAGTTCACCTTGGGAATAGAAGAGGCTTGAGGCAGCAGCTTGAGGTCAGGGTGTTTTGGTCAAAGGTCTGTGGTTGCTCCCCCCCAAACGACCAGAGAACACACAAATACCACTTTGTGCAGTAGCCTCCTGTTCAGGGTAACCATCTGGACACAGAGCAGCTTGTTTGTCCTGACTCCTCCCTTGTGACAAATCCAAACATGCTCCACGGCTCCTGTGCCACAGTCAAGGTCCCCAGCGGATGCATATTGTTCATCTTCCAACAACAGCACCACAAGATCCTCCACTGCTGCTGGGCCAGTCTGCTCCTACAGTCAGGTACTGGGTGGGGAGACACTGGAACAAGTTTTCCAGGGAGGCTGAGGATGCCTCCTCCCTGGAGGTGTTCAAGGCCAGGTTGGATGACGCCTTGAGCAGCCTGGGCTGGTGGGAGGTGTCCCTGTCTGTGGCAGGGAGGTTGGAGCTGGATGAGCTTTGGGGCCCCTTCCAACCCAAGCCATTCTGTGATTAATTCTGGTGCTTTGCCATCATAAGCAGCAAAGTGGGGCAGATTCTTTGCCAGCCATCCCCAGCCTGCTTCCACTCAGCAGCCCCCAACCTCATCTCCCTTCCACTCAGCAGCTGCTCCAAAGCATTTCCCAGAGCAGTGAATGGGCTGTGCAGAGGCAGATGGGTCAGCTGCTCGTTCCCTAATATCAGAGCAAGGTCTCTGCCCTCTTTTCCTTCCTCAAGGGTATTGTATTTTCTATCCCCTACCCATGACCGTGTCCTGCTAACAAACTGAAGCTGCCCAGTGGAAGCTGCTCAGAAATTAGAGAAGATAAAGATTCTGTAAATGCAGAATAATTTTTAACCCCCTACAGACTGTTTCAATTGGGTCCATCCCATGCATGTCATCAAAGACACTTCAAGACTTAGTTTCTGTTTACCTTCAGTCCAGTGGATTGCACCAGATTGGACCAGCTGCTCCTTGGGGTCCCTTCCAAGCTGGCATTCTGTGATTCTGCGTGGGTTGTTTTCCCTCCCTAACGATCTATTAAAGCTTCAACCTCTTCACCAAATAATAACCCTCAGCACATCAATTAGCAATCCTCAGGAACTTGAGAGAAGCATTTTAAGCCTGCCTGCAGTCTCGGTGGGGTTTCAGCATCTTCCAGAGCCTGCTCTGAGCTCTCTATTTATAACCTGCCTCAACTGCACGGCGCAAACAGCACGCGGGCGAGAGCAGAGGAAGGCAGTGAGGAGCAGCAGCAGGAATTGGATTAATAACCCATTAGCACAAATTTAAAATCCCAGTGCTTATTACTGGGAGCAAAGGGAGGGGTTGCCACGCTTCCTACAAGTCCATGAATCAAACACTGTCACCGAGAAAGAGGAAAATTCTTTCTCCAGATGAGGGATTCTCTGCTCTCGTTCCCGCAGGCAGCACTCACCAGCCAGCCAGGGAGTTATTTAGGAGCTCTGCTCTCCAGCAGGTCTGTGCCATGTGGTAACTCTGAAGTAAGCAGCACAGGCAGGTGCTACAGATGATTTACAAACAGGCTCCACACTGGCAGACACTGCTGACCAAAAAAAACCCAAACAACCCAGGTTGGCCTAAGCTGATTTAGTTCCCCATATGAAAATTAACACTTACTAGTTTGGGTTTTTTTTCCCCACCCTGCTTTCAGCTGTGGTGGTGTTCTTACCCCAGAGAAGTCACTGTGCCTTCCTTTTCACCTTTCCCACTTAAAAGTGGCCTAGCAAAATCCAACAGACTGTTTAAAGAGGGGAGAAGTTGTTTGCCATCCTGTGGGTCATGATTGAACAGTGATACTTGAAGCCTCTTCATACATATGGAAACCCTGAGCCCAGCAGCACACCCAGTTGCTTTCCAGATGGATGAGCACTGGTGGCCCTCAAAGTTTGTCAAGAGAGTGAAAAGTCAGTGGGATTCAGCCCCACTCAACAGCTGGCTGCTACCTCTCTGACACCTTTGAAAGGGCTCAGGAAGCTTCTCCCTCTCGAGTTTGCCTCTCATCTCTTGTCAGCTGCTGGCTGGCCAAGCCGTGCTTGATGGGCTGCAGGAACTGCCTGCGATGCCCTCGCTGGAGCCCTGCTTACAGGATCGAGATCTCGGCTTGGCAAACCACCAGCAGAACGACCAAAGAGCAGCATTGACCCCTCGTGGCCAGGCAGCGAAGCTCAGGGACCTCCATCTGCCCTCCACAGCAGCGAAGATCCACCACCAAACCTTGCAGCTGCTGCTCTGCTCCTCGGGCTGAAAACCAGAAATGCCAGGGGACAGGATGAGGCACAAACTGCCCCAGTTTGGCACAGCCCCAAGGCCAAAGGATCAGGAATACTGCAGCAAGCAGGAAGCTCACAGCTGAAGCAGTCCAGATCTGGAGCTCATTGCTTTCTTAGGTTGGATACTCACTATTTGAGCATAAATAGTTCAAAGAGATTGCCAGTGGGAAGAGAGACAGCTTAAGAAGCTTGGAAATAGAGCACAGTTAAAGACTGCTGTGGAGAGAACAAGAAAAGAAGAAAAGGAGAAAAAAAAAATTAAGAAAAGTGTGGGGAAAATGTAACAGCTGAGCTGTGCAGCCCACACAGCCTCCTGCAGCCAGCAGCAGCCTCTTCCCAAGAGCTGTGCTATGAGAACCTGGCACTGTCTCACCTTGCAGGTCTGACAGCTCATGCCTGGGACCTGTGAGCACAACCCAGCTCTAATTGCCCCCTCCCTGGAGGTGTTGAAGGCCAGGCTGGATGAGGCCTTGAGCAAGCTGGGCTGGTGGGAGGTGTCCCTGCCCACAGCATGGATTTGGAACTGGATGATCTTTAAGGTCCCTTCCAACCCAAACCATTCTGTGATTCTATAAACTATCCCCAGGAAGCTGAGTACTATTTTACAGAGGCAGAAGTTTGAGTTGTGCCACAGCAGAAGGGATTTGCCATGTCCTTGCTTGTCCTCAGCCCCTGAGCTTCACAATGCTCCAGTATTTGGGTAACAGCACCAGTGGCAGACATCCAGTTACTGTCTGGCTGCTAGGCAAGGAAACCACCCAAGCCACGATCAGGAGCTGCCACCTAGTGCTCTGTGCAGGCAGAGCTAAGCAGGGAAGGCTTAGCTCCAGTTCCCTGCAAAAGATGGAGCCAAGGATTTTTCCTCTTGCCTGGGGCAAGTAAGAGAATCTGCAAGGCTAGAATTAGATTTGGGGACATTTTGCTTTGTCGGCCTTCTAAAGAATTACAGCAGTGTGGTGCAAGCAGCTCCAAGAGGACACAAACACAAGAAAGAGAAATCTCCAGCAGAGCACCAGGGCTCAGAGGATGCTCTAAGGAAACTCCCACAGCCATTCTGCACACAGATCAATGTCTGCCTCAGCATCCCCAGCTCTAACCACTGCCCTGAGGGCCCTCACCAGTGTCATACTGGGCTCCCCACCACCCTCCCAGCACAGCTGCTATGTGACTCACTGCTGCATGAGGTCTGCTGACAGAGGAAGACCAAGTCCTGCTTGACTGGAATGAGGAGAAACAGTTGAAGAGGAGATAAGGGGACACTGCTGGCACCAGGAATCCTGGGCTAGCCACAGTTCTCAAGCCAGGCCCAGTTCACCCTGGAGAAAGCCAAGCTAATGGAGCACACTGCTGACTGAGTGATCTGTTACAAACATTTATTGACATGTAAAATCTTTAACAGGAAACAACCCTTGAGCCTCCTCAGAGGAGCTCCCCACATCAGGCATAAAAAAAATGGGGACCAGCAGGATGCACACAGCTCACCCATGGCTCCTGGAGACAGCCACATCCAATCTTACACCCTTAGGACACTGAAACCATGAACAACCAGACCCAAAATGTGGTTAACAAGAGTGTGGATACCTCTGGCCTCTTAAAGCCTTGTACCTGTTGACCTGCAGTCTTAAGGAGGGAAAGACCCAGAGGCCTGACTGGCAAGAAAGGAAAACTTAAACCATTCAGAAAGCCTCTGGGGACAGAGAGACATCACAAAACACATCCAGCACTCTGCACAGAGTTCAGGGGCACCAGACACGGCAACAAATGCTCTGAGATGTGTCCCAGTTGCATCTGCACCTTCATAAAGGGCAGGTACCAGCTGTTCAGGCTGCTGCACTCAAAGGCTGTATATTGTTCATAAGGCCTATTGAATGCTATTGTCCTGCAAGGGCCCAGGAGGTACCCTAGGAGTTAACATGGGGAATTTGGTGGCTTCTGAAGTGTGGAATGGATGTTAGGGCCCAGAACACTGGAAAACAAAGATAACACTGAGAATCAAAAGCTGCCATGCTGGGACTGCAGACGACTGCTTCTGGCCCTATCCCTCCACATCCAGCAGCCTCTGTCGGGTTTCCAGAACGATCTCCTCCATCACCTCTGGTTTGAGAATGTCCTTGATCTGGAGTGGAAAGAAAAGTAACACTGGCACCAAAATGCAACTAGCAGTGTTGCACACCGTGGGGACAAGGTCCCTAGAACACCACAACGAGCAGCAAGTTTGTTTAGAGGATTGTGGTCAATCCAGATGATCAGAGCAGAGGGTCCAAGGCAAAGTCAGCTTTGCCAGTCTGAAATTTGTACAGAGACTGCAAGAAATCAAAGGAGATGCTACTGACAAGTCCTCAGCTCTCCTGAGGGACACACACCAGCATTTGGGAAGGGGAGAGATGACTTAAACAGAATCATTCCATCTAGCTGAGCAAGCTGGGATCCACTGGGATCCTTCACTGCCACTGTGAATGAAGGCAGAAGACAATTCAGATCTCATTCATGAGAGGAGAGCTGACTGTGATTGAGCTGCCAGAAAACCACAGAGAGAAGCTGTACAGCAAGAGGCCAAACTGAGGGAGCCCTCCAGCAGTGCAGGGCATGGACACAAGCAGAGGGCTGGTGTCTGTACAGCGCCTGGCACTCGGATTTGCCTTTGTTCTCGAAGTGCACTGTTCCTCACACCATCCCAAATCTGGGAACTGCTTCTCTGTAGGAATAGTTGGGACTTTCCAGAGGCAAACCCCTTCAAACTACCCCTGAAAACGTGCAAGGCCACTTGTTCTGCAGAAGGGGAGGAGTTCATATTGCCATCTCCTGCAGGACACTGGAAAGCCAAGCAGCAGCTCCACCACCTGACTCACCAACTGCAGCAGCAATGGATGTGGCCCTTCCACCCCCCCCCCCCCCCCCACAGTGTGGGATGCAGCAACAGCAGTGGTTCTGTACCTGATGAGGGAGGGATGCTTCATAGCAGTACAGGATGCTGGTGTCAAACAGCATCAGCTTCTCAGTGACCAGAGCCACGATGCAGTTTCGCAGCCGTGAGATCACCTCCCGGTCAGACAAGGGAACTGGCTGAGGAAGGGCAGAGGAAAAGGGATGAATGCACAGGGAAGTAACACAAGCCCAGCAGGAAAAACCTTTGCCATGAACCCAGCAGCACTTCTTGAAAGCCCCAGGTTGTTCACATGCCTCTGAGCATGTAAACTAACAAGATATTGTTGGCAGGAGAAGGTTCATCTTCCCCCCCACCCCTCACCTCCAAGTTGGTGGTGAAGCCCCCAGCCTCTTCATCTTTCTGCTCTGCAGTTGGGTAGATCCAGATGAAGCCATTGTTGCCAAGGATCACAGAGGCACCACAGGGCAGGTCATGGAAGTGAGTCTTCTGGCGTTTCACAAGGGAGGGCGAGACCTGGACGAGCACACCCTGGCCCAGCTGGAGAGGAGACCACAGGACTCAGAATGAGCCACCTGGAATACCATCAAGTCACTGCCATGCTCTCCACTCCTGGGCTAGGAACCAGGCAGTTTTAACACCTTTTCCTGTGAGACACTGACTACAAACCCTGCTGCCTCTGGCAGTGCTGGGAGCATTAGCTAATGCCTGGGCAGCCCTTTGAAGATGAAGAGTACTCAAGTGCTTAACACAACTGTTAATAATAAGCACACATCACCCAGTCCTGCAGAAAAGGAGCAGGGAGAGAGGCCCAATTTAGCAGAACACTTCCCCTCTTAATCCAGTTGCTGTCCTTCACCCTTTGTGCAAGCAGCACACTTTGCCTTTCATCTTTTCAGTGCTAATTCCCTTGCTCTGGTAATCCCAAACTGCAGCCTGTGCTCCACCAGCCCCTTACCCTCTTTCCAAGTACAAAACCAGCTGTGCAAAGCCTACAATAGAGCCCTGGAAACAGGAACCAGTCACAGGGGCATTGGCCTGCAGAAGATGAGTGATGAAGTTTGAATCAGAAGATTTTTTCCCTCCAGGACTCCCCTGTAACTGGGCAGGGAGAGCAACAGCTCACAGGGCAGCTCCCTCTGCTCTGGGCAAACTTCTTGCTGCTCCCATGGAGGGGGTGAGATACTCCTCCCCTGCACATCCTGCTCTGCTCCAGGGCTATTGTCCTCAACATCCCTCCAAAGAGCCTCATACCATCAGCTGGAGCAGAACCAGGCCAAGTGCTTCTGACCAACTCACCTTCCCATACTTGAGACTCCGGGTGTGCAGTGAGACAGCTCCATCAGAAAACACAGACTGGACCTCTGCCTGGCAGTGCCACTTAAGGAAACAGTGTCCCCAATGCTGTCCAGTGCCAGCACATGGCTGGCTGCTCACAGAGAGCTCTCCCTGCCAGCCAGGATAGCCAAGGTCTGCCTGCTCTCCCCAGGCCCCTTTGCTCTTCTGAGTGCAAGCACTGGAAGGATACACTGATGAGGTCCCCTTCCTGCAGGTAGTCCCTCATTGCAAGCTCATCTTCTGCTGATCTCCTTCTCTAAAATGCACAAGGCAGGAAAAGTTAGGTGCAGCTCAGAGTGAGAAAACATCAGCAGGGCCTCCATTGCAGGGGCACCTTGGGATGCCTTGCAAAACACAAAGGTCACCAGAGAAGAATCACAGAATGGAGCACCTCAGCCATGAGGACAGGCTGGGAGAGTTGGGGTTGTTCAGCCTGGAGAAGAGAAGGCTCCAGGGAGACCTCAGAGCAGCTTCCCAGGATTTGAAAGGGGTTATAGGAAGGCTTGAAAGAGACTTGTTACAAAGGCATGGAGTGATGGGGTGAGAGGTGATAGCTTCAAACTAGAAGAAGCTGGATTTAGATAAGACATTGGAACAGGTTGCCCAGAGAAGCTGTGGAGGCTCCAAGCCTGGAAGTGTCCAAAGCCAGGCTGGATGAGGCCTTGAGCAAGCTGGTCTAATAGGAAGTGTTCCAGCACAAGGCAGGGGGCTGGAACTGGATGATCTTTAAGGTCCCTTCCACCCAACCTGTTCTCTGATGATGATGATGATGATTCACAGCATGGGTTGGGTTGGAAGGGACGAGGCTGCCTAGCCCACCTTTAGATCACCAATGTCTTTATGTCCAAGTGGTGCTGACAGTCAAAGACATCAGAGTGCCACAGATCCATCCACCAACCCCATCACTACCCTCCTGCTAATCGTGGGAATGGCTCTGAAGTTTCCCAGGGCCTCATCTTCTGCCATGGAAGCTGAGGACAAGAGTGCTCTGGTTCTGCTCTGTGTGGTCCACACTCACCAGTTCCCCACCAGGTAAATTCATAGATGACAGCAACAGGACTGAATCAAGCCTGGAATTTGTTTCCACTTTCCATCGCTTCTGCTGAACCTGGAGGAGAGAAACGACCTGTTGAGGTACACTCCAAGGCTGGAGAGAAGCCCCTTGGCAGAGCGGGGGCCCTGCAGCCACCCGAGCCTGACCACCTCCAGTCTCAGCCCCGTGCCGCAGCGCAGGGACACGGAGAGGGCATCAGAACCTCAGATGTGCTCCAGATCAGACCAAGATAGCACCGCTCAGCAGCCACCCTCCTCCTCCGCGGCACATCGGGACAAACTGAGCCTTACTTCCGTGATCCTGCCCACCACGATGTCGCCGACCTCGCCGTTGTACCTGGGAACGGGACAGAGAAGGGAGCCATCAGGCTTCCACCACCTCAGGCTTCACAACTCGCTGCGAGGAGGAGGAGGAGGGGGCGGCCATACTCACCTGGTCTTCAGCGCTTTGACACACACCAGCTTGTTCACCCTCTCCACAACGCCGGCCACCGAGGCGATCAACTTCTCCTCCTCCAGGTAGGTGCCGTGGCCCCTGCCGGAAGTGAGCGGCCGCCTGAAGAGAGCCCGAAGCCAGCCGCACCACGACTCCCTGCGCCGCCTCCCTTCCGCCGCTGCCCTCACCTCATGTAGCCCGTGTCCGTGGTGATCGTGTCCCCCGGAGCCACCAGATGCTTCTCGCCGCCCCGGGATGCGCTCGGTCTCGCCGGTTTGGGGGCCACTGGCAGCCGCATGCTGACCGCCGCCATCTTGAGTGCGGGCGGCGCGGCAGCGGCGACAACATCCACAGGCGCCTTCCGCCCGCCATGTTAACTGATGGCGAGAGTGCGCCTGAAGCTCAGGCGCCGCCATATTGAGTGAAGGCAGCGGAGTGGTGTGGGGGCAGCCATTTTGGTTCCGGGTAGTGACGTGAGCTGGGGCCATGTTTAGTGAGGGCACTGTGGCTGCACCCCCGCGGGCTGGCTGGACGGATGAGTAGGGAAAGCGACCCCACAGCCGGGGTCAGGTCCTGGGAGCCAGCCCTGCCGCACCACGGCAGCACCAGACCCCCATGGGCCCAGCCTGGGGCTCCCGGGATCCCAGCACCTCACTCTGGGGGGGGCCACCCCCAGCCAAAGAGCAGCGCTGCAGGTAACAGGGGTGCTTGCCTTCGAGGAAAGCAGCATCCCCAGTTTCTAGGGGTACCTGTGTGCACAGACAGATTGTTCCCGCGTGTTCTGAGGATAATCCTTTAGCAAGGGGAACAGCAGAGCCTTGGAGCTGCACCCACAGCCCCATCAGTGAAACATGGGGAGGCTAAAGGGAGCTGAGTGGGCTCAGGGATGTCACCCGGTGCTGGCCACCGCCAGCCCACAGCTGGGGGCTTGCAGGAGGGCACACACTAGGACAGCAATCCACAGGGCTGGAACATCTCTGAGCAACCATTTCCCCCCCTGCCCTTGGGAATAGTCTGTTTGTGTGGAGTTTTTATTTACTTACTATTTTATTCATTTAATTCAGACAGGTTCTCCAGCCTGCTGAGAAAATCCCAAGGCAAAAGAAGCCAGCAATGCTCTTCAGCACATAATTTACTTCCTTGGGAGCAAATGCTTTGCTTTCAAGCAAGATTTGCACCTGTAGCCCATCACAGCTGAAACCTGACCATTAGTTCATGAATATATCAGAAGATACCAACAGCTGTTGGTTCAAAGAGAGATTGCACCATGGAGACAGGGAAAACCAACCCACCACCCTCTCCTGCACTCAGCCCTGCTCTTCTACCCTGCAAAAGTGCTTTGTTTATCCCCAAAGATGACCTCTCCTCTCCCCAACTGCACTATTTGGTCCAACAAATGATGCTGCACCTCCTTTTTCACCTCATCCCAGCCCCTCCAGCACACACAGAGGAACAAAGCTCTCCCTTCTCTCCAGCTTCTAAATGGTAAATGTTCCAAGTCAGCTTTTTTTTTTTTTTTATTTAGAATACAAGAGAGAGGTACAAAGGTATTTACACTGTGTCCATATACAATCAAATAATATATAATATCAAAGTTCTGTAAATAATGTTTACATAAATATTTACAAAGTTAAAGTGACAGTTGGTTGCTTTTTTATTATTATTATTTATTTTCCTTTTTTTTTTCCCCTCCCCCTTTTCTGGAAGTAAAACACAGTTTGTGGGAATTTTATACATCTTAGACTTATAATTAATATTAGAATACCTTCTTTTTTTTTTTTTTTTTTTTAAGTTCTATGGTACACAGCCCTCCTCTCGCGTGTGGAAGGACTCCAGAGGGCGCTTAGGGTTGTCCTTGGGGACAGAGATGGCCCAGGGACGGAGGTTCTCTGTCCCCAGAGGGCAGCAACAGCCGGAATGGTCCCTCCCGGTCTGCGGGGAGCGATACTCCGGCGCTGGCGCAGGCAGAGCCCGGCAGAGCGCAGAGTCCTCTGCAAAACCAGCCTGCGGATGGGCATCTCCAGCTGGCACGTCGTGCTGGGGGTGTCCCCCGGGTCTGTCCCCTCTGCCCACAGCTTCGCTAGGAGGTGTCTGGTAAACCCCAACACACAGCTCGGGCTGGAGGAGGGCAGGCAAGAGGGGTTTGAGGGTGAAAATTTGACCGTTTGCTAAATCAGGGCTCCTAGGGTGGGAAATGTGTCCCTTGGAAAGCAGCACCGGGACCAAGGCTGTCCCTGGCATGAAGGGGTGGCTGCCACGGGGCCGTACCAGCCTCTCAGCAGGGCACCTGTGTCTGCTGGACATGCTCTGGAGCAGATGAGGAGGGCTCAGAGCCTTTTTATCCCTGATCAAACTGCCTATAAACCCCACACGCGACTCATCCAGGCACTGACTCTGCCCCAGGAGGTGCCACTGTGTCCCTTCAGCCCTCTCCCCCTGGCAACCTCAGGGACCAGCAGCCCACCCTACACCGATCCCACACACCAGGGGTGCACCAGCAGCCTGCAGAGCTGGGGAAGGAAGGGGTTGAGGGTCCCCTCACTTTCCAAACAGCCTCCACACCCCGTGCAAGTGGCGATGCTCCCGAAACAAACCAGCAACCCCCTCTCCTCCACACCCCAAGCGTCCCTGCCAGCTCTGCCAGGGGCCAGCACCCCCACTTCATCGCCCGTCTCGGCGCCAGTCCTCGCTGTCTGCGCCGTGCCAGGGCTTTCACAGCACCATGGTGGGGATGTGATGGGCGAGGGAGGCAGGATGGGGCACGGGCAGGGCGGGCGAGTGCGCCTGCAGGGAGGCGTTGGGGGGCCGGTGCCGGGCGCTCTTCTGGTGCGCCCGCAGCCCGGCCAGCTGTGAGTAGGCACTTTGGCAAACCTGGCACTTGTAGGGGCGCTCGCCCGTGTGCAGGCGGACGTGGTTGCGCAGCGTGGAGGACTGGCTGAAGCGGCGGTTGCAGAAGCGGCAGACGAAGGGCTTGTCCAGGGTGTGGATCCGCATGTGCGAGCGCAGGTTGCTGCGGGAGTTGAAGCCGCGGTGGCAGATGACGCAGCGCATCCGCCCCGTCGTGCTGGCCCCGCTCTCCACCCCGTGGAAATCCTCTGGGAATCAGGGAACGGTAAAGAGGTTGGAAAGGACTCCCCTGGAGATCGAGCCCAACCCCTCCTCCCCCCCGCGCCCAAGCAGGGTCACCCAGGGCAGGTCACACAGGGACACGTCCAGGTGCGTTTGGAAAGTCTCTGGAGGAGGAGACTCCACAGCCTTTCTGGGTACAACGTTGGGTGCTGCCCTCCAGCAGGGCAGCTCGACCCCTCCCTGACCCCCCCCAAGGGCACTGACTGCCCTAAATAACCACCCCGTGCCCCTTCACTGGCTCCTCACCCACAGAGCAGAGATTGCCTAGCCTGGCAGAGCAGGGTGGCAGGCTGGTACCGAGGGCTTTGGGGCAGGGACAGAGCTGGGGAGGAGCTCACTTAGGTGAGGGGCAACACTCTAGACCAGCTGTCTGCCCTCTAGGTGGGCACAAAAGGCACTTCCTTTCCTGGGCTGCCAGGTGGAAGGGATGAGTACAGGAACCCTCATTCCACAGCCCCCCTGCCCTGGGCTCTGCAGCAGCAGCACATTCCCCCTGCCCTGGTCCCAGCTTCTCCTGCTGCTCTGCTGGGCTCCATCCTGGCTCTCTTGACTGGGGAGTGGGCCTGGAGAGCACAACTGGGGTCTGGCTCTGAACACAGCATCCCCCAAAAGTGCCTGAGAGCTCTGCTGCCTGCCCTCAGAGGAGAGCTTTGGGGATCCACAAAGACAAGCAGAGAGCTGAAGCCCAGGGAGAGACAAACCTCCTATGATGGTGATTTGGGGAAAGATCTGCCAAATGCAGAGTGGTGAGGCAGGAGCTGCATCCACCCCACAGCTCCCAGTGCATCAGGGCTGCCTTTGCTCCATCTGCCCCCCCTGCCCTGCTCCTCCCTGCCCTCCCAGGCCAGGCAACGGCTGCTGGGCACCATACCAGCAAGCTGGCATGGAGGCCACCTCCCAAATTACTAAGGACCTGATCGAACTGTATGGATCCGTCTCATAGTTTCTGTACTTGTCCCCAGAGAGCTGGGGCATCTGACACATCCCCTGGGATGTCCCTGCCCCATGCCCACCCCATGGCCTCAGGGCAGGGATGCTGCACCCATGGCTGTTTCCCATGTTACCTACCATGTTTGTTCTTCTTCTGCTCCTCTTCCAGCCCTGGCACACCTGGGATGCCCAGGAAGGTGTTGTGGGAGTTCCCATACCAAACCAGCAGCTCTTGGTCTGGAGGAATCATCTAGAAAGAGAGATACAGATGGAGATGTTGGGAGAGGTGATGAACATCATCTGTGCACCCTCAGCAGATCACTTCAGCCCTCCCCTGGCCATATCCCACTCCTTGTGCGACCCTGCTGCCATCTGGGACCTGCCAACAATCCCCAGCACCCCCTGGGAAGGCACAGCAGGGCCGAGGCTGCAGCACTGGAGGTGTTGGCACAGCTCAGCACCATGCACCAGCAGCACAAACCTGCACTGGGGGCTCCTCCAGGCTGGGCCACAATGGGACAGGCTGCAGAGCACAGAGATAGAGCTGGGCTCCCCAGAATGAGGGACCCAGATGTCCCTGCAACTCAGGGAGACAAGGACCTGGTGGCACACAGGGAAATAAACCACTCAGGGATCCATAAACTGCAGCATGGCACAAGTGACAGAGACCAAAACAGGGAGCCATGGCACAGAGCCCCTGCTCCCTGCCCTGCAGAGTGTTCCAGCTCTGGACAGAGCCCATCAGCCCCCTCCTGTTGGAGGACATGGACAGCACCTCCCACCCCAGCCCTCTGAGGGTTGTGTGAGCAGCAGGAGGTGCAGCTGCACCAGCAAGGGCTTGGTGAGCCCAGGGGTGGCAGAACCCAGCCGCTGCTCTCAGTGAGCCTGGGGTGGGTGCAAGGTGCTGCCTGTGTCCCACACCAAAGCCATGATGCCTGCAGAGCCCAAGGAGATCCACAGGGCCAGGAAAGGGCTTCTGCAACTTCCACACTCCTGTTTCCCCCAAATGATGGCACTTCTCCTCCCCTTGTTCCCAAGCTGTTCCCACACTGCTGAAGGAACGCCGTCAGAGCCTCCCTGGGCACAGCCACTGTGGCTGGGAGGATGGAGGCTTGCCCAGCAGTTCAGGTAACACCAGTAACTACAGCACTGGGAAATAAAATGCACAGATTTTGCTCTTTCTGGTCCCTAAAGATCTAATGAAGAAGGGAGGAAGTCAAGCTCTTGGTTCAGAGGAAGGCTTTCCATACACAGAGCAGTCCATGAGGACGAAACACAGACCACAACTTGGAGTAGATGGGCACTGGAAACGTGCCTCAGGTGGAGCCCCTGGAAGCAGTGGGAATTTGGACTTCATGTTTTGAAGTATAAAGGCTGCAAAGTGGGGATTTGGGAAGCAGGGGAAGCCAATAACATTTAGCATCCCAAACTGGTGTTGTTTCTCAAGGTTATGTTTTTTTTCCTCTCAAAAGGTTTAGATTGGATCTTAGGAAGAAATTCTTCATTACAAGGGTGGCAAGGCTCAGGAATGGATTATCCAGACAGGTTGTGGATGCCCTCTCCCTGGAGATGTTCAAGGCCAGGCTGGGTGGGGCCTTGAGTAACCTGGGCTAGTTGAGAGGCATCCCTGCCCATGGCAGGGGGGTGGATTAGATGATCTCCGAGGTCTCTTCTAGCCTAGGCTGTTCTATGGTTCTATAGAAGTGAGTTACTGAGTTACTGTGAGCACAAGCAGATAAGACTAAAACATCACCAACAAGCTAAACCCTGCTGGGGGTGCCTGCATGGTGTCTTCTGCTGGAGCTGGCACACCTCTGCCAGCTGTGGGTGAGCACTTGAGTGCTTACAACCCAAAACCATTTCAACTGCCCCACAGGAATCTCATGGTCTTCAGCTCAAAGGCCAAAACTCGCTGCCCTCTCTTCATTTTCCAGCAGCCACAGCTTGGAATCACTGAGGAAGAGGATGGGAAAACCAAAACCAGCAAGTGAGGGCAGGAACAGGCAAAAGACATGAAACTATTAAAGGCAAATAGCAAAAAAGGCACCAAATCAATGTGATTTTGTGGTGGGTAGGTGAGAAAGGTGTCCCAAGAGAGTCTGTGCAGAGGTGGGGGCTGCAGCAGGCATGGGGCAGAGGGTTGTGGAAGGGAGGCAGGAGGCTGTGCAAGGTGGGGCAGGGGGTGGGAGACCCTCTTACAGCAGGTAGGGGATGGAGGGTGGCCGTGCCCATGCACGAAGGCTGAGGGTGGGCACCTCTAAGCTCAGGCTGCTGTCCCTGTGTCCTGCCCCAGCTGCCCTCAGCTGGTGCTGAGCTCCCATGTGGGGTCTGGGGTGAGGGCAGGAGTGGTCAGCAGCCAGGGGGGAGTTGATTCAGCTCCAAGGTGCTGCATTTGTGTACCTGTGATTGCACTTGGGCTTAAGGAGCAGAGAGAACCACACAAGAAAACTCCTCTATTGCTTTTCCTTTTGGTTGGGTGCACAAACCCCAGGGAGCCTCAGCCAGCCTCTGGTGCCCCCATGTGCAGATCCTCACCCTGCCGTGTCTGGCTGTGACCCAGCTCCTCACACACACAGAGCCCCTTCCGCTCCTCCTGGCACAGAAATCCACACCAGTGTGCTGTCAGCAGGAGCACAAGCAGGTGCCCACCGTGCCCAGGGAGCACAGGACAGTGTGACAGCAGCCACCCTTCATCCCCACTGCCAGCTCTTTGGCACTCTCAACGTCACTGCTTGTGCAGAAGGAATTAAACTCATCCTGCTCTGGCACTCACTGCTGTAGCCCTGGGAGCAAGCCTGTGGCTCGACCATGACTGCAGGAAACCTCCACATCTGCCCAGCATCAGCCCTGCACACACGAGCCGTGAGGAAGACTCCTCTGCTCCCGATTACACCTGCAAGGATTTTACTTCTTTGCATAATTTAAGAGCAGTAATAAAGAGCAATTAAGCTGCTGTCACCACGAGGCACAGCTGCTCCTGGGAGCTGTGGGTCTGGGTACAGCTGAAGCCTGCAGGGGGGCGCCTAGGCTGGGGAGAGCAGCACAGAATTGCTCAGGGCTCTCGTAGTGCTGCACTGGGAAAGGCAGCAGAGCCCCAAGAGGCACCCAGGAGTCTCCCAGGGCAGGAGAGCAGAGCTGTCCTCCCATTCCCCACCCACTCGCCTTTCCCATCCCTCTGCAGCAGTCCCACACCCAGCCCTGATGCTGGCTCCATGCAGGATAGGGCCATGGCCCTGTGCCATGGAACATTTCAGCATCTGCTCCTCTACAAGCCAGCAGAGGAGCCTGGATAAATCCAGGAGCTGCCCTTGCCCACTTGCCTTGCAGGGCACTTCTCTTCCCCAGCTAAGAGCCTCACCCAGCTGCCAGGGACCCTGCACCCTGAGAGTATGAGACTGGACCCAAGAGAGGGGCAGTGCCCCTGGCATGGGATGGGAGAGGCCTCCTCACACTGCTCTAAGCCAACACACCTGCACAGGGCCACCTGCCCAGGCCACCACCTTCCTCCAGCTGCAGCAGTGTGGGCTGGTGGGGACACTGCACACAGGCAGGGCTGCTCCCTACCCTGGCACCGCCTTGTGCACACAGAGCATCCCCACTGCTAGGGAGCTGGGCACCAGCCTCCATCCCAGCATCTCCCAGAGGGAGCGGAGGCTAACTCCAGGCTTCACCCCACAGCAGCCTGTGCCCACAGACATCTCTGGGACCCAGCACCTGCACCGGGCCAGCACCCACCACTGCTTCAGATAGGAGCACACAGATGAGCTGGTCAGGATTAGTCCCTTCCTCATAGCCCTGCCGTGGAAAGCTTGAAGCACAGCTGCACCAGCACCACTCCCTGCCCAGCTTCATGCCCAGCTCCCTGCCCACTCAGCAAGTCCTTCCTTGGCTCTTAGAGCTAAGACCTTCCCCTCATGATCCTTTTAAAGCCAGAGCCACTCATGACCCTCTGTCAGAGTCAGGCACAGCCTGTCCTCAGCACCTTGGGCTCACAGAACCCTCCCAAGCTTTCCCCTGCTACAGAGAAGCACGAAATTTCCCATTTTTCAGAGCACCAAAGTCCTGCTGCTGCCCAAAGCCCCTCCTGGGACAGGGCTGCAGCTCTTCTCATGCTTTGCACCCTAAACCAAGCACGGGCAGCCTTTGCCCTCCCTCTGCTCTGCAGACACCACCCCATGATGCCCACCAAAATGGGGCAGAGGGGAGAAGAGCCCTTAGGTGCTCCCTGGAACCTGTTCAATGACCATTGCCACAGCATCCACCTGTCCCAGCAGGTCTGGGTGCCAGGGACAGCAAAGCTGCCCCCCAGCACCAGCCCAAAGCTCAAGGTAGGGTCTATGGGGTTGGGGGTCCCAGCCCCCTGCTCTGCTCCTGCTGCTGCCTGGCTGCCTCCTGGCCCTGCTTACCTCAATGGCCTTGTAGAAGATGCTGTTCCCGATCTGGACCACCTCCAGGTTCTGCTCCTGCTCGTTCCGTGCACATTTGATGTAGGTCATCCAGCTGCGGTGGTCCTCCTGGCTGGCATCGATGAAGTACCTCACTGTGCCATCCTCATTGAAGACCTGGGTGGGGGAGAGAGCAGCTGGTAGAGATGCTGCTCACCATAAACCACCTTCTGCCTCGGGGATGAAGTCCCTGCTTTGGGACAAGCTCAAAGCCAGGATGGCTTCAGGTCTGAGACTCTGCCAGCAGCTAGGAGCTGCCCAAACCCTTCCTGCGCCTGGTTCCGGGCCACATATCTGCAGTGGGGATGCAGAAGGCTGCTCTGCCTTCACTGGGTGGGCACAGCTGGCCCATGCCCACCCGGCAGCTCCCTGCCTCAGTTCCCTTCTCAGCAGAGCCCCACCAGCAGCTGGGCCCTGAAGGGGCTCTCCAGCCTTCCTGCAGCTGCCCTGGGTGGAGAGGATAGGTGCCTAGCAGAGCTGGCCCTGGGGGAAGATGCTTTGCAGGATGGCAGGAGAGGTGACACACCAAAAAATGAGGAAAAGCTCTGCTAGCTGAACACTAACGTGGGGTGTCCTGGCAGCTCAGACCCCCCAAAACTCACAGTTCCACTCGGGGTTAGCCACACCAGAGCTCAGACAAAGGGGGAGGCTTCACCCCTGCCCCGTGCAGGGCTGGTGTGATCCTGCCACATGGGACATGAGCAGCAGCTTTTGGGGGCTCCTCTGACAGCAGGCTGTACCCCGGGGGCTGACCTTAAGGGTCTCCTCACCCCATCTGCCCTGGAAGAAGCCAAATCTTTGTGTGAACAGGGAAACTGAGGCGCGGCACAGGTGCCCTCGGGCACAAACGCATAGCACAGAACCCCCGGCCCCAGCACCCTGGGCCAGCCGGGACTGGGGGTACTGGGAGGGTGAGGGGTGTCGTTACCTCCCACATGAGGTTGTTGTTCTTGCACAGGTCCACATGCTCTGGAGAGATGACCCTGCCCGTGAACGGTCCCATCTCCGTGCCAGCCTTGATCCAGGTCTTGGAGAAGATGCCAAGCCCTTCTCCGGGGATGGAGCTCTGGGCGATGATCACCTCCGACGGCAGCACCAGGCTGGACAACTTCTGCACCTCTGCGGGTGGACACAGGGCTCGCAAAAGGCACCCTCAGCCTTCCACCCCCACTCCCACCCCGCTCCCCGGGGAAAGGACCGGGGTGCCCGGGCAGGAGGGAGAGAGCAGCGGGGACCCCTCCTTCCCCCGCCTCCCCTCCCCAAATCCCGGGACTGAGCCTTTTAAACGCCCAACCGAGCTCCTACAAAGCGGTACAAGGTCCCCCCCGGGGGCATTGAGCAGGTACCTGGGAAAAGCAGCCCGGGCTGGGCGAGGGAGCGGGGCTGAGAAAGGAGGTTAAATGGTGTCTATTTCGGCCCATCCAGCAATTTGTCATGCTGTTAAAGTGATCTGCATTCATTAAACTCAACTAGAAAGAAACTGCTAATTCTAAATTCATTAGTCCTTTAGGAATGCTGTAGCGCTACATTGTGCCTGAATGGGGCAAGGGCTTGTTTAAAAGGGCCCAGGAATTCCTCTTACAAAATGGGGAGATGAGATGGTTGACATATCGTGAATGGAAATGGAATTAGCCTTCATGGTAAATTTAGAGAGGAACAGAAATCCGAGAGGGGGAAAAGGGAGCCGGGACGCCCCGGCGATGCCGGCCCGAGAGAAAAGATATTGTGTGAATGCGGGGAGACCCCAGCCCCCCCCCACAACCCCCCCCGGGCCACTCCTCAGCCCGCGGTTTAAGTGGGAACTTTCTCAGGTCAAGCCCAAGTTAACCAAATGAATTTAAAGCCCCTTCTTCCCCAGTCAACTGCTATTACACGCCTGGGGAGAGCGGGGCACTGGCGGCCGCAGCCCACACCGGGCACCGGGGGCCCGGCCCCAGGCTTGATGTGAAGGTCCAGAGGGTTGGGGAGAGTCTGGGGGTGTCCGGTTCTGCCACTCACCTCCGGAGAAGGACTGAGCCAGGACCTCTGCCGTGAAGGCGGTCTTGGGGCTGCTCTTCTCCTCGAAGAGCTGCTCGCCCAGGACGTTTCTCCAGCGGCCGTAGAGGAAGCTGTGGAGGATGTCGGAGGTGATCACCTCTGCCAGCGATAACCCCTGCGGCTTCAGCCCAGGCTTCAGCACCAGGGCTTCGGCCGGGAGCACCGAGCCCATCATGGGGGCGAGGCGGCGGCGGGCGGGCCGGGCTCCGTAAGGCTCGGCGGCTCCCGCCCGGCTATATATGAGCTTCATTGACCCTCCTAATTGGTTATTAATGACCTTCCCTGACGTTGGCGGAGAGACTGAGGCTGCCTGAGCCAGGCGAGCCGTCGGAGCCCCCCCCCCCCCATCCCCCTCCCTTTCCCCTCCTTCCCTCCCCTCCCCGGGGGTGGGGTGGTTGGAAGGAGGGAGTGACACGGCGAGCACATACACACGCACATGTACACATACACACACCTACACACGCAGACACACGCACCACCTCCGACCCCCGCAGCCTCGTCCCGGGCTAAGCGAAATCCGGGCACCTGCCCCTGCCCAGGACAGAAAAAACCCCAACGAAATGCCCCCGCCTGTGCCCCCCCGGACAGGCCGCACCTTCAGGCACAGTCCGCACAGCTCTGCTGCCCGCACTCGTTTTGGGCTTTAAACGCGGAGCTTCGGGGCCTCTGAGCTTTACAACGAAATCGGTGGCCCCGACGCCTCCAGCTCCCGGTGCACAGCGGCGTTTGGTCCCCGAGGTTCCGGGAGAACGGGCCGAGGCTTCCTCCGAGAGTGCCGAACCGCCGCGACTCCCCGCTGCCCTCCCGCACCCCCGGCCCGGACCGTCAGTATCGGAGACACCGGGAAGAGCCAGAGCTGCCCCACCACAACCTGAGAACAGTCTACGAGCCCTCGGGACTGGTCCCTGCTTGCGCCCAGGGCCAGGCTCGACCAGCTGGTCCCTGACACCGAATCCTCGTTGTGGTTCCCTGGCCAAGGAGGAAAAGGCCAGGAATTGTGCTCACGAGTAAAAGGGGATGGTGGAACGGATCCCTCCTTCCCGCAATGACACTCGTGTCCTGCTGCGTCCCCCCAGGGCCAGATCCTCACCCCAGGGGAGGCTACAGCAGCTCTGGGGTCTTTGCCGCCGCAGCACCCCCGAGTCCGCAGCCAAAAAGATTCCGCCGGCCAGACATGGTGCCAAGGCTACCCACCCCTGCCAGAACCCTCCGAGCTCCGCAGCCAGCCCTGTCCCCAAGGAAGGTGGCACAGGAGCGATCCCCTCAAACGCGACGCTCCCCTCCCTCAGGGCCCGCAGCTTTGCCTGCTCAGCAAAGGGTTAATCTTTCCTGGATTTAAACCCAGTCCTGCTGTGTCGGAGCTTAGAGCCCTCTCCTCAGCCTTGTTCTTTTGATTTTCATGGGGACGAGGGACTCTAAAGGGCTGGGGAGGGTGTGGAAGATGAGCCCCCAAATTCCTCCAGCACTCCAAGGCCGGCTCTTGCCCCCCAAAACCCCCAAGCAGCCCCGCTGTGTCCAAACCACTCCAGGAGAAGGAGCCCGGCACACCCAGGACTCCAGCCCTCTCCCGGGTGGGTATTTTATTGGGTGAGGCTGCCGGGCGGCGCAGAGGCCACCTGCAGAAAATGATGGCACAGCCCGGGGGTAAACATTTCATTAACCCGAGCAGGAAGAGGCACAAATGTCGGGAGTCAGCCCCAATATGCAGGTTCCGAGGAGCTTTGCCTCGAGAGAGGCAGCGCTGCCCTAGGGAGGAGGTTACGAACCTGGCAGGTCTGCGGGAGACTTTTAATATGCAAAGCAAAACAAAACAAAACAAAAGTTTATTTTAAGGTTTGATTTTTTTTTTTCCTTTTACTTTGGCTCCGGGGGAAAGTGGGAATATTTCAGCTTTGCTCAGTAAAACGCATCAGGTGGAAATCTTCCACCACGCACATCTTCTGACATCCTCCTCGGATCGCTTTTTGTTGTTTGTTTGTTTAAATATATATAACCCAAGAAACACCTTAAGCCTCAAGTTATCCCGGGGACAAAATTAAAATAGATGCTCTAAAACCTCTCTGGCGGCTCCAGTGGGGTGGCTGTGGGGAGGAAAGTAATAGGGGGGGTAGGGAATAAAAAAGGTGGGGGAAAAATAACAAAGGTAGGGGGGGAAAAAAAAACAACACACAACCAAAACCCTTCCATTTTCTGTGCGGTTTTAAATATCCCCAGCTGTTTCCCAAAGCTTCTCCCCCGCTCCTAGGAAGGTGCTTTGGTGTATCCACCCCACATCCCTCTCCCTTCCTTCTCGTTTTTCTCTCTCTCCTTCTTCTTCTTCTTTTTTTTTTTTTAATATCGGAGCTCTCCCTCCTTTTTAACATTTAAGAGGAAACAAGTTTAATATTCATGGCTGTTAATAGAGAAGGGCCATTATCGCCGCCCCATTGTTCTGAGCCCCGCACAATGCCGCTCGTATTTTCATGTGTATATTCCCAAAGTTCCTTCTGAGCGTTTAGTGAGCACTTTAATATTCATGGGTGTTAATAGAGAAGCCCTCAGTATATTGGCATATTGTTGGGAGGTGTACATATTGGTCTGACTTTGAATAGCCACAGTCCTCTTTTCTTTTGCTCTGTTTTGCAGGGTTGATGGGCCAGGAGTAAATGGGCATTTTTTCCCCCCCGTCTCCCCCTTACAGAGAGAACATCTTTATTCCAGTCCCAGACTTTCTGGTTTCCCATTCAGGACCCTCAGAAATAATGTCAGGCAGAAGAAAAGTGGAGCAAATCAATCTTTCATGGTCTTTTTGAGACCAATTTGACATCCATGGACTCTTCTTTTCTTTCACAGCCTACAAGGGGATGGTCAGGATCTGGACAAGGTTGGGGTCTGATGAGGGGAGACATGGGATCATAATGCAGCAAAGAGAGAAAAGAAAAGCAAAACAAGAAAAGATTGCAGGGATGGGGTGATGGAGGAAAAATGAGGGTGAATGACAGTGCAAGAAAGGAGATTAGAGCCCAGCAGCTGCTTTTTGGGGGGCGGGGGGGAGGGGGGGAGCTCTCTCCCCTCTTCCAGCCCTTCCCATGAATAGGATTTGAACAGAGCGGAGATTGATTTATAGTTATTGCAGTTGAACATTTATTGCTCTTAAAGAGTGGCGGGGAGAAAAGAGAGAAAAGGGGTTTGAAAAGCTCCTTTCTGTATTAAAGAGGTATCAAATGAAGACTGCTGAGATAATATACAGTGGCCAATGGGAATTTGATTTGCTTTAAAATTTAACTCTTGTGGGGCCGCCGCCGACGGACGGGGCTGGGAATGGGACTGGGAACGGGGCTGGGAACGGGGCCGGGCGCTGCCATCCGAAACATCCGACGTTCGTTTCTGTACCGCTGCAAACTGCCCGGTTCCACCGGAAAGATCCTCCCGGGCGCAGCTGCTGCCGCAGAATAATAAAAATAATTATTATTATTTCTGCCTTATTACGGGGTTTATTATTTATTTATTTATTTACTTATTTATTTTCTTTAAGGGGGGTCTAGGCAGGCGGGAAGTGGAGCTACGAAACAACCTGCTCGGGGAAGAGCCCTTTTCGGAGCTGAATTTTCCTGCCTATACACGGAGGTTTCTCCTCTCCGGCAGCAGAAACGCGATCGCAGCCGAGTCCCCCCAGGGCGCAGAAAGGAGCCCATTGTTAAGTGGGGTTCTAGAAATACATTTTTAGCGGTGATTGAAAGCTCCCTTCTCGTTTGAACTCGAGAAGAAAGTCCCTGGCAGGGAAGAGCATCCTCTCACCCCCCCACCCCCCCGCCTCCCTCTGCCCCAACATCTGTTTGGAGCAATCCAGGCTCTAGGGCAGAGCCGGGCTTTGCCCCCTCCCAAAGTCATTAAAAAGATATTAGTTGAGCTGAGAAAAGTCCAGCGCAGCCCCCCGGACCCGCCGTGGTGTGTGTGTCATTAAAGGCGATTTGGGATTTGCCAGAGCTAATACCAGGCGAAGGGACGCGCGGGGTCCGAGTTGAAAAGCTCCGCGTTGCCGGCCGCCCCCCGCCTGCTGCCCTGGAGCCCGAGGCCGGCGAGGCGCTGCCGGTCCGACCTCATCACCTGCCCCGAGCGCCCTGCCGAGCGCCGCGGGAAGGAAGGGGCAGCGGCGGCCGGAGCCGGGCTGCGGGCAGAGCCTCTCAGCTGCTGCGGCCGCAGCCCCCCGCACCTCCACGCCGGCTGCAAATGCCCCGGGACCCGGAGGGAAGGCGGGGATGGGAGGGGGGGGAGCGGGCAGGAGGGATCATGGCAGCCCCGCGGGTGCCGGGGAGCCGGGGCAGGAGGGATCATTGCACCCCTGCGGCTGCTGCAGGAGCCAGGCGCCTCCGAAGTTGCTAAATGTGTCATTTATTAAAGCATTCAGGGGGCTTTTCTTTGGCGTTTGCTTGCAAACTCACAAAGGCCGAGCTGCTGTTTGGGGGTCTTTTCTGATGGAAAAAGGGCTCGGAGACCCCCGGCACAAAAGAAATCCTGGCAGTGCTTTCAATGGCCGGGACTCAATGAGGGGGACCCTGTGCGCAGCGGGCGGGGGCGAGGGGCCGCCCGGTGCTGCCTGAAAGGCAGGCCTGAATGTAATGGGGAGATCTGCGTTTATTTGTTGGGATCACATTTAATTAGCTTAGTACAACCCTTGAAAGACAAAGGGACCTCAATCTGGATCCAATCTGAAGCTCGTTTGGAGAGCGAGGGCTCCTGGAAAAGTCAAAAGAGAGAAAGGAGAAAGAAAGGGGAGGCTGGGAGAGAAAGGGGCTGGGGGCCCAGCCAGGTGACTGGCACGCGTGAAACAAGGGGGCCTTTTGGGCACAAGGCAGGGCTCAAAAGGGAGGGAGGAAAATAGCCTCTTCCTCAGGTTTTACCTACTTAAACCCCCTGAAGGGGACGGAGCTGAAAAGCCTCAATGGGGGCTAAGGAGGCTACAAAGCAAACAGTGGAGCTGGAGAGGGGGCTCCGGCCCTGCCGCCGCCGCAGTTGGCAGCACTTGGTTATGGGAATGTCCCCAAATGTTACCTGCGCCCGCGAACGCTCCCGCAGGAGCAGGAGGCGTGAGGGGGACAAGGTGATGATGCTCCTGGACTGGGGAGTTCCCACCCTAACACAAGGTCCCCATGTTCCCTCCATAGAGTGAGACCCCCCCCCCCCCCCCTCCCACTGCCCCGAGCCTCCACCCAGCCGTTTGTGCCCCACACAGCACCTCTGTCCTATTGCTAGGGGTCCTGGATGGCCTGGAGCACTGAGAAGAGGTCCCCATGGGTGCATCCCCCAGTCTAGGGTAGCCCCTGGGTTCCCTGTTCCAACACAGGGCACACACAAGTGGGTGGCACGGAGGATGCGCTGCCACCTCTCCAGGGACAAAAAGGACAGAGGCTGTCCCCAAGCTGCCACATCCCCAGGATGGAGCTGAAGGCATCCTTACCCTCCCTCCAAAGCTCTGTCTGTCCCTGCTTTCCCCTGAGGGTCTGGGGACAGCAGGGGAGGGTTTGGGGTGCCCCTGAGCAGTGCTGACCCCTCGGTGGGTGCGCAGCAGCTCCGGGCAAGGGGGGGTTTGGCGTGGGGGAGCTGTGACCCTCCCCGTGAGCGCCGCAGCCCCTCGGAACCCGGCAGAATGACTGCGCAGCTCGCAGAGGATCTCCGGGGCTTTATTTGCCTCCATTTCACTCTGCGGGAGGCCCCGGAACGAGCAGAGATACTGAGTGCTCTCCCCTCTCCTCTCCCTCCCCTTCTTGCCTTTTTTTTTTTTTTTTCCTTCCTTCCCCCCCCCCCCCCCCCCCCGCCCCATTTTTAAAAACCATCACCTTCCCTGCTGCATCCGACTGCTTCAAACTGCATCCAACTGCTTGGCAGGGCTCAGGAGGCCCCCAAATGCACCCTGGTTGTGGCAAATCCTAGTGGTTTCTCCTTGGCCGCCTCTGTGGTGCTGCAGCTTGGCCAGTAGGGCCGGTGGCAGCGGCCAGCTGGATGCCAGCACCCACCGAGGCATCGCTGGCACCGCGGGGCCCTCGCTGAGCTGCTGGGAAATGCTGAGGGTAAAGCAACCTCCCAGGAGGTTCCCTGCCCGTGACCAGAAGTGATGGCTGGGGGTGAGCAACCTCCTTGGAGCAGTGGGGTGCTCCCAGGGGTCCTGGTGAGGATGGGCTGAGGGGCCATGCTCAGGCCCTTCTTGCTCTCCCTCAGCTCTGAGGTGTCTAGAGCCCAGGCCAGATGCCAAAGGTGATTCCCATGATACAGGATCCTCCTCGAGCACACAGAGCAGGAGGCAGCGAGGGGGAATTTGGACTGGAGAATCAGGAAAACCTCTGCCCCTTTTCCTGTCCTCTGGCAGTGAGCTGGGGATAGCACAGTTGTGTCCCACAACCACCTCCTGCATTCCACCACTCTCTCCAGCACCTTACCACTGTCACTTCTGTATCCCACCACCACCTCTCCCACATCCCACCACCACCTCTTCTGCAGCAGCAGATCCAGCTGCCAGACTGGGACCCATGCTGGTGAATGCTCTGAGGCACAGCCTAGAGAAGGACAGCAGCCAGGGCAGGGAGAGCTGCCAGTGAGCACCACTGCTCCCTCCTGCCCCTCTCTCTGCTCCCCATGCTGGCTGTGCTGCTCCGTGGGCTGACTGCCACAGGGGGACTGCAGGAGCCAACCTCAGGAGGTGGCAGCTAAGGCTGGGCAGAGCTGGGTCCAAGTGTCCAGCCACAGCCTCCATGGAGCACAGCTGGGCACAGCCCAGCAGTGGCAGCAGTGGTGGGTTTGGAGGAGCAGCAGCACGGGTGAGACCTCACAACCATCTATCTGTGTGTGTTCAGAAGCTACATATTCCATCTCACAAGACCTCCCTCCAACCACACTGCCTGGCACCCAGCTTACAGTAACTATTCTGCTGCTTTGATGCAATTAAATATTTAAGACTTGGAGAATTAAACCCAAGCCCCACGCCTGCTTGTCTCTTTCAATAATCGTTTTGGTTTAACTCTCCATGTCCATAATGTGCTTCGTGCTCAAAGCATGGACAATTAAAGTATTTTTGACTGTCTTAAAGTCTCTCCTCTGCTCCCAGAAGAGCCTTTGCCTGCTCAAGACACACTGAGTCCAGAGCACAGGAGAGCACCGAGGGCATGGTGAGCCCAGTCAGGTGTTTTAAGGGCTGGGGCTTTTCAGGTTGCTGCTCAGAAATAGTTTGCAGAAGGACCGCGACAAAGGTCTGCTTGGCAATGAGTCTCTGTGCCTGAAGGGTGAGGTAGGTGCCACCCAGAATGGGGGGACAGAGGTGCTCATACCCTGCCATGAAAGATGCACCACAGGACAGAACTGTGCTGTGTGGGGAGCGAAGCTGTTGTGTGCCTGAGCCAAGGCAGCAGAAGGATGGTGCTGGAAAGAAGGAATTTGGTTTGCAGAAGACAGGAAAGAGCTGGAGCCCAGGAGCCGGGGCTGGGGACCTTCTGCCAGGGCACTCAGCTGAGATGGGCTTGTCGTGATGCAGAGGCAGAGCCTTCCCTCTCCTCTGCGAGCTCCTCGCTGGCCTCTTGGGCATGGCCCCGTGCTGGGAGCTGGTCCCCTGCAAGGAGAAGGCTGCACTGTCCCCACCACCATTCATGGACCCCAAAGCCCCAGACATGCCCCAAACCATACCAGCACCTTGGGGACCTGCCCTGCTCCTTGCAATGTGCAGTTCCTGCCCTAGGGCAGATGAAATCTCCCTGCCACAAAAACTCAGTCAGTGCCTCCTGCTCCTGACTGGGGATGAAACTTGCCCTGAGCTGAGCAGGAGCCTTGGTTCCTCTTGAAGACCACAGACTTGGCTTGAAGGTACCACAGCAGCTTCGGGGACAGAAGACACAAGGAGCTGCCTACAGACCTGAGAGAGAAAGGTGAGGTGCTCTGGGGAGGGATTGACCACCACAGCAGCCCCCAGGACCCCCTGGACAGCCAGAGGCAAGGCTGGAGCAGGGTTTGGAGGACCCCAGAGCTCACCAGCTCCTTGTGAGGTGCCAAGGTGTCTCTTCACCTCCTGCCCTGCCCCTCTCCAGCCCACCACGGACTCGCATCAGAAGTAGTTTAATGGCTGTGGCCCCTCCACCCCAAGCAGGCAGCAGTAATGGAGAGCAAATTGCTGAACTTGGGAATGTTTCAAGCACTTTATCCTTGCAGGCCACCAGACTGCTGCTGAAACCCCAGCTCTGCAGGCACCATCTTAATGACAGGCCAAATTTCCAAAGGCTTGCAAACTATTTTCTTCTGCTGCCCCACCCCCACCCCCCCAATAAAAGGTTGCATCAGAAAGAGATATTTCCATAATTTATAGTGGGGGGAATCTCACAGGGGAGAGTCTCTCATCTGTACTTACAGATACATTTAAGGAAATGCATCCTCCCCCAGCCCCGCGCCATTTACGACCACTGGCACGAGCTGTAATGCTCAGAGTCTTCAATTAAGGGACACCTTTGGGTTCATTATCACACAATTGCTCCCTGTGAACCATGCCAAATGCTGTTTTGGCACAGAGCTTGGGAGATGAATTAGAAGGAAGTCTTCTCGGTAATGCCCTCTCCCAATTCCCATCAGCAGCCTTTATGCCCTCCTCAAGCCATTCTTTTTTTTTCCCCCCCTCTCCCCTCTTTCCAAGTGGCTTTTACTATCCCATCTTTCACTGTCTCTCTTGATTCTCTGGAGGTATATTTAGAGATGCTGCATCTCCTTTTCTTCCGGCTCTCAACAAGCCTCCAGCCCTCGGCTTTGCAGATGGGATCCTCTGCTCCCTCCTCCCCACCCCATCTGTGAGCCCCTGCAGCTGGCTGGGCAGCAGGCAATGGAGCAGTTTTAGGGTGGAGGAGCACAAACCTCACATTTCATCAGGAAAAGGAGCTCTGAAGGAGCTAGAGCCATAGAATCAGTGAATGATTTGGGCTGGAAGGGATCTTGACGATCAGCCAGTTCCAAGCCCCTGCCATGGGCAGGGACACCTCCCACCAGCCCAGGTTGCTCCAGGCCTCATCCAGTCTGGCCTCAAACACCTCCAGGGAGGGGACATCCACAACCTCCCTGGGCAACCTGTCTTCCCCTCCTCACTGCAAGATCTTCATCTCCAAACTTGGGCTGGCTACAACTAGAAGTTACTGCTCCAGAACAGATCTAAGGATGAGGATGGTCACAGCCACCTCTCCCACACCCTGCTCCCTGCCCTGGGCCAGTGCTGCTGCAGGGACCCTGAGAGGGGGCTGCAGGGTAGGAGGCAAATCCTGGATGTGTTCAGCCCCAAAGCTGTAGAAAAGCAACAGGTTCAGAGGATTGAATCCCCATGGCTGGAGGGGTGTCCAAGAGGCAGAGATGGGGTGCTGAGGGCTATGGCTTAGCTCCAGCCTTGGTAGAGTTAGATCATGGTTGGACTGGAGGATCCAGTTGGCTTTTCCAACTGAAACAAGCTAGAGATTCTGTGATTAAAATCAAGGACTCTGGGTCATAGATCCTCCTGGTCCCAAAAGCCACCATTCCAGCAGCTTCCTGCTGCAATCTTCCCTGCCAGGGTGCCAAGAGACACTGGGATGGGACTAGACTGGATCTCAGGAAAGAGTTCTTCACTGAAGGGTTCTCAAACATTGGAATGGTCTGCCAAGGGCAGCAGTGGAGTCCCTGTCCCTGGGGATATTCAAGGAGCCTGTGGACCTGGTGCTTAGGGCCATGGTTTAGTGGTGACCCTCCTGGGCTGAGGGTTGGACTGGATGATCTTGGAGATCTCTTCCAAGCAGATCTATTCTGTGACGTTCCCCAGGGTTTCACTAGAAGTAAGGCTCAAGCTGACTTGGTTGACCACCCTGGGTGAGAGCATCACAGAAGTGTTTTGCTTGGAAGAGAGCTTTAAGATCACTGAGTCCAAGCATGGAGCCAGCACGATCAACTCTGGTGCTGAACCATGGCCCCAGCACCATATCTACACACATGGGGACTCCACTACTGCCACAGGCAGCCTGCTCCAAGCCTTGACCACTGTCTCAGGGAAGAAACTGTTCCTCATGCCCAACCTAAACCTCCCCTGATGCAATTTGAGGCCATTTCCTCTTGCCCTACCTCTTGTTACCTGGGAGAAGAGACCCACTCCTAGCTGGGTGCAGGCTGCTTTCAGGGAGCTGTAGAGAGCAAGGAGGTCTCCCCTCAGCCTGATCATAGAATCAGTCAGGGATGGAAGGGACCACAAGGATCATCTAGCTCCAAGCCCCCTGCCATGGGCAGGGACACCTCCACACTGAACCACCCCAGCTCCCTCAGCTGCTCCTCTCCAGCCCTGTTCTCCAGACCCTTCCCCAGCCTTGCAGACCTTCTCTGGACCTGCTCCTGGTGCCAAAGGGACGAAGCTGAGCGAAGTGACCAGGAGAGGGGGGCAGAAAAGGGGCTGGCACAGGTGGGAGGTGGTGGGCAGGGAGAGAGGAACGAAGGGAGCAAAAGCAGGCAAGGACATTCTTCAGCCACAAGACAACCTTGTGGGAGTTTTATTTATACAGAGTGTAAAATGCAGCTGTCAGTCCAACACAAACACCACTGCCTGTTGGCTTGGTCATCAAACACCCTCCGCTCGCTCCTCTTGCTCTGAGACACTTCAAGCATCAAGGAAAACCAAAAGAAAAAAAAAAAACACAACAACAACAACAAAAAAAACAACAACCCAAAAGAACCTTGCCAATAAAAAACAGGAAATCTTCAGCACATTTCCAGTAGGAATGAAAAGGGGAAAAAAAAAAAAAGCTTTGATTCTGTTTTGTTTTTTTTTTTTGTCTTATTTTTTTTTCCTTTAAAAAATACATTTGGGTTATCTGTACAAGAAACAACTAAACATTGGAACAACAACCACCAACAAACAACAGCTCCCTCCCTCCAGAAAAAAATCATAAAATCATCTTATCCCTTTTATTAAATCCAAATCCTTGCATGGTTAATACTAGAAATCAGCTCTCTAAGGTCATTTGACAAATATTAGATAAGAAAACAAACAAACAAAATATGTATTTTAAATGAAATTCCTCCCTCCCCACCCACCCCCCCAAAAAAAAAAAAAAAAAAGCAAAAACAAAACCAACAGCAACACCACCTTGGAATTAAAAAATAGTTCCTAGCTTTGCTTTTTTTCCCCTCCCCCCTCTGGTTTGATTCTGTTCCACAGTGAATTTTTTTTTTTTTTTGTTAAAGGTTCATTTTAATATTAAAAAATAACAAGATTTCTATTTCTGAGAGGAGAGGACCAAAAATAAAAGTGTTTTTTTTTTTTTTTCTTTTTTCATTTTTTTTTAAACAAGCTCAGAGGTCTCAGAACCCAAAAATCCAATTGGGGAGAAAAAAAAAAACAAAACACCTTGTTAAAAAAAGTCAACATTTTTGTTGCTTTTCTCTTTTTCTTCTCTTTGTTATAGACTCTAAGAAATGATACAAACCCTACAAAATAGTTGTGTGTGTCCTGTCCCTCCCTCCCTTACCTCCCACCCCCAAACCTCTTTTTTTGTCCCCCCCTGTCCCCACCCCACAGCTCCCCAGGTCTGCAGCCCTGGGGGAGTGCAGGACTGACAAAGGTTCATCAGGACAACAGCAGAGCTTTGAAAGATTAAAACCAAAATACAAACAAAAAAAGGCAATAAAAACTAAAAAAGGAAAAATCAAAAAGACAGCCAAAGGTACAAGAAATTAGCAGTAAAACATTTAATGAATTTACATATTTAAGAATATTTAAATACTGTTTTAAATCTTTTTTTCCTCTTTATTTTTCCTCTCTTTAATTCCTCTTCCCCCCCCTTATTTTCTCCTTTTATTTTCCTTCTATCTTTTTTAGCTTCTCTTTTTTTTTTTTATCCTCCTCTTGGTTTTTTCCATCCTCTTTTTTCATCCTCCTCTTGATTTTTTCCTCCTTTTTTTTCTCCTTTTTTTTATTCTCCTCTTGGTTTTTAGCTCCTCTTGGTTTTTTTTCCTCCTCTTTTTCCCTCCTCGTTTTTTCCCTTTTTTTTTTCTCCTCCTGTTTTTTTCTCCTTTTATTTTCCTCCTGTTTTTTTCCTCCTTTTCCCCCCTCCTCTTGTTTTTTTCCTTCTCATTGTTTCCTCTTTTTTTATTTCCTCCTGGATTTTTCCCTCCTTCCACACCCCCCCCCCCTTTTTCCCCCCCACTCTTATTTAATTTTAAGATTTGTTACCTACCACCTAAGGCTTTCCAAGCCTCTCTTTCTGTTGTCACAGAACAAATTGGAGAAAAAAAAAATTGAAAGGATTAAAAACCCCCAACAAAACAATAACAAAACCCTCACCAAAACACCAACCAGACAGACAGAGGAGAAAAGATAAAACCAAACCACCAACCAAATGAAAATACCCAAACCCCAGGTGCTGAAATGTCACAGCTCTGGAGGTGCCTTTTGGTGCCTGGGAGAAAAAAAAATTCTCTGTTTTCATTTCCAAACAACAACAATGAAAAAAACCCCAAACAACAACAACAACAAAAGAATCCTGGAGGGTTTTTTTTTAAGTTTTTTTTTTTTTTAACCAAATTTGGAAAGCAAATGCCCAACGTGTCCAGCAGTTTAGTAGGTTACTAATTGCTCCTGATCCTTAGCAAAGTTCAGTAGGGATTATTCCTAGGGGTAGTGTTTCACCAACAAACAAGGGGGGAAAAAGAAAAAGTCTTCAGCAAAACGTAGCAAATCTAGAAACCTCTGTTACAAAAAAGGTTTTTCTTTTTTTCTTCCATGATGATTCCAAGGGAAAACAAAAAAAACCAAAATAAAAACGAAACAATCAAAGAAATTGCCACGAGGATCTTGTTCTACTGCTCCTGGAGAAGGGAAAAAGGAGAAGTTACGGAGAGGCTGCAGAGCCCCAGCGCTGCCTCCTCGCTCCTGCCCGGCCCAGCTTCACCTCCAAGGATGCTCCAGGCTGCTAGGGAGGACCCTGGCACCCTGAGCTCGCCTTCCAGCAGCTCCTGCCTCTCCCCACACACAGTCCCTCTTCTCCAGAAGGCCAGGCTGGCAGGCAGGGCTGCAGAAGACTCCCTTTTATCCCCTGCTTGCAGGTCACACTCGGGCAGCGCCCGAGGCAAGCACCGCTGCCCGCGCCCGGCTCGATCTCGGCAGCAGGGAGGCTGCAGCTGCCTGAGGATGCTGCTGGCTGCTCTCAGCACCTGCACCCGCAGCAGTCCTGCTCCCAGCGCTGAGCCTGACCCCACAGAGCTCCAGCATCTGCTCTGCACCTACTGCTGGCCAAGCACTGAGGCGCTGGCTCTGTGCACCCCGTGCCGGGAGATCCCTGCAGGTACCATCAGGATAAAGCCTCCTCAGCCCTCCGTGATCCGAGTGCCAGGTGAGGTTGGGTTTCCCTTGGCAGCTAGGCACTCCCATCTGCTCCAGCAGCTTTCTGTTGCCTTTGGGGACAGGCTGCTCCCTCCCCAGGCAAGGGCACAGCTCCTGTCCCAGCACTGAGCTCAGAGGAGAAAAGGCAAAGCCGGCAAGGGTGGCCCTGGGCTGCCTGATGTGCCAGGGCTGTGCCACCTCCCCAGCCTGGCACTCCTGCTACTTTAACTCCACAAACCAGCCTGGGGGTTATAAGCAAACAACCTCCCAGCCCTCTCCCAAAACCCCTGTGCAGAGAAGGCTCTGAGGTCAGGACAAGCCCTCTGTGATCACTACCCCAGCAGCTCTCTGCTTCACCACCTCAACCCAAGGCAGACCCAGGACAATGCCAACGTACCAGAATTCCCAAGGGAAGGTGCAGAGGGGTTCAGGGAACAGGGATACAGACCTGGCTGTGGGCCTGAGCCTGCCCCAGGGTCTGCCCGTAGTAGGCAGCCTGCTGTCTGTAATACTCTGCCCACGCCATGGTGTAGTCGGGCTGGGAACTGGCCTGGGAAGCAGCACTGGCAGCATGACCTGCAGCAGGAGAGGGGAGAAGGGAGAGATCAGCAGGGTGGTGACAGCAAGCCCAGGCTTAGAACCTCCTGGGGTACAGCTGAGACAGGAGCCAGCCCCCTTCCAACAGCTGCAGACAGCTCCAAGAGGGACCCTGCCTCTGCTGCCCACCTCAGAGGGGGACCCTGCCTCTGCTGTGTGGCCAGGACAGGCTCTGAGCAGGCCTGCAAGTGACAAGCTGAGAGCAGCCAGAAGGTGCTGGGACAGCACTGCCCAGCTGCAGTGGCCAAACTGCCACTGGCTGCAGAGCCCTCAGGGCTGGAGGGGACTGGAGGCCCTGCACAAAGCACAGCCAGCTCCACACATCACCCAGAGAGGCTTCCACAGCAGCCTGCTGGCAGCCACAGCTGGCTCTGGGGGACACTCTCCAGCCTCCCACACTGCATGAGGGTTAGGTGGTGCTGGTGAAACCCAACATCCACTGCAGGAGAGCAGCACCAACCTCAAGCTGAGTTGGCTCTGGGGGTCCAAGAGAACACTACTAAGCTCATTGAAGCTCAGTTTGAAGCCTACTTGCAAGAAGGCCTGAAGAGAGTCTTGCACAACTACCATGGCCCTCAAATCTCAGACCCCACTCCTGTGGCCTTCACTTCTCACAGGTTCCCCTTTCTGCAGGCACTAAAACACCTTCACTCCAGCACATCCAAGTGCTGGGGCAGGGGAGAGTCCAAGCCTTCTGGGTGCAGAGCTGGGATGTCCACACCTCCCTCAGCCACAGCCAAGGACACAAAGAACAGAAACCACAGTGATAAAAACACTGCAGAGAGAGAGAGAGATGGGCAGAGGGAGCAGGAGCCACCACTGGCAGGGACATGGGGATGGGGAGCAGACCTGTGGAGGAGAATCAGAGAATGTCAGGGGTTGGAAGGGACCTCCAGAGATCATCCAGTCCAACCCCCCTGGCAGAGCAGGGTCACCCAGGGCAGGGCACACAGGAACACATCCAGGTGGGGTTGGAAGCTCTCCAGAGGAGGAGACTCCACAACCTCTCTGGGCAGCCTGCTCCAGCACCCTACCAGCAAGGAAGTTTCTCCTCAGGTGGAGGTAGAACCTGCTGTGCTCCAGCTCCCACTCACTGCTCCTTATCCTACTGCTCAAAGAAAGCTCTTCCCAGCCCCACAGCACAGCCTGGGGGGGGGGGGGCTTTGATGTGGGGGGGAAATAATGCAGTGCAAGTGTGAAGTGGGTGGAGGGGCCAGGGCAGCAGTGTCCTGTCCAGGGGCACAGCAGAGGGTTAAAAGACTTTGACCAATGCTACAAGTCAAGACCTTTGCTGGCAGAGGTCAAGGCTGCCTCAACTGTCCACCTGCTAATGCCAACAAAGGGCCTCCCTCAATGCCTTTTCTTCTGGGAGAATTACAGTGCACAGCAGGCTGAAAGGACACACAGCTAAATGCACTGCACAGCAAAATGTTTCCCCAGCCAGTTCATTTCTTTGAGATGGGGAAGTAATTAAAACCTAAAGACATGTGTAGGGGGTGGGGGGCTGCCACTCCTCCCCTCCAGGAGGGCACTCTCTGTCCCTAGGAGGGCTGACTGCTGGGAGAAGGACTCAGGCAGCTCTGTGACAGCAGAGCTGGGAACAAACAGGCTGCAGGGGAAAGATCCTGCATGGGACTGTGTGCAAATGAAGATTCAAGTGCCAGAGCAGGCACTGCCCCAGGGATCCTCACACACCTTGGTGAGTTCCACCTGGCCTGTCTGGGCAGCACTGTGCTCAGGGAACCACAGAATGGGTTGGGTTGGAAGGGACCTCCAAGATCATCCAGGCCAACCTTCAACCCAGTACCACCATGGCCACCAAACCCTGGCCCCAAGTGCCATGGCCACAGGGGTCTGGAACAGCTGCAGGGATGGGGACTGCACCACCTCCCTGGGCAGCCTGTGCCAGTGCCTGACCACTGCCACTGCAAAGAAACTTCTCATCTCCAACCTTACCCTTCCCTGGCACCATTTCAGGCCGCTTCCTCTCCTTTTGTCACCTGATAACAGGGCAAAGAGACCAGAGTGGCACATCCAGAGTGCAAGTGCCCTGCAACACTTCCATTTCTGGACTCAGTGCTGGCAGCTTGAAGCCCAGCAGCAGCAGCAGGGCTGATCTGGGCTCAGTTCTGCCCTCCTGGGTGGCTGGGGTGGTTTACTCTTGATTTCAGAGCTGGTTACCCTGCTGGCCTCACACTGAGCACCTGGCAGCTCCCAAGAGGAGACACAGGACACTCCAGGCAGTGTGGGTGAAGCAGGGGAGCAGCCCTGCCCAGCCTTTCCTCCATGTGCTGCAGCTCCTTTCCCAGTCCCAGTCAGCCTGGGAGCTGAGCAGTGAGAGGAGCCCACAAGGAACATTTCAAAATGAAAATAAGAACAAAGAGATGGGAGGGCTCCCCCCAGACATGGCTGGCCATGGGCTTGGCAAGTGCTTGCCTGGAGCATCCTGGCAGAAGGGAGCCCAAGGCAGAAATGTTTTTGTTAGAGAAGGGGAAGCAAGGATCAAGTTTCTACACAGAAAGAGCAGAAACAGGCAGCAAAGAGCACACGAAGCATCCCAGTTTCCAGCAGCCTCCATGCTTCAAACAGCTTCTGCTGAGCTCCAACCACCACAGGACCCCAGACTGCCAGGCTGGAGGGCAGCCCAAGGACCACCTGGTGCAGCCTCTCCAGGTGATGGGGAGCTGAGCTGGCCCTGCACCCTGGCAAGCTGTCCAGTGTAGGGCAGTCCTCTGCTTGCCCTGGGAGATGATTCAGAGAGCTCCCCCCCAGGCTCCTCAGGAAGCTGCTGTGCAGTTCTGGGGTGAAGCTGTGCCCTGCAGGCAAAGCAGCAGAGGCAACACCAACCTTCCCCTCACTTACTTGGGACTTGCTGTCCAGGCTGCTGCCACGTCTGGTAGGTACTGCCCCAGCCCTGGGGCATGAAGGCCTGGGGACCACTGCAGGGGACAAGAGGGCAGAGGTTGGAGCAGACAACACCACACTTGGCAGGCTGTGTGTGAGAAGGTGGCCAGAGGAGCCCAGCTGCTGCTCATGGTGGGGAAGCCAAGGTGAGGACTCGCCACACTGCCCAGCACCGTGTGCAGCTCAGGCTTCCCTCCATGCTCACTGCACTGCAGACAGCAATTCTGGAGATGCCAATACCTGCCTGGTTTACAACTGCAGAGCTAAAATCCTTCCTGTAGTCAGGCTTAAAGGATTCAGCTTGCCCCTGGCTTCTAAATGCTCCCTCTTCAAAAGGCTCCACTGAACCACCACCTCTCCAGGGCCCTCCACCCTCCTCCCAGTGCCTTTATAGCTCCCAGCCACTCACTCCCCACAGCCCCCCCAGGAGCAGCTTACTTTTGATGAGGTGTGGCAGGTGCTTGGCTGAAGGGACTTTGGCCAAATCCTCCAGGTCCACCCATGCTGGTACCCTGCCACAGAACCCACAAATACTTCATGTCAGCTCTAAAGACAGGGTGGAGGCAGCCAGAGTGAGCAGTGAGAAAGGGGAGAAGACAGCCTTAGAGGACTGAACCCCAGCACCTGGAAGAAGTGACTGAACTGAAGTGCTCAGCACTGGCAGCACTCTGCAGCAGCTCAGCTTCCAAAGCAGCTCTGGGCAGCCCCCACAGAGGCTAGCAGGACTGTGGCACAGCTGGAGGCTTTCTTTGAGCAGCTGGGTGCTGAGGTTGGTACCAAGCCTTCTCCTCTCAGGCCCTTCAGCACAGAGGTTGCTTTGCAGCTTTCCCATGCTCCAGTTCAGTGCTTTCTGTACTTCATTTGCCCAGCAGTGCTCCAGGCTGACACTGTCAAGCTCCAACACCACAGCACTGCGCTAACTGGAAGATAAAAGCTACCCTGGATGGACTGCAGCAAGGAGCTGAGTGCTGCTTTCAGGATGATGATGATGCCAGGGTTGGGTCACCCTCTCCCAGTGGCATTATTGTCCTCACAGCATCTCCTCTGATGGCCTTCCCGTGCCTCAGTATTGCTGTTCTGCCCTCTCAGGCAGCTGCTCACTACCCTCATGTCAGCAGTCAGAACCTTCTGGGACCACAGCACAACAGAGTCCAAACCACAGAATCAGTGAATGGTTTGGGTTGGAAGGGACCTCAAAGCTCATCCAGTTCCAACCCCCTGTCATGGGCAGGGACAGCTCCCACCAGCCCAGGCTGCTCAAGGCCTCATCCAGCCTGGCCTTGAACAACCTCCCTGGGCAACCGGTCCCAGTGTCTCCCCACCCTCACTGTTAAGAAACTCTTCCTAATCCCCAGTCTCAGTCTGTCCTCCTCCAGCTTCACTCCATTCCCTTTCCTCCTATCACAGCAAACCCTTGTGAAAAGGATGCTGGAGGGCCACCAAAGCTGCAGGCAGCTGCCCCCAGCCAGCTGGTTTTGAAGCTGAGTACTGAGTGGGTCTGTTCTGTGCCATGCTCCAAGCCCAGGCCTACCTCTACCTAAAAGAGTAGAAACACCACACCTGAGAGAGAGAAGAGCAGGAGGGGTGGAACTTACCCCAACTTTCTCATCTATGAGGTGCCTGGCAAGCTCAATCTGCTGGGGAATGCCTCTGATTGTAAATATTCTTACTCCAGGGTCTGTGTTGGGAGGAGGGTTCCTCTGCAGCTCCACATGGGCTCCTGACTGCTGATTTATGCTCTTGATGTTCTCACCCCCTGCAGAGAAGGGGAATGGACAGAAGGAAGGATTTTCAGCACCTCTTTCCATACAAACCTCTCCAAGCCAGGCTGTGGGCATGGAATTTAGTTTCAGCTACCTTGTGTGCCCCTCGAGGGAGTGGGTGAGGATGGCAGCAGCCTAAGAACCCAACCAGCACCTGAGCTCATGCTGCTGCTCTGAACAGCCTCAAAAAGCAGGAGCTGAAGCTGTGAGCTGCTGCAGTGGGTTTGGGGGTCAGGGGTGGTGCTAAGAGTACAGAGAGTCCCTCTGTGGGCTCCCATCAAAATGCAGCGTGGCTGAGACACCTTCTTGACAAAGCAGATCTGAGTCCTGGGGGGTTGCAGAGCTGTTCACAGCCCTCCAGGCCAGAGAGTCACTTTCTGCCCTTCTTTTTCCCCCCCTTCCATGAGGCTTTCCCCACCCACCCCACCACCAGACATTTCATTCCACTGGGACACCAAAGCCACGAGCCACATACCTTGGAGCTTAAAGCCAAAACTCTCTCACCACCATGTGCTGTCTGAGAGCTTAGTCCCTTAGAGAAGCCTCCCCTCAGCCCAGCACAGCCAACCCTCCACACAGCTGCAGCAGTGCAGCACTCCAGGCCTTCTCTGCTGTCCCAGAGCCAGCTGTGCATGCAGTGACCATTTCTGGCTAGTTTGCCATCTGGCCAGAGCAGAGCACAGGAGTGCTTCGAGCAGGGCCAGCCACAGATCTGATTTCCTCCAGGCCTGCTGGGTCCGAGGTCTCTTAATGAAATTTGCTTAACAAAAGCCTCAGCCAGGGCTACAATGCTTCAATTCTTCTGCTGGGAGCTCACACAACTTCCAGACCAGCTCCACTCGACTGGAGAAATTCAAGGCTGGGAGCTAGGAAGGAGTTTTTACGACTTGGAAATCACAAAGCAAGAAAAAGAAACAGCAGCCAAAAGGACAGGAAGGGGAGCAAAGGAAACTGAGCAGGGAGTTCCTCCCAAGGCAAACCTCCTCCAGTTTGCTGCCATTTCCATCTCTATACACCCAGCACAACTCCAAGACAAGCTGTGGACCTTGCAGACACTTGTTGGTTTCATTGTGCTGGACTCGTGACCTCTTTAACATTTTAAAGCCTTCTCAGGGAAGGGAGGAGGAGGAGAAGTTGCCAAAGGGCAATTAACTCTTTCTAAATGAATTTTTGAAGATGGCTTGAACAAAAGCTGATCGTGTCACAGCCCTGGGCAGACAACAGGGATTGGCACTGTGCAGCCAAAAGCCAGGCCACTTATTTTCAGTCAAGCATGGGAAAGGGGTAAGATGAAGTTCCAAACCCTCAGAGCTTTGGGTTGGGTTTTTTTTTCTCTCTCCCCCCCTTGCAATGCTTTTGTCTGCTGCAGACTTGTGTGAAGCTCTGGTTTTTACAGATGGAGGTGAGCAGTGAAGCCAAAGTTTCCTAAGCAGAAACACAGGATCCTTTCAGCCAGCACACTCTGGATCAGAAGGGCTGGCAGAACCTCTGTGCTGGGTGAGAGAGGTGCACAGCCATAGGGTGCAGACTGGGCTTCTCTGTTTCCAAGAGGGGATTAAAACTTGAAGCAGTCTCATCAAACAAGTGACGAGAGACAGCCTTCAAGCCATTTCCCCACTCAGCACTAAGCTGGGGCTGCTTCCATATCAGCTCCTCCCAGACCACCTTTGCTGCAGGACCAAGTTGGCTCTCCAGGTTTGGTCAGAGGCTGCAAGCTCCCTACCTCCTGTACCAGGGCTCGGTGCCCTTGCTCCTCCTTCCCCTCCAGTCTGGCACACACTCCCAAGTGCTCCCCCCCATGCCAGCACTCCCAACCGAGCCTCAGAGCATGCAAATGAAGTGAGGCAGCCCCCAGGATGCTGCAGGGTGCCCGGAAGGAGTCCTCTGTCCCCCACTGTGAGGTGACCTGCTCGGCACATGGTGGCTGTCTCCAGAGGCATTCAGCAGCCTGCTCCATTCTTCTACCTGATGGGGGGCAGGAGTGATCCAAGAGTGGCCCCCCAGCTGGAGGTGAAATTGTAAAGCAATTAATCAAAGCTGCTAAAAGGCAGAGCTGACAAGAGCCAGGCCAGCCACGGGGGCTGGCACTGCTGCTGTGTTTATCATGGAAATCCAGCGGGGGCCCAGAGCCTGCCGTTTGTCTCCAAGCACCACCAAACACAGAAAGCTCTTGACATGTCTATGCTGCTCATCCCCACCCTGCCTCCAGCCTTTCAGAGAAGAAAAGCTGCACCCACCCACCCACCCCTCCAGAGCAAAAAGCCACCCAGAGGATTTGCAGGGAGCCCAGCACCACTCAGCAGCTGACACAGGCGCAGGCTCCCGAGCTGAGCTGTGGTGCCCACGAGAGAAGGCTTCCAGATCTTGTGCCACACAGAAACTGAGCTGAGAAACCTCCACATCTCCCTCTTTTCTCCACCTTCAGGGGCAACCCGGAGCTGGAAGCACAGCAGCAGTTACCTGGCCACATCACACAGACTACACCTGGGGGCCCAAGACACCCTTTGCTTGGGTGCTAGCCTCAGAGACGAAGCTCCACGTGGTTCCAGCACCCAGTCAGGTTTGACAGGCAAGGCTAAAAGCCAAGTCCTGTACCACAGGGAGCAGGAGGGGGGAAGGGGCAAAACTAAGCTGAAAACTGCTCAGAAACTAAAAAGGGGGAGAGAAGAGTCTACAATTGGTCACTGTTGAGAGAACCCCACTGACATCCGCTCTCCCCTGCTTGCCCCACAGGCAGCAGGAGAGGAAATGAGAAGAATCAGGTCTTGCATGAAGCCACAGAGAGCACAGCACCTCCACCCCGGGCCAGGCCCCAAAAGGCAAGGCTGCAGCCATCACTCACTTGACAAAAGTGAAGGCTGCAATAGCCTAAGAGCACAGGCACTGCAAGAACACCCATTACCAGGTGGCATTACAAAGCTGCAAGCACTCACATCACCATACAACCAGCAATTAGCCCCTCCAGAAAGCTCCTGATCTGGCTGGGCAAGGATCTTTATTTTGCTGTTGTGGAAACAAAGGTAAAAAGCTGCCCTGCACCCCCATGGTGCCAGGCCTTGCACTTGACTGCCAGGACATCCAACTCTGCTCCCTGCATTTATCTTTTCAGCACACCTTGAGTTCTGCAGTCACAAATGCTCCACTTGACTGCACTCTGAACAACAAGTGACCTTTTCTGATCCTTTATTAAGGATGACTAATGGATACAGCAATAAAGTTTCATTAGAATTGGATTTTTTTTTTTATCCCCATACACACAACTCTCACTTCTGGGCTTCAGATTTGCTTGGTTTGATTTTATTTTTTTTTTCCCTCCTTCCCCCAAAAGGACCTTCCAGTGAGCTCTAGCAGTCTGTGTGTGATGGGAAGGCTTCAAACTGAAACAAGAGTTCAGGTTTGTGGCCACGTTCCTGGCAAAGGACACCTGGAAGTGATTCAGCTACCCTGCTGGCATGCTTGTGTCCTGCTTCTGTGTCCCTTGCCACCCACCAAGGAGTTCAGGGTGCTACAAGGGCCAGACATGTGGAAGGAAGAGGGGAAAGAGGCCACAACATGTTTCATCTCCAGCCCACCTGTGCCCAGCAGGACTGCAGGAAAGTGGCTGCCACTGAAGCGTGGCACAAAGCCCTCCAGGCTCTGCCTCCTTCACCCCTGGAGCTAGGCTGTCCCTGTTCCTGCCACCTCACCTCTGCTGTGGTCACTTCAGCACCAGTGAAGGCATACAGCAATGCTCCTGCAATGAGCCAGGACGGAACAGGGCTCTCGTGACAGCTCAGGACATTAACTGAGAGGCATCAGAAGAGCTCAGGGCAACAGAGCAACTCTGCTCCTGGCTCTGCATCACCCCACATGCAGCTCATGCTCTGTGGCTAGCTGAGACTGCTGCTGCTGCTCTGGTTTCACAACTGTGCTGGGGCTGTACTGGTTCTTGAGAGGAAAGCCAGAGGACTCCTTGGCCATCTCCTCAGCATGGAGAGATTCAACAGCCTGGGGCTCCATGGCAGCAGCCTGTCTGTGCCAGGCTCAGAGGCAAGCTCAGATACAGCCCAACCCTGCTGCTTCTCTTGATTCATCAACACTTCAGGGGGGTGGCTGGAAGCAGCTTACTGTTGTTAGCATGTTGGGAGACATTCCATTTGCCCAGGTGGCACTGAGGAAATGCAGCAGGATGGGATGAGTGTTCTGCCTGTCCCTGCTAAACTGTCCTCTAAATGAATTCTCTATCAAAAGACTCCACCAAGGAACCTGCCCTTTCTCAACCAGCTGCTTGTTATAAGCTTTCCTTGACAGCTCTGCATCAAGAGCCTCTCTCACAGAGTGCCAACAAGGGCCTGGAGAGGACAATTATGAGTGAGAGCATCACAAAGCAGCCCAGCCCAGCTCCTTCCTACGCTGCATTCAGCAGCCACTACATCCCTGCAATTACAGCAAACTCCAGAGCCTGGCTGCCAGGCAGCAAGACTGTGACCATCCTGAGAGGGGAGGACTGCAGGCTCTAGCATTTAGTGTCACCAGACCCACCTTTGCCTATGACAAGGCCACACTTGTCAGCTGGCACTGTGTAGGTGATCTCCTGCATGCCCCCAGGGGCTCCAACACTCCAGTCCCCACGGCCACGACCTCTGCCTCTGGCCACAGCCAAGCTCCCGAAGCCATCTCGCTCCTTGGAAGGCAAAAAGATTTGTGTCAGAGGTTTTGCTGCTGGCCCCCATCCACAGCAGAACATTAAAAGCAGAAGAAAGCAAGGGAAGTTAAACTGCCCTGCAATCAATGGCATTGAACGAGGAAACTCTTGGGCTCCAGCTTCACTTTGAGGGTTCTGAAGCACTTTAAGGAGCTGCCAAGTGAGGTGGGTCACAGCTGCCTTCCTGACTCAGGAAGATGTTTCTGGTTTTTCAGTGCAAGCCTTTCTAGCTCCTGAAATAAACCTGGAAACAAGCAGCAACTGCTAAAGGACTTCTGATTTGTGATGGGAGCTTTCCTGAGAGCAACCAATAGATCCTGGCACTGACACACACTCAGAAGCTGCTGCTGAAGCCTTTCAAGTGCTGCTGGAATTACTCAGCTGATATGTACATTCCCCCAGACTTCCAGAAGGAACCTCTGAAGTTCAAAGGCATTCCAAGGTCATCTCTTTTGGCTAGCTGGCTTCTCAAAATCAAAGGCCATGGGCAGAGTCCATCAGGGGAGGCCTCATAAAAAATATGAAATCAAATCTTCCAACCAGACCTCAGGGCAAGGAGAGATGAAGACCTACCCCTGATGGACATCTTCTGCTCAGGTATCTGGTCTGGAATGGGCCAACATCTTCACCCCTCATCAGACAAATGGAATACAGAACCTCCCTCCTGAGCCTGCCTTGCTGCTTCACACAGCTGCTCCCTGCCCTTGCCCCATGCCATATGCTGGTGTCCTGCTCAGAGTATCACACATGTGAGCATTCATGGCCTTCCCCTGCCACTCATGGCCACTAGACCAGAGGGCTGGAGGGTGAAGAAGCATCACTGAGCACTGCTCATGCCCTGCTGTCTCAGTGTTCCTCAGTCCCCCTGAACAGAGTCACTGTGCTGTTATTGCTGGGCTCCACCCCACCAGCTCACCATTTCCAAGTAACAGCTGAACACAAGAGGCAAACATGGAGCTACCAGGAAGCCTCAAAACACTGCCTGAGCAGAGCAGCTCTTCCCACAGCTCAGCCAGCCCACATCACTTCAAAAAAAAACCAACAAAAAACCCCCAAGCCTAGCAGCAATGTCCTGGGCATTGTGTGGCCTAGCAGAGGGCAGATGCAGCGATGCTGCTCTTTGGATAGTGGCAGCCATCTGGGCAGCTGCCTGCACGCTGCCTCAGCGCCTTGTGAGCAGCACTTTGCTCCCCCAGGCCCCAGAGCCCACCTGTGCTGTGAGGATGAGCTCACTGATGATGTGTGCTGCGTGCTGACACCGATCCGGGAGCCCCATCACCTGCGCCACTCGCTCCGAGCTGATCCCATCATCTGTGGGGAGAGGTGCCAGAGCCTCAGGTGCAAGGAGCAAACATCCACCCCCCACCAAATCCTCCTGCCAGCACCACCACTGCTAGCAGCACTTCCACACAGCTACCCCAGGAGCTGCCCCTCTTCCCTCCACCTTCGGCCCCCTCTTCTGTGGGCTCAAAGGAGACAAACCGCAGCCCCCGCTGCAGAGGGAACAACATTCAAGAGGTGACACTTTGAAATGTCCAAAGAGCCATAACAGAGCCTGGAATCATTTTAAGAGGACAAAGGCAGCTTTGAGAGGTGATCAGACAGCCAAGGACCCAGAGAAAGTTAATTGGAATTAATCAACTCCTGATCCCCAAAGGCTTTAAGGTCCTGAAGGAGAATTCTTCCAGAGGAAAACAGAAAGGTGTTGTTATTCTGGTGTTGATCCACTATGTTACCACTCCAGACACGTTTTCATCTTTGCTGTGTGCAGTTTTACTCTCCGAAAACCAGAAAAGTGCCCAAGGAGGCAGCACCTCAGATTTAAACAGGTTTCAGAAAGAGACACAAAGCAGCTTTATCCGAGGGGAGCCTTGCTGCTGGAGCCTCAGCTCAAATTCCCTTTAGCCATCCCAAAGTGGAGCACTGGGCAGACAGGAAGAGCTCTCCATCCTCACACAAACCTGGTTTAAATTGAATCCTAACTCCAGCATCATTCTGAATCTTTTTGATCATTTCTCCATTTCTTCCTATCACAATTCCAACAGCAAACCTGGGCACAGAGACCTGATGGGAAAGGCAAAGCAGTGTGAAAGCTCAGAGAACTGGACTGGGTTCCTGGGATGTCCCAAGGAGATGCTCTCAGCTGAGGACAGGCCATCTTAGGCAGCTCCAGGCTACAGAACCAAACCAAACAGGTGGCCACCAAGTCCCTTCCCCACTCAGTGAAGTCTGCACTGCAAGAGTGCAGCTTAGAGACACTCAGAGAAGCGCCAGCGGGGAGTCCAGCAGAACTCCTCCTCTCTGCTGGCAAAAGAACACAAAATGCATTTAGAAATCAGCTGGCAGGTTACAGTTTGATGCCTTCCCCCCACTGCCCATCCCACAGGGAGGTTAGCAGGGTACTGGTGAAGGAACACATACCTCTATGCTGCCTCCTCCCATCCTAGCACTGAAATCACTGCGTACGCCTCGGAAGTCTGCCTGCTCTTTCTCTCGGATGATCTCCAGAACCATTTCCCTTGCTTGCTACATGGGGAAAGAAGTTACAGTTAGCTTCAAAGTCTCCTGCTGGCCAGCTTGGAGGTAGGGCCTCAATGGTGCCTCGTGGTCAGGCTTCCCCAAGTGATCTCCACCTGCACAAGGGAAGCGGTGCTCTGACTGAGATCCTTCTCTCACACTCACTGGGGAGCTCTTCGTGGTGGCATCTTCCAGGGCTGGCAAACCTGCCAGGGCTGTCAGGTGGCAGCTCCCTCTGTGCAACTCCTCAGAGCTGCACTGCAGTATCTGAAGGGGACCTACAGGAAGGCTGGGGAGGGGCTTTTGAGAAGGGGCTGTGGGGATAGGATGAGAGGCAATGGTTTGAAACTGGAGCAGGGCTTTAGGTTTAGGTTGGGCATCAGGAAGATGCTCTGCACAGTGAAACACTGGAACAGGCTGCCCAGAGGTGGTACAGGCCCTGGGGACATCCAAGGACAAACTTGGTGGGGACCTGAGCAACCTGTTCTAGTTGGAGGTATCCCTGCTGACTGCAGGGGAGTTGGATAAGATGACCTTTGAGGGTCCCTTCCAACCTGATGCATTCTCTGATTCCTTCAGTTTTTCTTCAGGCCCTTTAGCATTTCCAGCACCTTGAATTTGTGCAGGTTTTCAGTTAAAGCTGGTGAGGGCCCTTTCCTACTGGGCAGAATTGAAACCAACAGTAAGGTAGAAGCTGTGGTGGCACAGCAGAGCTGGTGTCTGCCAAGAGGACCTACCAAGGAAGTAGGTGGGCAGTGGGGAGCTTATTGCCACTCAAAGAAGTGAAGGCCAAGTCTGCAGCAATCCAGCAAGGTTTGCTGAGACAAATGAATGTTCTTCCTACCAACTTGCAGCCCTCAAGGCCATGCACAAGCTTCCACATAGCTCAGCTAGTGAAGGTGTAGCCTGGAAACAAGCCAACAGCTGCCACCTTTCACAGAAACCCTGCCCCTCAAACCCAGAGCCTCTGTTTCTGGCTATTACCAGCCAAGCATCTGACACTTTGGCTCCACCTCCAAGCTGGAGGGACTCCTTGCATTTTTTTTAAACACACTTTCCATGCCCCTGTTGTATTTTTTACAGAAAGAAACAACTGGAGACATTTCAGAGCTGCCAGAACAGAAATAAGGGCAATGAAGAGATTTCACAGAATCGTAAAGGCTGGAAAAGACCTCTCAGATCATCAGGTCCAACCATCAACCCAAGACCACCACAGCCACTAAACCATTTTGTTGGGATGTTAAACACTGCTGCAGCATCCAGAGAATCCCAAACCCAAGGATCCACCAAGTTCCTTCAGTGCTTTCTCAGTGATCTCAAAGATCTTGTGCAGTCTCCAGGACAGCTTGGCAGGGCTCATGGCACAGAAGATGGGACAACAGCACATCTTGCATGGCAGATGCCACCTGAGAAGCAGCAGCCCTTGAAGTATGACTGGATTAAGAGTTGCAATACTGCCACTGAAGTCCTTTTTGCACATCCACACCTCCACAGCAAGTAGAAGACTCATGGAAAAAAAAATTCTATCCAAAGGCCTTCTTGCAATTAGAGGCCTGAAAAGCACAACCCAGCCCTGAGCACCATCAGCTGCTGCAGCAATTTCTGATCAGGGAGACCTTCTGAAACAGAACTATTTTTATTAGCCAGGAATGCTAAGCTCCATTTAAGTGCTTAGCAAGGTATGAGAAGCACTTGCTGAGAAGTGGAACGTGCCAGAGCTCAGCTTTAATTCCCTGCAATCTCCCAGGCCCCAGCTGCTGCTGGGTTTTGTTTTTGTTCTTTTTTTTTTTTTTTTTTTTTTGCTTTGAGGAGCAGGCAGGAGCAGATGAGTGGAAGCCTGCCCCAGGGAGGCTGAGGTGCCAGTCACTAAGCAAACCCCTTGGTTTCAGGAGTTGTTGTGGCATTTGGTTTTCAATGCCCTGCGTCAGTTGGCTGTCTGAGGTAGGGAACCTTCCCCAGCACCTTCTCAGAGGTGTGATGAAGTGAAGGATGTTTTGCTATACAGACTGCAAAGAGTTTTCAAAGCTACTTTCTCCAAACCCTCCCTCCTCAGCTCTTGTCCTACCATGTCTAAAATCCATGTGGACCGAGCTCCTGGCTTACACTGCCAACAAGCCACCACTTGCTCTCCTCTGGTGTTTCAACTCCCTCTGCTCACACAGAACAAAAACCCAGCAAGGCCCAGGACGTGGAGAGTCGGAACTGCCTCTATCAGGTGCTCAAGCTTCAGTGTTTATCTCAGCTCTCTGGGGCAGCTGCCTGTGTTTGTTACATACCTGCACTTTAAAGGCATCTCCAGTGATCCGGAGAGGTTTGTCTGCTCCAGTAGGCAAAGGACCATCCTGGATCATGATCATTTTCACTCCTGTTCGCTCCTGAAGGGAAAGCACAGAGCACTTGGCTGACCTTCAGACAAGGGACCAGCTTTTTGTTACTCAGCATCACCTAGGGCACAGAAGCAGCTTTACAGAACTCTGCTTGAGCACATACTGACTGCCAGTGAAGGACTGCCCAGAAGTCTGCTGCTGCTGAAGCTCTCAAGTGGCTGAACCTCTTGCAAAGAGAACCCCTCTACCTCAGCAGCTGCTTCTTCAGCCCTTTCCACAATCTGTACCTGTCTGAAGTGATCAGCTTTAAAACTGTGGCATTAAGTTCTGAAGTGACCAACCTTAAAGCTATGGCATTGAGTTCTGAGGTGACCAACCTTAAAGCTATGGCATTGAGTTCTGAGGTGACCAACCTTAAAGCTATGGCATTGAGTTCTGAGGTGACCAACCTTAAAGCTATGGCATTGAATTCTGAGGTGACCAACCTTAAAGTTATGGCATTGAGTTCTAAAGGGATCAGCCTTAAAACTGTGGCATTGAGTTCTGAACTGACCAGCCTTAAAGCTATTGGATGATAGAGGCCTAGTCAGGGCACTTAAATCCCTACACGTTTAGCCCTGACCCCTCTACTCTTTAAGAAAAATCTTGTACCAGATGAAGGAATCAAGAATGTTTTGGAGCACAGATCTATACACAACACTTGCAAGTGGAAAGGGGTGGGATGGGTTAAAAAACAAACAAACAAAAGGCAGAGGCCAGCTTTAGCAGAGAGCAGCAACAAAAAGAGAAGCAGAGGACTCTACAACAGCAGGGCTGGCATGAAAACTTAGACCAGACTCAGCCTTGTCTTGGCTACAGGGATCACCTCCTGAAGAGCAGGCACCAAAGGACAGCTAAAGCTAACTCCAGTACCGGAGGTTCCACCTCAACATGAGGAGGAATTTCTTCACTGTGAGGGTCACAGAGCCCTGAAGCAGGCTCCCCAGAACGGTTGTGGAGTCTCCTTCTCTGGAGACTTTCAAGCCCCATCTGGATGCCTTCCTGCGTGACCTGCGCTGGATTCTATGCTCCTGCTCTGGCAGGGGGGTTGGACTCGAAGATCTCCAGAGGTCCCTTCCAACCCCTTATATCCTGTGATGGCAACAGGAGTTCCTTTCCCAGTCCTGCCACGACTCTGCCACACAGCCCAGGGGGGAAGTTGTTTGACCAGCAGGTTGGAGTCCGGCGCTCCGAAGGCAGAAGGGTGGAGCCCCTGCTGGAGGAGGGGAGAGCGCCGGAGGCTCCGGGTGCTGCGGGGAAGAGAGCCCTGAGGGGATGCCTCTTGCGCACCTGCAGCTGTTTAATTGTTTCACCTCCTTTGCCGATGACCAGCCCCACTTTGGACGCCGGGATCAAGAGCTCCTGCACGGTGCTGTTGCCATCGACGTCGTTGTGGAAGCCAGGTCCGTTCCGGCAGCGATCTACAATCTGCCCCAGCAGCCGCTTGGCTTGGCTTGGGAAAAGAACCAGGGGGAAACAACTATTAGACAACACTGCCCCGTGGGAGCCAGAGACCAGGAACCATCGGAATGGGAGAGGAGAAGAAGTGGAAAGATGGAGGAAACCAGAGTTAGCACAATGGTTGCGTTTTGGTGTGGGTTTTTTTTTTTTCTGTTTTAAAACTCTTGGAGATTTTCTCCCCTCTCCCCTAAGAGTGGGGAGGCACTGGAACAGGTTGCCCAGGGAGGTTGAGGATGTCCCCTCCCTGGAGGCGGTTCAAGGCCAGGTTGGATGAGGCCCTTCAGCAACCTGCTCTAGTAGGAGGTGTCCCTGCCCATGGCAGGGGGGTTGGAACTGGGTGATCTTTAAGGTCCCTTCCAACCCAAACCATTATGTGACTCTATGATTGCTTCTAAGCAGTTTGACTTTTGGAAAGGGAAGAGAGAAGGAAGAGCAGCAGCAGGCTCTGACCTCTTTGGAAGGCTGAGCTACAGCATCCAGGGTGCTCATTCTGCATGAAGATGCTCTAGGTCCTCCACTTTAACATCCATAGAACCTGGGGTAAAACTCAAGCTCTGCTCTCTTTCCTGCTCAGGACTAAACCCCCACTGCTCTGAGACTAACACAGCACAGGGCTTAACCTTGCTCTGCTCTGCCTGCTCTTACCAGCAGCACCAGGACACTGTTCTAACACAGCCTCTGCCCCAAGCAGTAGGTGCTGGAGCTACACCGCAAAGCGAGGCAAGGATACTGCAGCAGCAACCAGTGAGAGACTGAGGTCTTCTACTCCTGGTGAGAAGAGACACACAAAGAAGCATTTGGGAGATTAAAGATCCCTTCTCTAAAATCTTTAGTACATCAGAGGTAACTGGCAGGCTTTCCCTTCATCTTGATGATTCCTGTTAGCAACACAGCCCTTTCCTGCCCTTCTCAGAGGAGGTGGAAAAAAGCCACCAGCTCCCTGTTTACTCTAAAGCAGCACTTTCCCCTCTCTTCACACCAAGCCGCACCAGGCACCCCAAGAGGGCTGACCTCTCTCTGGTGACCTGATGGAGCAATGCAAAGTCATCCCTTGTCAGCAGCTCCAGGGCTGGAGATCTGAGGGGGCACACAGGTCAGGGCACTGCTTTCTCCCAAAGCTCCCACTGCTCCCAAAGCAAGTCAAAGGTGGAGTTTCCGGAAGCCCTCTTTGAATATTCTGTGAGAGCTTGCACAGGGGTTTGTCTGCTCTGCTCCCACAGGGGCTGCTCATCTACCTTTATAATTTGCATGAAGTTATTTTAGTGACAGTACAGAGACCACACCAGTTAATACACAACATCTTTCAGAGAAGGGAATGAAGCCTATCAGGTTGCCATTGGATAGAAGTAAGGGAAACCCTGCTCACAAAACCCTTCACAAAGGAGTCTGACATCTGGACTGGTTTCCTTAATTCATTTTCTTTTTTTTTTTTTCCCCTACAAGGAGCCTGAAACAAACTGTTCAAACAAGAAACTTGACAAGCAGAAAAATACACCAAATTTCCCCTAATTTTCCATGTCCTCAACACCCTGTTCTGCTTCACAAATATTCTCACTTAAAGAAAAAAAAAATACATATCAAAAAAGGAAGCTATTTATTTACATTGTCTTTCAAGGCAGCTTTGGATATGACTACATTTAAGTGCTTATTGCAGAAGGATGAAGTCTTAACTACACCTCTCCCCCATTTTCCCCCAACTCCACCTCACCAGGTCTCCCAGCTTTTGATTGTTTTGCTCCTGTGCTGAAATATCCTTTGCTAAAGAGGGGGGGGGGGGAAGCACTTCAGTATCAGCAAGAAGTCAGTGCCTGCCCTGTAATGTGAGCTTGCCAATTACATTTATTCTGGCTCACTGCTTGCAGCGTTATGGTAGAAATCAGGAGATCTAAGCACCCTTAAATCTCTTTAGGGATGGAAGGATGATGAGTGCCTTCTCTTTAGAGAGACAAATCTTTGTGCCCATGTATTTTTATGTATTTTTTGTTTTTCCACTAGCAAATGCAACTCAAAGATTTCCAGATGGATTTTAAAAAACCCACCTACCCAAAGGCTGGGGAGAGAAAGAGCAGCTCCATATGTTAAGTGTGTTCCTGTAAGCCTGAGGATCCTGGATCCAGTTCCAGCAGGAGGTCCTCAACTGGTTTGTGAGAGTCTCAAACTCAGCTCCTGGGAAGGGGGAGGGAGGAAACACTGTCCCTAAAGTTTCTATAGGTCTAGAGAGTAGAAATCCCTGCTGGCTGGCCACGTGTCTCTACCATGCAGGGATCAGAACGCAAGGCTTTGGTTCAGTCTTTGGCTTGCTGGCAGCAGTGCAGAGGCAAGCACACCCCTGGGCTTCATGCTGCTCTGCCACAACACCAATACCTCCAGAACAACCTGGAGTGGCACCAACAGGCTTTGAAGGCCTCATGCAGCCCTTCTCCAGCTGGAAGGATGCTCATCTCAATAGGAGTAGGGAAGCAAAGGGGAGAAGAGAGGTGCCCTTCAACAGCTGAGCTCAGTACCCTGGAAAGCTGCAGTCAGAAAACTGCATCCTAGGTGCCCTAAGAGCAACCTGGCCCTGAGGAGGGGAATTCCACTGAAATTTCTGCAGAGGGTTCACACTGCAACTCGAATAAAGCCTTAGGGGTGCACAGTTTAAAGCATCAGACCAAGAGGTTCTATGCTCCAGAGACCCTCAAGTTTCTCTAGGCCAGCACTTGCTGGTGTGGCTAACCAGGCAGCACCACTGACAGAGCACAGCATCAGGGAGAAGAGAGAGGAGGAAGGAGGAGAGCAACGAAAGCAGAACTCACTCAATGCTCTCTGGCGTCCCGGTGAGCACGCATGGCCTCTCGGGCATCCCACCACTGTCTGCAGAGGAAGCAAGGAGGAAGCTTTTAACACATGGAGTTAGGAGATAGTGCCTGATAGTTCTGAAGCAGCTGCTAAGAGAAGCACTCCCCCTCTCCACACTCATTAATGAGCTCAAAAACATCCAGGGTCAACATATTTGAAATTTCCTGGATGTCTGCATTCTTTCAAACCCCAAAAGGAGGGGCAAGAACTTGGCTCATGCTCAGCAGCAGCTTCCTGCACAGCTCCAAACAGGCTCTACCAGACAACAAATGGCCAATCCATGGCCTTTGCATGCCAGCCAAGCTGCACAAAGAGCTGCTGCTGCCCTCCTGAAAGACCTTCGGCCAGGAGCTGGAGCTGACCAGACTCGGAGACAAACCCCAGAGCTGAGCACTGGTGCCACCAGGAGAAACTCAACAGGTCCAGGTACAGCATGGATTGTCCATTTGCTCTGTGCTCATCTCCTGATTAATGACACTTCCTTGATTGTTTCATTCCCCAACCCACCTGCCAAACCTGTTTGCTCTGCCAGCCAGGAGGTCAGCCCCACAGCAGCTCTCCCATGCCTAGCACATCCTGGGTTAAGGGTGCTGACAGGTGTGCTGAGCACCTGCTCTAATGGACACAAGACCCTTCCACATGGAAACCTGTTCACCCACCACACCCAGAGCCTCTTACCTGGAGCAATTTGAATTTTGCATCCAGACTCTGCCTGAATCCTTGAGATCTGTTCTCCTCCCCTGCCGATGACTGCAACGAGTTCAACAAGCATCAGAACACCACTTTGCCAAGCAACTGCAGAGCACCTTCCCCCTCTTTACTCTGCTGCAGCTATCTATAAAGGAACAGTTGGGATTCCAGGATTGCAGAAGAGGCTGCCACAGCATGACCAAATTTACCATCAAACACTGCCAAACGTTAATCTGTTTGCTTGGGGGAGGAAAAAAACCCCAAATCCCACGAGGCCTGTCTGGCACTGGAGTGGAAATAGAGCATGCAGGAAATCAGGTGTTAGCAGAGTCATGGAATCATAGAATGATTGGGTTGGAAGGGACCTTAAAGGTTATCTAGTTCCAAGCCCCTGCCATGGCCAGGGCCATCTCCCACTACAGCAATGATTTAAATGTATTTTGTTCAGCCTGACCAAGAAACCACTTCTTTGGGGTACCAAAAAAAGGTAAAGACCTTTGCTTTTCATACTTTAAAATTTCTGTTTTACTGCCCCTCTTCCATGGATGTGATGTTTGGCTGCTCTGCATTCACACACTGAAATGCCCCATCAGCCTGCAGTGAAAAAAAAAAAACCCAGCTCCTGGAGTCAGCACAGGAGTGTTCCACAACCAGACACTGCAAGGAGAGATGAGGCCAGCACCATCCCCATCCCACCCAGGCTGCACAGAGAGCACAACTGACAGGTCAAACAGGTCCTCCTGCCTCAGGATGCTCCCACAGAGGCAGCTCTCAGCTGTGGGTGTTGCCACTCTCCTGCATCTCTCTGCCCCCAAACCAGGATTAGATTGAGCACAGCGATGCTGCACCAGCAGAGCGTGGGAGCTGCCCTCTCACAGAGCTACAGCAGCCCTCCAGCATCCACAGCTTCAGACTGCACTGGGTTGGAAGGGACCCTGAAAGGTCATCTTGTCCAACACTCCTGCAGGCAGCAGGAACAGCTCCAGCTGGAACAGGCTGCCCAGGACCAGATTTTGAATGTGCCCAGGGATGGAGCCTCAACCCCATCCCTGGGCAACCTGTTCCAGTGTCACCACCCTCACTGTGCAGAGCTTCCTCCTGAGGTCCAACCTAAATCTACTCTGCTCCAGTTTCAAACCATTGCCCCTCCTCCTCCTGTCACCACAGGCCCATCTGAACAGTCCTTTCCCAACCTTCCTGCAGGTCCCCTTCAGGTACTGAAATGCAGCTCTAAGGTCTGCCTGGAGCATTCTCTCCCTCAACTCTCCTAGTCTGCCCTTGTAGCAGCAGTGCTCCAGTCCTCTGATCATCTTCATGGCTCTCTCTGAACTTGCTCCAGCCAGGTCCATGTCCCTCTAGTGATAGAAGTCCCACAGCTGGACACTCAGGTGAGGCCTGAGCAGAGCAGAGGGGCAGAATTCCCTCTTTCCACCTGCTGTCCACACTTCTGATGAGGCCCAGGTGCCACTGACCTTCTGGGCTGCAAGTGCCCATTGCTGGCTCACATCCACCTCACTGGACTGATAAATGAGGAGGTCTGGCAGGGCCAAAGGGAGTGTTTCCTCTGCAGGAATTTCAGTTACAGTTTTGTAGTGGCTTCAGAGCCAGGCCAGAACTTCCTGCACCCAGGGGTAATTATCACAGCTGTTATTTGCCTCTTCCCTCTCCATGTATCAAAGTGGAAGAGAGAGAGAGGCAGCAGTGGAAGAGCCTCAGCAATCACTGCAGTAGCAGAGCAGCAGGAGGTGTCATTGAAAGGAAGAGTGATGATCATCAAGAGGAAGAGAGAAATTAGGATCAGGCTTGAAAGAGAACAGCAGCAGGAATGCAAATGCAGGAAGGGTCCTCAGCTGAGCACTGCTGGCTGTGCTCTCCTGCAGCAGTTAGCAGGGATCTCAAATTCTCTTTAACTTGCTTTGACTCCACTCTTATTTTAACATTTCAGTGTTGGTTTCCTCCCTCAGCTCTCACAGTTCTGCATGCTGAAGGGAAGTAAAATGTTTTAGTGAGGGAAAATAAATCCACTTGTGACTCAGGTGCTGTTTGAGTGGGAATTTCAAGGAGAGAATCACTCTCAGCAGCCTGTACCAGAGTCCTGTTCTTACTTCTAGGCCATGGAGCTTTTCCATGCAGCTTGCACCTGGAATTTAAACCCAGATCATCTGGGCCCCCCCAAGACAGCATTAGCAAAGCTTATCCAAGGCCAGTAAGCACAAAAACCTGTGAGCAGGTCAGAACCAGCAGCATTCCTGCACAGAAAGCACATGAAGAGACACTGAAAGCATCCAAGGTACTTACTAAATCCAACCATTTTATCAGGCACTTTGAACTCTTCTGTTACGACAGCCCTGGAAAATAGGAAAAAAAAAAAAAAAAAAAAAAAGAGGGGGAGGATAAAACCAATCAAAGAATCATCACAAAGAACAGCCTGGAGACAACCATGGCCCTGCCCTGGACACCAGGCAGAGCAGAAGGCTTCTGTACACACAGGTGAACACCACAGCACGGTCCAACCCATTTGCTTTGGAAGGGACCTCCCATGGGCACCTCACTTCTCCTGTGCTGGAAACATTTCTACTCTCCTCTCCACTGCTTTCAGTGGAGCTGATGGAAGAACCTCTTTTGGTCATTCTTGCTCCAGACATTTCCCAGAATAACTGAAATGTCTTTATTATTCAGCCCAGAGCTTCCAAGGCCCCACCTCTGCCACTGCTTTGGGCTATGCTCCTGCCCAGACACTAACCAAAGCCAATCCTAAAGCCCTTGGGTGGGAAAAGCCCTCCAAGATCATCCAGTCCCCAGGAGGCTGTGGACATCTTCAAAATCCACCTGGATGTGCTCCTGTGTGACCTGCCCAAAGTGGTTCTGCTTGGCAGGGGGGTTAGACCCAATCTCTGAAGGTCCCTTCCAAGCACTAACATTCTGTGAGTCCAACCTTCAACCCAACACCACCAAACCATGTCCCCAGGTGCCATGGCCACATGGTTCTTCAACACCTCCAGTGATGAGGACTCCACCACCTCCCTGGGCAGCCTGTTCCAATCCCTGACCACTCCTGCAGCAAAGAAGTTTTTCTAATTTCCAACCTAAATCTCCCCTGGCACAATTTCAGGCCATCACCTGATACTAGGGAGAAGAGACCAACCCCTAGCTCACTGCAGGAGGTTCCTGTGGGATTCCCCCTCCAATGCTCACAGGGTTTTACTGGGTTGGGGTTTTTTTTGCCTTGTCCTTATTACTCTTTTCCTTGGAATTTACAAAAGATGCCTTCAACCATCCTTTGAAGCCTTCACTATCTCCAGACTTCCATATCTGCTGCTCTTTGGACTTTTTCAATGTCTCCCTGCCCCAAAACACAGTACCCAAAGCTATTTCTTAAGACCTGACCACAGCCAAGTAGAAAGGAATTCACTTGGACTGGGTTTTTTCAGCTGAGTCATTTCTATCTTGTAGCAAATACAACACTGAGTATGGAATTTGCAACCTCCACCTCTTGAGGTGTGCAGGACACAATCTGTTCAGCAACTCAAGAGCAAGGAAATTTCTGCATAACAAAATCAGTGGAGGTTTTGTGGTGAGGTGCATCAAAATCTTCCCACTTTTTGCTTTAGATCACTTAGGGGAGGTGTAGAACCCAAGCCAGAACTTCACCAGCTGCAGATGGAGGCTTCTCCCCTGTCCTGTTCTCCAGGTTCAGAATCACTCTTGGTTTGCCCTACAATAGACCCAGCCTGTTGTCCAAGTGTCCTGTCCTGGAGGAATGGACAAAGCTGCCAGCCCAGCAGAAAACCAACCACCAAATCCAGGCTTCAGGTTCCTAGTTGAGAGGCTTCCTTAGGTTGGAAGGGACCTTGGAGAACATCTACTCTAATCTCCACAGGTAGGGAGGTTGGAGTAGATGATCTTGAAGGTCCCTTCTAATCTAAGCCATTCTGATTGGCAGTGAGGTTGGAGCAGACAATCTCTCAGGTCCCTTCCAACCTTCTATGATTGATTCTCTGATTGATTTGGCAGCCCAAGGGATTCTTTGCCTGAACATCACTCCTGGAGAAGAGAGGTGGCAGGCAGCAGCAGAGGAGACAACTCTGCCTACACCTTCCTGTGCTGCCCTAGCTGGGATCATAGAATCATTAAGGTTGGAAAAGCCTTTTAAGATCATCAAGTCCAACCTTCTGCCCAACACCTCCATGACCACAAGACCACACCCCAGAGTGCCACATCTACTTGTTTCTTGAACACCTCCAAGGATGGTGACTCCACCACCAGCCTGGGCAGCTGGGCTTCAACCCAGCCATTAAGAACTGAAGTCCACAACCTTCATGCAGACCACTTGGTCCTTTCTGCTGAGGCCCCAACAAAGCAGCTGGTGATGACAAATGCATTATTAGCCCCAAGTGGAATCCAGCTGCAGAAATGTCCTCCTCTTGCTACTCCAACCAAGACAGACATCTGCTTGACACCAGGATTTGAGGGAAATGGAGAATGTCACATGTGATGCATGATAATTCAAACATGCTTCAGTGTCCTTCAACCACCTCTGACTAAGGAGTCAGCCCAGGTCAGATTACACCAACAAAGCTAAGTTATAGTAACAAACCCAACAATCATTTAAAAAACAACCAACCAACCAAAAAACCCCAAACAAACCCACAAAACCCCCTCCAAACCCAAACAGCCCCAATCCCATCTCTCTGCCCACTGAATACTTCCAATAGGTGTTACAATGCCAGAGACTGTTACTTATTTTTTTTCTTCCAGGGCAGGGGAAGAGAGGAGAGAGAATTTCTTCTTCCTGGTCCTGCAGATTAACAGGAGCCAAATCCCAGTTTCCCATCAACTCTTTTCTTCATCACAACAAACAAGCTTAAAAGGTTAGCAGAAAGCCCAGCCTGGGAGAAAACCCAAGCTGACAGTTTCTCCACATTCTCAACCTCTGACTTCCTAACACTACTACAGATGGTGGATCAATAAACAATTAGAACTGATCAATAAATAATAAAACATAACCCACTGCTTACCTTTGATGTACCAGGGCCCCTAACTGGTTACCTACTGTGGCAGAGAGAGAAAAAAGGACAAAAAAATCAAAGCATTAGCACGGATAAACTAACTTCATCCCCACAGAAAGAGTTCTTACCATTTCATCAGGGGAAAAAAAAAAAAAGAGAGAGAGAAAGAGAAAGAAAAGCAAAACAGTAATTTAGGTTCAGTGGCTGAAATGAATGCCTTATGCAGGAGAAAACAGGAGGGGATTTCGTGATCAGCACACAGCACAGCCCAGGGTCCAGCTGAACACAGGATAGGGAATTGATCTGTGTCTCCCCATGCTGAGAGTCATGGGAGAAAATCCTGCCTGCCCAAAGCCAAATCCCTACAACTAAGCTTCCCCACCACCCCCTTTCCCAAATTAAGCTCAAAGTAGTAAAAAAGGGAAAAAAGCAAAGGGGAAGCAGAGGGGGGAAAAAAGCAAAGGGGAAGCAGAGGGGGGAAAAAAGCAAAGGGGAAGCAGAGGGGGGAAAAAAGCAAAGGGGAAGCAGAGGGGGGAAAAAAGCAAAGGGGAAGCAGAGGGGGGAAAAAAGCAAAGGGGAAGCAGAGGGGGGAAAAAAGCAAAGGGGAAGCAGAGGGGGGAAAAAAGCAAAGGGGAAGCAGAGGGGGGAAAAAAGCAAAGGGGAAGCAGAGGGGGGAAAAAAGCAAAGGGGAAGCAGAGGGGGAAAAAAGCAAAGGGGAAGCAGAGGGGGGAAAAAAGCAAAGGGGAAGCAGAGGGGGGAAAAAAGCAAAGGGGAAGCAGAGGGGGGAAAAAAGCAAAGGGGAAGCAGAGGGGGGAAAAAAGCAAAGGGGAAGCAGAGGGGGGAAAAAAGCAAAGGGGAAGCAGAGGGGGGAAAAAAGCAAAGGGGAAGCAGAGGGGGGAAAAAAGCAAAGGGAAGCAGAGGGGGAAAAAAGCAAAGGGGAAGCAGAGGGGGGAAAAAAGCAAAGGGGAAGCAGAGGGGGGAAAAAAGCAAAGGGGAAGCAGAGGGGGGAAAAAAGCAAAGGGGAAGCAGAGGGGGGAAAAAAGCAAAGGGAAGCAGAGGGGGAAAAAAGCAAAGGGAAGCAGAGGGGGAAAAAAGCAAAGGGGAAGCAGAGGGGGGAAAAAAGCAAAGGGGAAGCAGAGGGGGGAAAAAAGCAAAGGGGAAGCAGAGGGGGGAAAAAAGCAAAGGGGAAGCAGAGGGGGGAAAAAAGCAAAGGGGAAGCAGAGGGGGGAAAAAAGCAAAGGGGAAGCAGAGGGGGGAAAAAAGCAAAGGGGAAGCAGAGGGGGGAAAAAAGCAAAGGGGAAGCAGAGGGGGGAAAAAAGCAAAGGGGAAGCAGAGGGGGGAAAAAAGCAAAGGGGAAGCAGAGGGGGGAAAAAAGCAAAGGGGAAGCAGAGGGGGGAAAAAAGCAAAGGGGAAGCAGAGGGGGGAAAAAAGCAAAGGGGAAGCAGAGGGGGGAAAAAAGCAAAGGGGAAGCAGAGGGGGAAAAAAGCAAAGGGGAAGCAGAGGGGGGAAAAAAGCAAAGGGGAAGCAGAGGGGGGAAAAAAGCAAAGGGGAAGCAGAGGGGGGAAAAAAGCAAAGGGGAAGCAGAGGGGGGAAAAAAGCAAAGGGGAAGCAGAGGGGGGAAAAAAGCAAAGGGGAAGCAGAGGGGGGAAAAAAGCAAAGGGGAAGCAGAGGGGGGAAAAAAGCAAAGGGGAAGCAGAGGGGGGAAAAAAGCAAAGGGGAAGCAGAGGGGGGAAAAAAGCAAAGGGGAAGCAGAGGGGGGAAAAAAGCAAAGGGGAAGCAGAGGGGGAAAAAAGCAAAGGGGAAGCAGAGGGGGGAAAAAAGCAAAGGGGAAGCAGAGGGGGGAAAAAAGCAAAGGGGAAGCAGAGGGGGGAAAAAAGCAAAGGGGAAGCAGAGGGGGGAAAAAAGCAAAGGGGAAGCAGAGGGGGGAAAAAAGCAAAGGGGAAGCAGAGGGGGGAAAAAAGCAAAGGGGAAGCAGAGGGGGGAAAAAAGCAAAGGGGAAGCAGAGGGGGGAAAAAAGCAAAGGGGAAGCAGAGGGGGGAAAAAAGCAAAGGGGAAGCAGAGGGGGGAAAAAAGCAAAGGGGAAGCAGAGGGGGGAAAAAAGCAAAGGGGAAGCAGAGGGGGGAAAAAAGCAAAGGGGAAGCAGAGGGGGGAAAAAAGCAAAGGGGAAGCAGAGGGGGGAAAAAAGCAAAGGGGAAGCAGAGGGGGGAAAAAAGCAAAGGGAAGCAGAGGGGGAAAAAAGCAAAGGGGAAGCAGAGGGGGGAAAAAAGCAAAGGGGAAGCAGAGGGGGGAAAAAAGCAAAGGGGAAGCAGAGGGGGGAAAAAAGCAAAGGGGAAGCAGAGGGGGGAAAAAAGCAAAGGGGAAGCAGAGGGGGGAAAAAAGCAAAGGGGAAGCAGAGGGGGGAAAAAAGCAAAGGGAAGCAGAGGGGGAAAAAAGCAAAGGGGAAGCAGAGGGGGGAAAAAAGCAAAGGGGAAGCAGAGGGGGGAAAAAAGCAAAGGGGAAGCAGAGGGGGGAAAAAAGCAAAGGGGAAGCAGAGGGGGGAAAAAAGCAAAGGGGAAGCAGAGGGGGGAAAAAAGCAAAGGGGAAGCAGAGGGGGGAAAAAAGCAAAGGGGAAGCAGAGGGGGGAAAAAAGCAAAGGGGAAGCAGAGGGGGGAAAAAAGCAAAGGGGAAGCAGAGGGGGGAAAAAAGCAAAGGGGAAGCAGAGGGGGGAAAAAAGCAAAGGGGAAGCAGAGGGGGGAAAAAAGCAAAGGGGAAGCAGAGGGGGGAAAAAAGCAAAGGGGAAGCAGAGGGGGGAAAAAAGCAAAGGGGAAGCAGAGGGGGGAAAAAAGCAAAGGGGAAGCAGAGGGGGGAAAAAAGCAAAGGGGAAGCAGAGGGGGGAAAAAAGCAAAGGGGAAGCAGAGGGGGGAAAAAAGCAAAGGGGAAGCAGAGGGGGGAAAAAAGCAAAGGGGAAGCAGAGGGGGGAAAAAAGCAAAGGGGAAGCAGAGGGGGGAAAAAAGCAAAGGGGAAGCAGAGGGGGGAAAAAAGCAAAGGGGAAGCAGAGGGGGGAAAAAAGCAAAGGGGAAGCAGAGGGGGAAAAAAGCAAGGGAAGCAGAGGGGGAAAAAGCAAAGGGGAAGCAGAGGGGGAAAAAAGCAAAGGGAAGCAGAGGGGGGAAAAAGCAAAGGGGAAGCAGAGGGGGGAAAAAAGCAAAGGGGAAGCAGAGGGGGGAAAAAAGCAAAGGGGAAGCAGAGGGGGGAAAAAGGGGGAAAAAAGGAGAAAAGAGGAAGAAAAAAAAGAGGAAAGGGGGGGGAAGGAACAAAAAAGGGGGGGAAAAAAGGGGAGGGAAGGGAGCAAAGAGAAATTTCAAGCAGCCTGCTGTGCATTAACTCCCCTGAAGAAAAGCTGGGCAGGGATTGAGTGGAGGCTAAAAGCATTCAGGCCCCCCAGCACCTACTTCTGTCTGTGTCTCTCAGCTGTGCTCCATGGAGCCCACCTACACGGAGACCTGTCAAAGGAGAAGGGCTGGTCAGTAACCTTGTGGCACCCCCCCAGTGATGCAGAGAGGACAACAGAAGTCTCCCTGCTGCACATTCCAGGCATATCTGGGCTGAGCTGCTCCCTCTCCAGCTGATTTCTCTCTCCAACTCAACCTCACCAAGCTGAAATCTTTCTTCCTGGTGTTAATGGGGGGGGAAAAAAAATATATTCTTTGAGCATAAACTGCTGCAAAGTGTGGACACAAGGCCCTGCTGGGCTTCCTAAAACTGGACTTTGCCTGCAGCACAGCAGCTCAAAACCAGACCACTTGGTGCTAACAACCAGTTGAGGGATTATATTGCATGCCTGGAGGGTGCAAGGAATGAAACAAATTAAAGTGGCCAATAGATGAGCTGTGAGAATACAGCTGCTGCCTCCAACTACCTTGCAGCAACCTGAAAGGTTAACTCTTCACCTGAAAGGTTGCTGCAAGGTAGTTGGAGGCAGCAGCTGTACTCCTCTGAGCTGGGCAATCAGCTGGCAGAGCCAAGAGGAGGATGCATGCCACACTCTCTCCATCTGCCAGCAAAATGCAGAAAATTTGTGGCCAAACACTTGACTCAAAGCAGCCAAAGGGATTCTCAGTGTTGTGTTTGTGCTGCCTGTCAATCCCCCCTCCCCCCAGCAGCCCAGCACCCAAATACTGACAGCAGCTTTGGGGTTATTGCTCTCCCCCAGCCCAGTGATGAGGCACCTGCTGTGCTATTGACTCCCTCAGATTTGGTTTTGCATATTCTCAGCCTGTAGAGGAAAAAAACAACAAACACCAAACTCTAATTTGGGACCTCTGAAGAGTGCTGCTGGAAATGGTGGGTGATGGAATGGGGAATATTTGCTCTGATTGATAAGCTGCAGCCACAGAGCTGGGCAAACACAGCCACGTTCAGAGTCAGAGACTTGTTTGGGTTGGAAAAGCCTTCTAAGATCATCCAGCCCAACCATCAACCACCATAGCCACTGGGGTCAGTTTTGGGCCCTTCACTCCAAGAAGGGCTGGAGCAGGGTCCAGAAGGCCAAAAAAGCTGGGGAAGGGTCTGGAGAACAGGGCTGGTGAGGAGCAGCTGAGGGACCTGGGGTTGTTTAATGTGGAGAAGAGGAGGCTGAGGGGAGACCTCATTGCTCTCTATGGCTACCTGAAAGGAGGCTGCAGTGAGGTGGAGTTGGTCTCTTCTCTCTAGTCTCAGGTGACAGGAGAGGATATGGCCTGAAGTTGTGCCAGGGGAGGTTTGGGTTGGAGATCAAGAACAATTTCTTTGCTGCAAGAGTGGTCAGGGATTGGCACAGACTGCCCAGGGAGGAGGAAGAGTCCCTGGAGGTGTTGAAGAACCCTGTGGCCATAGTTTGGTGGCCATGGAGCTGTTGGGTTGAAGGGTAGGCTGGATGATCTCCGAAGGCTTTTCCAACCCAAACAGTTCTATGGTTCTATAAAAAGCAAGGACATGGCCCTTGGTTCCCTCACCCAAAGGTCTGTTTGTGCTCCACATCCCCACTCTGCTCTGAAGGGGAGGCAGGGCTGGGGCACACCATGCTTGCTGCAGCACTGCAGGCTGCTGTTCTGTTCCACCACCTCCCTCTCCACACCAGGGAGGGGGCTGAACTCCAACAAGCCACGCAGATATCTCCCCTTTTTACACCTATTGAGACCAATTTAACTGTAACTGCAGTCATTTGACTGCCAATAAGGAAAAATACTGAATAAAATCAGCACTATTTCATTTTAATGGCACCTGCTGCTTGCTAACTCCTCACTCTGCTTCAGGCTTCACCTTAACTGAATTCTACCTAACAGACACTCAAAACAAAGGTGGATTTTTCTTCTTGTTTTCCACCTCATAAAACAGAGCAGTGCCTCCCACTAAATTAATGTGCATGATGGGAATAGCAAATCTCATCAAGAGTATCTTTGCAGCCAGAATGAACTCAGAGTGATGCAGCTCCTGGAGGGCACTGGAACAGAGCTGGCGCAGACGTATGAAAAGCAAAACAGGATCAGAGAATCATCATAGAATGGAATCATAGAATGGTTTGGGTTGGAAGGGACCTCCAAAGCTCAGCCAGTAGAGCAGCTTGCTCACAGCCTTGCTGAGCCTGACCTTGAACATCTCCAAGGCTGAGGCCTCAACTGCCTCCTTGGGCAACCTGTTGCAGTGTTCCAGCACCCTCATGGTGCAGAACTTGTTCCTAAGATCCAGTCTGAATCTGCTCCTCTCTCATTTCAAACCATTACCCCTGGCTCTACCACTGCAGGCCTTTGGGATCAGTCCCTCTGCAGCCTTCTTGTGGCCCCCTTCAGGTCCTGGAAGGCTGCTCTAAGATCTCCCTGGAGCCTTCTCTTCTCCAGGCTGAACAACCCTAACTCTCCCAGCCTGGTCCTGTAGCAGAGGTGCTCCAGCCCCCTGATCACCTCCTTGGCCTCCTCTGGACCCTCTGAGCAGTCTTCTTTCCAGCAGTGTCCCTGCTTCCTTTAAGGCTGTTTCTTTAAGGATTATTTAGCATTAAATAAACTTATTAAATTGTGCTGCTAATTAGAGGGACTTATTAATCGGACTAGAGGCCAGGAGCAGCTTTTGGCCATTAACAGGAGAGCTGGGAGCAGTGAGCCACAAGCAAGATGCCACCAGGTCTCTCTGCAGCTCAGATTAACCTCATGTCTAGCACTCACCTTGGCTGAGAAACATTAACTGCTCCAAGAGTCACAGAAATGCTGACTGGGACTTGCTGGGAGCAGTGCAAATAATCACACTCCTCCCTTCCCCCACCTCCCCCATCTCCTCCTTGCACTGCAGCTACCTGCAGGGCTACTTTAAAGTTCCTTCCAGAAAGGAGAAATAAAAGCAAGCAGGATAAAATCAAGAGCAATAATCAGTCTGCAGCTCCATCTAAGAGCAACAGGCCAGGTCACCAGGGCCAGCCCCAGCAGCTCTTCATTCTAGATGGAGCTCATGTTAAGGGAAGTGCAGAAGGCACTCAGACACTCTTGCTTTCCAATGCTGTGACAAATCTATTTCTCCTGAAGATGCACTAAAAGCAGCTGAATTTGTTTTGACCAGCACACTGTCACCCTGTCTTAAGCCTCCTTCTTAGGCTGCCATCAATCAGCCTCCCCCAGCAGCTGTTTACAGCCATGGACAGGCAGAATGAGATTTTCCTGAGAGACAGACACTTTTCTTGTCACCTTAAGTACTTCCCCTGAACCCAATTTTTCCAGGAGTATTAGGAACAGAAGTAATTTTCTCAGAGCTGCAGAGGGCTGAGGAAGCAGCCAGCCCTGTACCCAGCTGTAAACACTCAGTATATGGAGGTAAACAATCAGATTTACCACCAGATTTGTTTCTGAGCAGCAGAACAGACCCAGAGCCCAGCACTCTAACATTTTCATAGCACTGCAACAACAGAAATTATCATTTCTTGACAACAAGGCTCCCAGCTGTGCTGCAGAGACAAGCAGAAAAGGGAGAGGTGTGGGCATGCAACCCCAACCCCCCTTGGTCACAGCTGAGAGAACTAAACCTCCCCCAGAGGGAAAGAGCCTTCTCTCATCTCAGGGTGCTGGCAGGGGCAGCTGCCACAAGCTGCATGAGAGCCTTGTGATGCCAGGGCAGTGAGAGCAAGGGATGGATCCCAGCAAGCACTGCAAGAAGCACTCAGCTGCAGCAGCTCCTTTGCCAGGCTGCAGATGTGGGGGTGAGGCTGAAGGGCAGTGCAGGAGGATGAGGTGGTTAGAGGGGGAACTCATCACACTGCTGTGTTTCTGCACAGGACCTACTAAAGCCAGCAGAAACAAAGCCCAAGGTGACCAAGGCTGGAAGAAGAGACAAGCCCTGCTCCTGCCTGCCAATTCCTGCTTCAAAACAGCTCTTCCACCACTTCTCCTCACAGAACCAGGAAAAGGGGCTGGAAAAATAGCTTAAAATCATGACTCCAACCATTAACTCACCACCAAGCCTGCTGCTAAACCATGGCCCTCAGCACCACATCTCCACTGCTTTTAAACCCCTCCAGGGATGATAATTCAACCACTGCCCTGGACAGCCTGTTCCAACGCTTGATGACCTTTTAGGGGAAGAAATTGTTCCTCATGTTCAACCTAAACCTCCCCTGGTGCAAAGATCTCACAGATGAGATTTTTGGGAAGGGAACTGGACAAAGTTCAAGAAACTACAGATGTGTGTGAACAACCCAAGGGCAAACACAGCCAGTGATCTACTTTAAAATCAGTTGTGGACAAGGCCCAGTGCTGGGCTAGAGGGTGAGCAAGCACCTAGGGAAGCCTTGACACCCACAGAAGAGCTGCCAAAACAGGGGGCAGCAGCACAGCCACACTTTGAGTCAACACAAACAAGGCTCAGTCAGCAGCAGGCCTCACCAGTAAAAGTTTAAGTCCAAAGTCTAACCTGTGCTGCCATCAAGCCCTATGACCATTTCACGTGGCAGAAGCTCCTCTCAAACCATTTTGTCAGGAGGTTGCTTTCTCACTTCAGTTTGAGCAAGCAGTGACAGGAGCAGGCAGGACCAATGTTAGGAATGAGCTGTTCCTATAAGGCTGCTTCTGCTCTTCTGCAGGCTACCCCAGAGCTAAGCTATTCAGACAGAGCCCCAAGGTGCTCAGCAGTCTTCACAGAATGGTAGGGGCTGGAAGGGACCTTCAGAGATCACCCAGTTCAACCCCCCTGCCAGAGCAGGGTCACCCAGGAACACATCCAGGTGGGTTTGGAAAGGCTCCAGTGAAGGAGACTCCACAACCTCTCTGGGCAGCCTGCTCCAGGCCTCCAGCAGTGAAAAAGTTTTCCCTTATGCTCCTGTGGAACCTCCTCTGCTCCAGCTTGCAGAGGATAATTATGGGAAAAGTTGAGCTTAATGCAGGAAGTTTCCTTCCAACCTGCATCAATATACAGCAACACCTCTTCTCTTTAAAATCCATGGCAAAGCCTCTTGCCAGGGATTCAGCTCCTTGTGCTCAGACCACAGCTACATGTGGAATGCTGTCCCTGTACACTGCCTGCTCTCCAAAAACAAGAGTCAGCAGGGAAGAATCCTAGAATGGCTCAGGCTGGAAGGGACCTCAGAGGTCATCTGCACCAAATCTCCCCACCATGCCCAGGGACACCTCTCAACCAGACTCAGCTGCTCAGGGCCTCATCCAGCCTGGTCTTGAACACCCCCAGGCAGGAGGCAGCCACAGCCTCCCTGGGCAGCCTGTGCCAGACTCTCACCACCCTCACACTGAAGAACTTCTTCCTCAGCTCCAGTCTAACCCTGCTCTGCCTCAGCTCCATACCATCCCCCCTAGGCCTGTCTCTAAACACCCTCAGGAAAAGTTCCTCTGCAGCCTTCCTGCAGGATCCCTTCAGGTAGTAGAAGGCAGCTCTGAGGTCCCCCTGGAGTCTTCTCTTCTCCAGGCTGCACACCCCCAGCTCACAGCAGAGCTGCTCCAGCCCTGTCCTGTGTACATCTGGTATCCACACACAGGCTCCAGCTGCAATAAGCTCATCCTCCTCCTGTTCCCTCCCTCCAACACCACAGAACAAGATTTAAATCCATTTGCAATTCCCAAGGCTCATGACCCATGAAAGAATTTCTTCACAGGAGCCCTGAGTTACCAGAGAAGTGCCCAGAGCACCCTGTCTGCACCCAGCAAGGTGCATGGTTGGCTGTGCTTGCAGCACACAGCACTGAGCCACCCCCCAGCTCACCTCCATCATCCAGGGGCCGTTTCTGCACTCCATAACCGTAGACTGATGGGTCCACAAGTGTGGTAGAATTATTCAAGTGAGGAATATCTCCAATTTTAGCAGCAATCTGCAAAAGAAGAGGGGATGATAAAAGCTTGCTTAGCACACCTGGAGTTTCAGCCACCACAGCTAAACACTCTCCCTCACTCCAGCCCAAGCTCCCCTCAGCTACTCCCCACAAAGGTGGCTTTCTCTCAGTGCTTCATTTGGAAGGGAACCAATTTTCTGCTTGCTTTTAATATTTGTCTCATTGAGCTCACATTCAGCCAGTTCCTCTTCCTGCCCATAAGCAGCTATTCAGTGCCTGGAACCCAGGTTCAGGTTTGTTGACTCCATGCACTGCTGTGACAAGCTAAGTCTTGCAAAGAGGAGAGCCCAGACGAGCTCCCAGCTCTGTCCTGGAGGAACTGCCAGCAGCACAGTGTGGAGGAGGGCTCCAGGCTCCCTCCTGCACACCCAGACAGATGGAAATGCAGAGCTGCACATCAGTGGAGGGAGCAGAGGGAAAAGATGGAAACACCCAGCACAGAGACAGGTTTGGGAAGTCCTTGTCAGAGGCTGGATCACCCTATAGGGAGAAGCAGCCAGTGGGCAAAGAAGCCCAGAATGAGTTTCCATTTCCTGCAGCAGTCAAGGCAGCATGGGCATGGCTACCACTGCCTGTGCCCCTGCTGCCATCCCCAGCAGAGGGGGAGCCACCATTCTCTGCCAAGCCAGGATGCCAGGAAGTGTCTGAAGGGAAGAGGAGGCAGCCAGGTGCTGCAGTAAGGGGACTGAGGTGAGCAATTCAGCTGGGTGAGAGACACCTGAACACCTCCTAAGCAAAGTGCTGGGTGGGTGGCAGCAGGATGGGACCAGGCTTTTGCCAGTGGTGCCCAGTGACAGGACAAGGGGTAACGGGCACAAATTAGAACATCAGAAGTTCCACCTGAACATGAGGAGGAACTTCTGTAATTTAAGGATGATGGAGCCCTGGAGCAGGCTGCCCAGAGAGGTGGTGGAGTCTCTATCTCTAGAGACAATCAAACCCAGCCTGGATTTGTTCCCGTGTGACCTTCTCCAGGTACCCCTGCTTTGGCAGGGGGGTTGGGCTCAATGATCTCCAGAGGCCCCTCCCAACCCCTTCCACTCTGTGACTCTGTGAAGTGTAAGGCTAAGCCTCTCTCTAATGACATTTGGGAGCCATACCACAGAGGGATGCTGACAGGGGAGAGCTCTTTCACCTGCTCCCCCAGCTCAGGAGTGTAATCCCACTCTAGTAACAGCCTGCTGCATTCCTTCAGTGCTGCACCCCACTTTATACTCCCTCAGGGACAGGCAAGCTGCAGCCTCCCAGCACCCTTTGCCCACATCAAGTCCCTGGCTATAATAAGCAGCAGAACAGAGCAGTTCCAGTAACAAATATAAAGCCCAAGGTCTCCAGCAAACAGAAAGCTACCAAAGAGGACCTTTAGCAGCAGTCTGACCTCACTCTGCTCTGAGACTGCACCAAAGAATAAGCAACAGGAAGAGATGAAAGAGCATTTTACACAGGACTGAAATGAAGGGAAGGGCAGGTGACAAATGGAGCTGAAGGTGTTTGTAAAGCCTTTCTGTTGCAGTACAACTCAAACACCTCCAGCATCTCTGGTCACTGACACCACAGGCTGGGCAGTTGTTTATTCCACTGCAGCAAGATTCAGAACCACAGGGTACTGGGGAAAAAAAAGAAAAAAAAAAAAGCTATTTGAAATAATCTTGAAAGATTGAGGGCACTGCTTTTAGACAGAGAATAGCAAACATTCTCTGCAGTGCCTTGCATGAAAAGGGCTCCAAGTTGTGAGCATTCTCCTCTCAAAGCCCATTCTGTCCTGTCCTCTTTTAGAAAGTCAACAACTTCCTTGTGCCACAAGTGCCAGGAGCAAGGGAATTAAAAAAAACAAAACCAAAAAAAATCTTCCTGCAGGAGCAGCACAGTGATCACACAGTGAAGCTTTGATGACAACCACCTTGGACATCAACATTCCCAACCAAGAAGCAAGCCCCCAGAAATCTAATTGACCAACACACCTCACTCACTCCACAGCAGGCAGTGCCAGGTGAGGGCTTGCACCGCATCTGTGGGTCCAGCCCTTTGCCCACAGGCTTTGCCCCTCAGTTTGGGATGCAGAGAAGTTTAAGGTACAAAGAGCAGAGAAGTTGAACTCCTTCAGTGGTGGAAAGTGAAAACATCTGTGTCTAGTGTATATATACACAAATGTGTATTCTTTAACAGTCTCTTAACAGCTTTCACATCATTCAGATTCATAGAACAGTTTGGGTTGGAAGGAACCTTAAAGTTCCAACCCCCTGCCATGGGCAGGGACGCCTCCCACCAGCCCAGGTTGCTCAAGGCCTGATCCAGCCTGGCCTTGAACAGCTCCAGGTGACATCCACAACCTCCCTGGGCAACCTATTGCAGTGTGTCCCCACCCTCTCCTCAAGCTTCAAGCCACTGCCATGCCAAAGGGAACAGTGTCAGGTATGCCACACCCTGGCACGTTTTGGGACCGCTGATGCCCTCTGAGCTCTCCTGCTGTCAGCAGTTGCCTGAAGAAGTGTCAGTGCTGGGTGAGAGTTTGGAGCGCCAATCACACTCCACACGTTGAAGGGAAAGAAAAGGAACTGTCTGGAGGCAGCAGAAGCTGCCTGCAAAAGGAAGCTGGCATGAAGCACAAAGGTGGGCATGAGCAGATCACCAGCACCAAGGCTTTGCAAACTCCCACTCATGCTTAGCACACAGTTATCACCCTGGCACAGTCCTCCAAGTAAAGGGCAAAACAAGCCAGCCAAAGCAATTTGTCCATTATCAGCTTTGGGGATAATTTCCTAGGGTTTTGTTCCCTCCTCTCTTTAAATCTGCCCACTTATCTCTGAAGCCTCCCAGCTGGCACCAGATGACAGGCAGCCAACCGGCCAGCACCTCACTGCAGCAGGAAAAAAAACACCTGGAAAAGCAAGAGCTCAGCTTTGGAAGTAGATGGAGAAGATCCAATCCATCCTAATTCCTTACAGTCAACTTCCAACGGGGGGACCTCAGTTTTTTACTACAGGTTCAGCAGGGAGATAAGCAGGAAAGCCAGAACACAGCAAAAGTAAGCAGAGCTAACCCTTATCTGACTGAATGACCTTGAGTCATGTGCTGCTGCCCACTGCTTTTGTTCCCCTCTATGCTACTCTTCATTTTTTGCCTTTTTATTTTCCCCTGATCTCAACACAGTCATTTCACTAAGCTCTGAAAAAAGCATCACTACCACAGACACTGCTCCTGCACCTGCTTCCCCCCCCCCTAAAAAAAGCTCTCCAACAACCACTCGAAAAAGACACAGCACAAACCTGAGCTACAAATTGCTATGTTAAAAAGAGAGTAACTCCCAAAGTGGTGTGAGGGCTACCTGCTCTCCCGACCCATGGCAGGGTCCAGTAAGAACAGCCCAGGTCTGAAGAGGCAATCAGTAAGTGCTGCAAATACAAACTGTACTGAGAACAAACTGCCCAGGACAACAGGAGAGGGTAAGAACCATGCAAGAGGCTGTTCTGCAAGAACAAGGCTCAAGGACAGTCAGATGGAATCCAGGTTTGGCCAAAGCAGAGGCAGCTCTGCTTATTTCCTGATCCCACTACTCAAAAAGTGCAGCAAAGCTCCTCTCTTACCTCCCCCCCACCCTAAAATACCACAGGAGAAAACCCACCCTGCCTAGGAGCAGCCAACAGCTCAGCCACCACCTACGACCCAGGAACTCAACCACTCCAGGAGTGGTGCAGAAGATGCAGGACAGAGCTCCAGCACTTACTTGGAAAAAAAAAAAAGGCATTTTTTGATACATCTCAGATATTTAAGAGTCCACAAAAGATGCAAACAAGTCCAAAAGCAAGGTCCAAGTGATTTCTTTCAGAGCTATCCCAGCTTCCCTGCTTGTGCCACCTCACATCCCAGCGACTCTGAGGAATGCAGTCACTGTGATTATCAGGGAGGTCTTCCCTCTCCTGAATTCTTCAGTTATTAATAGCTAGGCACAGTGCTCCACAGCCTGCTAGCAGTGTTATGGCTCTCAGGAGAGTTGAATTCACTCAATTTGATCACTACTCTTAAGTTAGGATTCAACTTGGAGTCAAGCCAGGGATGCCAAACCAACCCACATATAGGAACTACAACTGAATTCTCTCCCTCATCCCTGAAGTCCTTTCCTTCCCCTCCCTCATCCCTGAAGTCCTTTCCTTCCCTCATCCCCCCAAGGCCAAGCTAGCACCCAGAACGCTTCCAGGAGTGGCCAGGAGCATTAAAAATCTGGCATCTAGGTACCAGCTCAGTATGACTCAGACAAACACAACATTAAATGTGCTCAGTGAAAGCTCTGCCATCACCTCCAGAACACCTTTGGGTTTAACTCCATCCTCATCCCCACCTGAGTCACAGCCAGCAAGTTCCCCCACAGACTGCTTGGGTAGTGAGGTCAATCTCCACCTGCTGAGCAAAGGACACCTTCTCCATTCATGTTTGGTAGCAAAGCACCAGTGAGAACTTAGCCCTGCAGGAAAAGATACCTCCCCCCTTACAACATCTCTACAGAACCAGGTTAAATCAAGGCCTTTTGCAAGGGGCAGGAGGATATTTTAGCACCTGCCAACAAGTCTTTGTGAGCAGCAATGGAAAAAAAACCCACAAAACTAAATCAGATTCACAGGCAGCACACAACTCACTGCAGAAAAATGTAGGCCACTGTGCTCCCAGGAACATGGGCAGAGCAGATGTTTTTCAACACTCTTGTGCACGGAAGGTAGCAGGAAGGCTGCTAGGCTGCAGCTGACAGCTTGGAAGGTTCTAAAATCCTCCAGTGCAGACTAACTCAAGCTGTAAGTGTACAGAAACCCCAAAGATTCTTTCAGGAACAATGACCTTAACAGCCACAGCAGGGCAAGGGAGCACAGCTGGCTTACAGAATTAGGCAAAGAGGTCAAGGGAGCTTCTCCTCCCCCTCTGTCTGCCCTGGTGAGGCCACATCTGGACTACTGGGAGCAGCTGTGGGTTCCATGCTTCAAGAGGGACAGGGACTTGCTGGAGAGGGTAGAGTAAAGGGCTACAAAGATGTTAAGAGGATTGGAACACCTCTGATGAAGAGAGGCTGAGAGAATTGGAGCCTTTTAACCTGAGGAGGAGCAGCCTGAAGGGGGATCTGATCAATGCTGATCAATACTTCAAGGGTGGCTGGCAGCAGGATGGGGCCAGTCTGCTTTCAGTGGTGCCCAGTGACAGCACAAGGGGTAATGGGCACAAACTGGAACATCAGAAGCTCATCTGAACACAAGGAGGAACTTCTGGGAGCAGGCTGCCCAGAGAGGTGGTGGAGTCTCCATCTCTGGAGCCATTCCAAACCCACCTGAATGTGTTCGTGTACACCCCCCTCCAGGTGACCCTGCCTTGGCAGAGGGCTGGACCCAGTCTCTAGAGGACCCTTCCAAGCCTCAGCACTCTTCGATTAGCTAATGCTCCATCTCCTCCATGCGCAGGGCCTGCCACATTCCCCTTACAAAGATGATGACAGCAACCACACCCCACCAGTGCAAACCAGTTGTCAGTCAGCACTCTGCTTTAGCATCCCAGGGCACCCCTCTTTCACATCTCACCTGCTGCTGGGTTCCCACTGGGTCACTCTCAACATCCTCACAAAATAACTTCAACAGGCTGCAAGAGAGCAGCAAAGGATGATTTTCTTCTGCACCACCAGCATGCTCCAAGCTTGCTCAGCTGCTGGCAGGTGATCACACTGCAGAGCAAGGCCATCAGTAACAGACAACCAGGTGAAGCCAACCAGCTGCAACACTTCTTGGTTTCATTTCACTAAGCAGGGAGCTAACCCTGGGCTAACAGCAAAGCTTTCAGACATCCCACACCACCGAGGCCACAGCACTCTGACAGCCACCCAAAGCAACCTGGGTACTCATCCAGGAGGCAGCAAATACACAACCTGCCTGCTGCTGAGACAGAAATAATGACCCAAGAGCAGACTAGCTGGGGAGCTCCTCTGGGAAGGTGGAGGTTGTTGAATCAGCAGCAAGCACCTCTGTATGAGAGGCTGAAGAGCACACAGAACACAGACTTGCTGCCACACTGATGGAGGAGTGAGCCACAAGTGATACTAAACCACTTAAGTCCCATCAGAGTATCATTCTGATGGGTCTTAGGGTCCAGCTTAGCTCCTTCAGAAGTTTCTCAGTAAGATGAAAACAGTGAGTCTGGGCAATGCAAGGAGATTTCTCCTACCTGGCCTGCAATGTGGGAAAGAATAAAGTCAGGGTGGTTAAGAACCAGCTGGGCTGTGGCCCTGGTGCTCAGCTGTGTGACATCTCACACAGGTCCAGTCACTAAGCACACGTATAGCCTGTTCAGAGCTGGAATAGACACCCACAACAGACCCAGAGCAACTGATGCACTGAACAGCCACAAGCTCTGTGCCATCAGCAGCAGCTTCCAGTTTCTGGAGCCACTTTCCAGGAACTGAGGAGCATGCAAACACCTGGAATGTCCCATACAGATGACAAGGTGCTGGTTTCTGCAGGTCTGGGCATTTTCACAGGATGTTTCCATTTTAGCACCTTGCAAACTCAGAGGTTCCTTTAGGGAGGGCTTCACTCCCCCACTCTCTCTCCTTCCCTGCAGGGAATGCAAAGCTGCCCCTCTGCCAGGGTTCCTATCGATCAACCTAACTCACAATTAAGGCCTCGTTTTAAAAAAACCCGAATTAACCTTGAGTTCACACCCACCCACTGCAAAAGTGCAAAGCGACAGCTTGGCAGACGAGAGCTCCCGCCGGCTGCAGACCGCCTCCCTCCCCGCAGAGCGGGGTTTCTGCCGTGTCACAAGCCCCCAGAGCTCCCTAGAGGACCCGCCAGCTCTGTCATCCCGGGAGGGGGGCAGCGAGGCCGGGGCCGTCCCCCTCCCGGTGGCTCCGCGCCCCGCCTCAGCCCCGCGGCCTAGCAGCGCCCCGCGGCCTCCTCCCGCCCCCGGCCCGCCCCGCCGGCCGGCGCCTACCTGCCGGACCCGGTGCAGAGTGTCGACAAACCCCTCGGACTTGATCCCCACGGGCGCTGCGCTTTGCCCCTGCGCCAGCTCCGCCATGACACGCGCCCCGCGCCCGCCCGCCGCCGCTCCGCCCGGGGCCCCGCACCCGGAAAGGGAAAAAGCCCCCCGCTTCCGCCGGAAGTGCGCCCGGAGGGGCGGGGCTAAAGGGGGGCTCGCGCCGCTCGTCACGGGCGCTCACGTGCCAGGGAGAGGGCGCGCGGGGCGGGGGCAGCCTCAGGACACGCCCCCCCGGGACCCGCCGCCGGCAGCCGCGGGAATTGGCGGGGGGGAAGTGGGGAGGGTGCGAGGGTTTGGGGTCAGCAGCGGCCGCGGCCCTGCCGGACCCTGCCGGACCCTGCCAGCCCATCCCATGCCAACCCAGCCCCGGCCGGACCCTGCCGTCCTGTCCCTGCTGGTGCCATCCCATGCCAGGCTGTACCATCCCCTCTGCCCTGCTGTGGTGGTGGCTGCAGAGCTGCCCCACCAGCAGCCCCCATTTCCCACCTTCGGTGGAAACGCATCGTCCCACAATGCCCATTTTCTGCCTGGTTTTGGACATGTTTGAACACCACGTTTCTGCCTGGCGTGGCTACGTCTGGATGCTGCCATGGTGCCAAGGACATGTTGCATGAAGCTCCTGGACACGAGGTGCTGGCATGCTCCAGAATCACCAGGAACTGAGGCACCCAGGGGTGCCCGGGCACCCTCCATTCCCTGGGCTCTCTTCATCCCCATCCAGCCCTGCAGTGTGACTGAGCCTCGGTCACCCCTCTCCCACTGCAGCGGAGCAGCAGGAGGCTGGGATGATGCAAGGACCAGTTAGTCAAGGACTCATGCAAAGGACATGCAAAGCCTGTCATGGCCTGGGGGATCTGGGCAATGCTGGTGCTTTTCTGAGGATGTCCCATGAGGGCTGCCACCAAACTGCTGCCTGTACCCTCCTCAGGTGGGGTCCATGATTTGGGGTTGAGCACTCATGTATCCTCCAGGAAATGAAAGCATGGTGGCATGGGGAAGACAAGGGCTTCAACTCTGCCAGCTGGGTCCCCAGAAAGGAGGGGGACACTGGTGGGACCCCAGATCCCACAGTCACCCCTCTTCCCAGTCTGGCAGCATGGGGAACCTTGACCTAAAATTCCCCCAGCCCAGGTGGAGATGCATCAACAGGGGAGAGATGGCATCTCCCAAATCACAGCCAGCTCCTGGCACGGCTGGTTTGCACACCCAGTCTGGAATGGCTCAAGTTTTGCTTATCCCAGAGCCTCTTTCCCAAGGCCACCCTCTATTAAACTCCAGCTATGACCCAGGTTCTGTTGAGTTCCTTCTCCACTTGTTCCTTCTCCTCTCTTTCCTTCTCTGCTCTTCCCTTCCCAACTCTTCCCTTCTCCTCTCTTCCCTTCTCCCCTCTTTCTTTCTCAGCTTTTTCCTGCTCATCTCTTCCTTGCTCTTTCCAGTTTGATGCATCTCATTTTGTGCCCACAGGAGTGGGCAGGAACAGCTGGGGCCTGTGAAGATCTCTGGTGGCTCTGCTTCCTCCTGGGGATGTGCAGGCTGCTGCCATCACCCACATCCCAGCAGTGGGCTCACTGCTCACCAGCCTCTCCTCCCCTCAGGAGCCCAGATCACTTTCCTGAGCAAAGGGCCCATTTGTCTTGGGAGAAATTACATTAGGAGCCCATGGGGGAGGGATTTTGATATGCTCTATATCTCCCCATCCACCTCATCATCTTCCAGCCATGGTGGAGGCAACTCCTCCATCCATGCCCAGGGCTTTGCTGCTTCCTCTCTTGCAGCCAGCCTGAAGACTTGGTTGGATTTGGGAACTTTTTCCATTTCTAGCCCTGGCTGGGAAGACCCAACAGGCTCAGCACCAACTGCCCCCTTTCCCAGGCAGGTCCTGGTTGGGGGGGATCTCCCCAACAGCCCCACCTGGCTCTCAGAATGTGTCAGTGTGAGCTGAAATTCCACACCCCACACCCCCCCCCCCCCCCGACAATAACCAGGCTAGCTCAGTCTGGAAGCAAGCAAAAAGACAGTTTTAAACCATCACACAGGGGTTCCTTGCCCTGAGCAAGACTGACCCCATGGCCTTCCAACTGCAAAGTGGCTGCAGAGTGACCAAATCTGCAGCCCAAAGCTCCCAGTGCTGGGACACTGGCAAAGAGAAGCCACAGCCTCTGCTGCCAGGACCAGGGCTGGTGAGAGCTGAGTTTTGGCAGCCTCAAGCCCTGGCAAGAGAGGGAGGAACCTCCTTGGTGTTGGCTGGACCAGGACCAGGAGACCAGGCTATCAGTAGGGTGATGGTGAACCCTGGTGCAAGGACAGCTGGGAGGGAGCCTGGTGAGAAGAACCATAGAATTTTTTGGGTTGGAAAAGCTCTCTGAGCTCATCCAGTCCAACTACCAACCCAACACCACCACAGCCACTAAACCCTGTCCCAAAGTGCCATGGCCACACCTCCAGGGATGGTGACTCCACCACCTCCCTGGGCAGCCTGTGCCAATCCCAAGTAGACAGCAGGCAGCAAAGAAGGAAATTACAAACCTTAAATATTTCCAGAAAAAAATGTATGTTCTCAATGGGGAAAAATGGGGAAAAAAAGGTGGGGGGGAAGCACAGAGAGGGGAGATTGTAGGGCTCCATCACCTGCCCCCCAGACACACACCTTCAGATGCCTGGAATCAGTGGAGCCAGCTGAGCATCTCCTCTGCTGGCCATGGTTTGCTGAGGTGCTTCAAAAAGGAGGAGGAAGGGAAAGGGAAAAAAAAAAACCACAACAAAAAACCACCCAAAAAAACCCAACCCAGAGGAGAAGAAGAAAAGGGAAAGTGGTTTGGTGTGGCATGGGGGAGGCGCAGGGAGGCGATGGGGGGGTAGGTTTCAAGTGATCCAAGGCATAATTCCAGCTTCTTGGATTGCAAAAGCTCCTCTTACCTAAAGGGCCTGCTGCCTTTATTTTTATCCAAATGGCTCAATTACTGCAAAGCCCCACAGAGAAAATTATGGATGTTTGCCTCTATTTTTCTCCCCTTGTCTTGACAACTGTAGATATTTTGTTTTCCTTCTTTCCATCTCCTTTTCTTCTTCTTCTTTTTTTGGTTTTGTTTTTTTGTTTTTTTTCCTCCATCTCTCTCTCCCTTTTCTTTTTTTTTCTTCTTCTTTTTTTCCTTTTTCTCTCTCTGGGGGCTGCTGGAAGGTGGCTGAGAAGCAGGATGGGGAGATGTAGAGGCCCCAAGGTGAGGGGCAGGGGTGCTGGCACGCAGGGGTCCTACCACCATCAGGCAGCTTGGTCACCCCCCCAGCTCCCCTCGTGCCTCTGACCCCTTGAGTCCCCTTCATCCCTGCGTCCCCCACCCTTCTCCCTTCCTCCAGCCCTCTCTCCCTCTCTTCTCCCCCCACCTCCATTCTCTCCTTCCCCCTGATCCCTTGCCCACCGCCCCCTCCTCGTGCCTCTCAAAGCCACCATAATAGCAGCTTGTTTGGCACTTCAGTCGGGCTCAATGAGAAAATTCCCCACTCTCCCTCTTTTTGCCTCGGTTATTTCCAAACCCTGCAATAGCTCCTTTGCGTGGGGCTGCGGGAAGTGCCCATTTCTCGACGTTTTTCTTTGGCTTGTGTTTGTCATCCTCTGAATTACCACCCCGGGGAGTCCAGTCAGCCCGGCACCCGGCCCTGCTATCCACGCCTCTCCTGCTCCTTCAGATCATGGAGGGAGAAATTAGTTATTTATTTCGAGCACCACTCCAGGGCCCTTCCCCTCACAAGGGTTTGTTTTGATCCCCCTGCTGCAGAAGGAGGCTCGGTGGAGAGTGCTGGTGGGGATGGCAGGGCGAGGGCAGGGATGTCCCAGGAGAGGTGGGAGCGTGGAGACCCCCGGACAACACCTGGTTTGTGAGAGGGGTCCTCACCACAGTGCATCATAGGATGCTAGGGGCTGGGAGGGACCTCTGGAAATCATGCAGTCCAACCTCCCTGCCAGAGCAGGGTCAGCCAGGGCAGGTCACACAGGAACACATCCAGGTGAGTTTGGAATCTTTCCAGAGAAGGAGACTCCACAACCTTCCTGGGCAGCCTGCTCCAGGCCTCCAGCACCCTCACAGTAAAGAAGTTTCTCCTCATGTTGAAGTGGAACCTCCTGGCTTCCAGTTTGTGTCTGTTGCCACTGAGATGCTTCTCTGAGGCTCCTCCTGGAGCAGATGTGCTCTGCAGGCCCTGAGAGTTCCCAGGTGATGTTGTCCCATCAGGAAGCAGGATGGTTCATGGGTTTATCCCTAGCTCAGATGTGCCATGGTGGGATGGATCCTGAGACTGGGAGAACATCCCACCCCAAGGGGGCCGTGACTGCAGCAGGAAGGGCTGAAAGACTGGGCAGATTGGGTGGCTGGAGGGGAAAAGCTCTACTCCAGCCCAGCCTTGGTCCTCCCACCCCAGTCCCTCCACACAGCAGTGCCAGCCCTGCATGGGCAGCTGGGGCTTTGGACAAGGGCAGGGCAAACTGGGAAATGCTCTTGAGCTCAGAGACAGTCCCAGAGACAGGAGATGGAAAAGATGCTGCCAGTCCAGAGGACACTGATCCTTGAAGGTCCCAACCCACCCCCACTCCTCCCCAACCAAGGCAAGGAGTCAGTGAGCCCCATCTCTGAGCCTGCCAGTGCCAGTGCAGACCAGGCTGGCACCACTGCTGCCCTGGCAGTGGGCATGCTGCCAATGCCCCTGTGCCCCCCTCCCTGCAGAGGCACCGTGGGCAGCGCTGAGCTGCCAGGGAAGGTGCCCAGGGAACTGCAGCTTTAAAGGAAGCAGAGGAGCAGCGGGAGGAAGGCAGGGCAGAGTGGGCCCGGTGGGCAGCGCTGCTCTTTAAGTGCAGGGGAGAAGCGAGCAGGAGGAATTACAGGAGCGGTGACGGTGCCCTGACAGCTGCCATTTCCCACCGCCGGCTCCTAATGGAGTCCTAATGTAGTGGTGAGCTCTGCCTGACAGCCAGCCCCAGCCAGGGCTCCTCTTTGTGCTGGTGACAGATGGGACAGTCCTGCCGCAAACCTGTAATCCTCCGATCCCTGCCGCCGCTGCCTCGCCTTAACCCCTTCTTCCCCCAGCCCCAGCTCTCTGCCAGGTGTGTGGCTGATGCGGGGCATCCAACCTGCCCCCTGGGCACCCTCCGTGCTGTAACAGGTCTGGCAGCAAAGGAAGGTGCTGGGAAGAGGAGCTCCCATGGCGTGGCTGGCTGGCAGCATGGCAGGGGCTCAGCCTGGGCACCAAACCCGGCTGCAGGCGGCAGGGCTCCAGGACCCGCCCTGGCCAGGCTCCCCACGGCATTTAAGCAGGCAGGTGGGTGTGGGCAGGTGAGCGTGGGCAGATGTGCTCTGCAGCATGGCACCCACCGGGAGGGCTCTGGGCTGCCTGCCCACCACAGCACCCACCAGGAGCCTCCTGCTGCCGCTGGCTGCCAGCTCTGGCACTCAGCCTCCTTGCCAGCCTCAATCAGCCCCGAACCAGAGTGAGATGTGACAGGTTAAAGCAAAGAGGTGTGACAGCTTCCCCCACCAACGCCAGGCTGCCTCAGCTACGTGCAGCTCTTCTGCTCCCCACCAGCAGGAAAACCTGCCAGGAAAAAGAAATGTGACTACTGCAGGGGCTTGTCTGTCTGCTGCAGGGGGGGGAAGGCTGGGCACACTCGGGTACCCTTTGAGATGGAGGGGTGGGCAGAGGGATGCTCCCACCCCTGGGATACTATAGGGGACATTAACCACCTGCTGATCTCTTTCCCCCCATCCTAAAGGATCTTCGGGGAGTGATTTTTGGATGCTTCTCCCTTAGGCAAAGTTCCAAGCCCCTTGCCTCCTCCCCAGCACGGAGTGTCTCTCCTTTTCACACTCTCTGCCCTCCACCACGTGTCTAGGTCTCCACCCCCAGCAGTGAAACCCACTGGCATCCTCCCTGATGCCAGGGTGCTCTCCCCTTGGTATGGGGCAGCAGGTTCTGCTCAGGCTTTTGGCACAGAGCCATCACCCAGGAGCACAGGCACTGAGCAAAAAGCTGGTGGCCTAGAGGGGTCTCAGCACCCTCCCCATGTCCCTCCCTGAGCTCCCATCCCACCAGCAGGACTCCTTTCTGCTTTCCTGCCCGGGCAGGAGTTGGCAGGTAGGACAGAGAGCTCCGGGCAGCTCTGCCAGGTCCATCTGCTCCTCCATCCCACTGCAGAGCAAGGTCCTCACTTCAGGGGGGGTTGGACAAGATGACCTCTGAGGGTCCCTTCCAAGCCGATGTATTCTGTCCTGAGCTGAGCCCCTCCCCTGTCTCTGTGACCATCCTCTCTGGCTGATCCAGAGCTCCCCAGAATCACAGGGAACAGAAATATCCCCACCCCACATCCCTGCCCCACCAACCCCTGGGGAGCTGCTGAGCCCCTGGGGCAGATGCTGAGCCCCCGGGGCAGATGCTGAGCCGCTGGGTGGATGCTGAGGCTGCCGGCAGCAGCGTCGGAGCCCCCTGGGCAGGGGAGCTGGGCGCGGCCTGCCCGGGTCCTCAGCACAATTAGCCAACAAGTGGCTGTTTTGTGAGGGATTGTTGCTGATGTGTTTTAAGTGGCTTTCTGAGTGGAAAATGTGAGGCACTGGAGAGGCTGGGGGACAAAGCAGGGGATGCATTAGGGTTTATTGGTCTGCTTCACACACATCTGACATCACTCCATGAGCAAGTTCTTCCTGGCTTTGGGGAAAATGAGAAATAAAGCAAGAAAAAAAGGGGCTGAGGGTACAGAAGCAGGGAGGTGGGGGAGGGCGGGGGGCACGAGTGATTCAAGGAGGCAAGTGGGGGCTTAATAGCAGAAGACACTGGAGTGAACTGTGTCAACCAGATGGGACCCGGGTGCCGCAGGAGGAGAGGGGAATTAGCCGAGGCAGGCTTTGTTCCCGCAGAAAGCAGAGCCCTCTCCCCCCAGGAGCTGCCTACGTGGGATAGAATGCAGCCCCTTTCAGCTGCTAAGCTGGCCAAGGACAAAAGTCACCGATAAATAGGCAGAGGGCGAGGCCGGCAGCAGGCAGAGGCACTGCCGGCCGCAGCCTTCTCCTCGGGCTGCCCACACGCTGCCACGCTCCTGCCCCAGCCCCTGGGCACCGTGGTGGGGCTGGGGGTGATGCCATCAGGCAGGGCTGGGAGCAGGAGAGGTGTGAGCATGGAGTCACAGACTGGTTTGGGTGGGAAGGGACCTTCAAAGCGCTGCCAGTCCAACTCCCTGCAGCCAGCAGGCACATTGCACTAGAGCAGGTTGCTCAGAGCCTCACCCAACCATTGTCTGGGTGGGAAAAGCCTGCCAAGATCATCCAGCCCAAGCATCCACCTAACACCACCATGGCCATCAAACCATGGCCCCAAGGCCCATGGCCACACCTGGCCTGGAATGGTTCCAAGGATGGGATCTCTACCAGCTCTCTGTGCAGCCTGGGCCAGGCTCTCACCACCCTCCCTGCTTTTGGAGGCATGGTGCCTCCAGCAAGGCTGTTGGCAGCCTGCATGGCCTGCAAGGGCTGTCCACATTTGTCTTGATTCCCTCACCAAGCCAGAAAAGCAAGAGCCCTGGGGAGGGCTGGAGGCTGCCATCCCAGCTGCCCACAACTCAGACAAACCAAGGTGCTTCCTATGGCTTGCTTCAGCTCCAGGCCCTTGGAAAAACACCCCCAGCACCAAAGCAAACAGCTCCAAAGTCCCTCACCGAGCCCTGAACGCTGCGGAGCCAGAAGAAGACCCCCACCAGGTCTTCTCCCTGCAGCTGCCTGATCATGGCCACCACCACCTCAGCATCCCTTGTTTCCTCTGCTGTTCATCCAGAGCCTGGTGAGCACCCTGTGCCCCCACCCACTGCCACCCCGCTGCCCACAGCACCCCCCCACAGCTGCTGGGTGGGGGATCGAGGGCTGAAGCCACTCCAGCTCCTCAGGTTTGGTGCCCAAAGGCATCTCAGCCATCACACCCTGGCACTTGCAAAGGAGGAGACCCCAGACACCCCCATTTTGGGCTGGCACCCCTGGCTCAGGGTCTCCCTCCTCTCCCAGCCCAGCCCTTAACCAGCCGGGGGGGGTGGGCAAAAAAGCAGGATCCCCCACCCTCCCCCCACCCCAGAGAGATCTTCCTTGCTCCTGCAGAAATATTGATCCAGCTAAACCAGGGAGACACATTAGGTGCCCTGGGGGGGTCAGGAGATCAACAGCTCAGCTGGCAACCCCCTGCCCCATGCCCACAGGGTCTGGCTGCACAGGGCTGGGCTGGGCAAAGAGAGCAGGGAGGGCCTTGGGCACTCTTCACAGCAGTGAGGGGGCCAGGGCCAAAGTGCTTCTGCCAAGGGGGGGGGGTAAAACAAATCGATGAGGGCCGTGGTGACTCCCTGACCCTGTGCCCAGCGCAGGCCACAACGCCTGACAGCAGAGCTGGGCAGGGGGCTCGGAGGCAGATGGCTGGAGGGGGGGAGGCGAGACAGGACACTTGATGCTGGGACAAGGGAAGGGCTCCCAAACCGAGCAGAGGCCAGAGGAGCCCCTGGGGAAGGGAGAGGAGCTGGGAGAGGGCAGCTTGGAGACTGACACAGGGATGGGTGATGCTCCTGCTGTGACTGGGATGTCCCTCGTAGCCAAGCATCACACCCAAATAGTCCCTCCTGCTCCTGCACAGGATCACAGGATTGTTTTGGTTGGAAGATCATCCAAGCCCAACCTTCAGTCCAACACTACCATGGGCATCAAACCATGTCCCCAACTGCCATGGTTCCTGAACACCTCCAGGGATGGGGACTCCATCACCTCCCTGTGCAGCCTGTTCCAGTGCCTGATGAACCTATTCAATGCCTTATCAGCCTCTGCTGGGATATCCTCCACACGTCCTGGTCCAGCTGGGAGGGCTGTGGGGTGCTGAAGCAGAGCCATCCCAAATTCTTTCCTCCAAACCCCTTCCCATCCAGCCGAGGGGAAGCACTGGAGGTCTCGATTTCCACCTCCCATCTCTCAGCCCCGCCCAAGCCAGAGGAGAGGGCAGGAAGGCACCAACGGCCATGGATCCAGTTACCTGCAGCCAACAAAACCTACCTGTCCCATCCTGGCTGCTCGCCCTGCCCCCCGCTCCGGGGGGACAAACCAGCAGGACCCGCCCCCCGAGCATCCCCGGGTCGCTGCCCACCGTGATCGAGTGACCAGATGGACGGAGGGGCTCACGCCGCAGCCCCCTCTGCGGCTCGGCTGTTCCCCCCTGAGCCGGCTGAGCTTTGACGCTCTGTCCCCCCAGGGCAGCCTTTTGTCAGGGGCGTGCAGAAGGGCCCCTGTGTCCCTCTGATCCCCCCCGGCCGGAGCATAAAGCTGGCTTTCAGGGCCCCGGCGTTGGGAAACTCCCGGGGAAGGAGCAAGGGAGCTCCTTGTGAAACGTGGAGACAAAGCCACCTTGTTAGGGGGTTTACAAAGGCAGCATCTCCCCCTGTCCTGGGAAGCTGCCGACCGCCGACTCCCAACCTTGCCAGGGGGGTGGCTCTAGCAGCCCTGCTGTGCCACGGTCCTCTGAGCTGTGTGCGGGGCTCAGGGCACCTCCCCTGCTCCCAGGGAGCCCTCGGAGCTGTGTCTCCAAAGGAGAAGGGGAAGCAAAGGCTCATTGCTGGCAGCCAGCGGTTTTCCCTCGCTGTCACTACCTGGTGTCCCTGCCAGGGGACAGGCTGCCCCGGGATGTGGTTGAGACTCCATCCCTGGAGACATTCAGAATCAGACTGGGTGTGTCCCTGGGGAGCCTGCTCTGGTTGGAGCTGTCCCTGCTGACTGCAGGAGGTTGGACAAGGTGACCTTGGAGGGTCCCTTCCACCCTGATGTAATCTGGGACCAGCCCAGGGACCATCACCTGCACACAGCTACCTGACCTGGGGGGCACAAGAGGATTTGCTGTCCCTCTTCTGGGGTAGATGGGCTGGGGTCCCATCCCACACACCCACAGACGTGCAGAGGGACCCCCAGGGAGGGACATGAATGGGACACAGCCCACCAAGGCCTCCCAGCTTCCCTCCTGCCAACCATGGTCCCTTCTGCTCACATGTGCCCACTGATGCCTTTTTCTGCCCCCCAAAAATGAAGTTTAAGCAAAACCCCAGCAGCCCCCCAGCTGCTCTGGCCCCCTGGGAGCTCCCTCCTGCCATCATCTGCTCTCACTGTCTCCAGCAGGAAAAAAAATCCCTTCCTTGGACATGGTTGATGTGATCTTTGCATGACCTTCACAAGATCTGTTGGTGGCTCAGCCCAGCCTCTGACAGGCACCCCCAAGGCCCTGGGCCGCCTGTTTTGCAGACCACATCTGAGGCTATGCCCAAACCTGAGCACTGTTCCGAGCTGCTCCTGGCAGCCCTTGCTCTGAACTCCCCATGCATGTTAAACCTCCAACCCAGCAATTACCTCGACCTCCTGAGAAAGAGGAAAATTGATTTTGCCATAGTGATGCAGCAGGCTGCAGAGCCAGCCTTGGCTGGGCAGCCCACAGCAGCCTGCCCCACTGGGCATGGGCAAAGCTCTCTTGGACACAGAAGCCAGCTGGGCAGGGGAAGGGGAGTCAGACCCCATGTGGGGAGCTCCAGGAGGCAGCCAGAGAATTGCCAAAACAAACCAAGGAGCTTTCACCCCTGCTTTGCCCTATGCTGTGTACTTGCCTATCACCTACACTTGCAGGTGGCACTTGAGGGAGTCCACATCCCTCATGGCATCATCCCTACCACCCCCTCCTCCTCCTCTGTCCCTTAGGAAAACCATCCCCAAGTGAACAAGGCTGGAGGGCACATCCCCTCCTCTGCTTTGAGCCAGCAAACCTGAGCTGCTGTTGCCACCCACCGTGCCCACCCTGAGTGCCCATCCTTCTCTGGGAAACCTCAGCCACTGCTCTGTGCCCAAGGGGGCTGGGCTGGAAGCAACCTCCCTGTGCCCAGCAATGAATTGGATTGCTGCAGCTTTAAAGAGGCTGCTGTGCTCAGTAGCTGGCCGTGGGCTGGTGGCAGCGGGGAGGGCCGGAGGACACCTGCGGAGCTGTGGTGCAGCTGGGGAAGATTAGCCTTTTCCACTAGACCAGAGCCATTACCTTGTTCCAATAAACCATCACTTCCGCTAGGAAAGCCTGCAGATGAGATATCGATTGCAGTGACCCTGGACCAGCCCTTCCCCACAGCCTGGGAGGGTGGCAGAGCAGCCCCACGGTGCAAAAAAAAACAAAAGAGGAGGTGCGAGTCCACAGGGGCATCCCCCAAGACCCCAAACCCCCTGGCTGCAAAAGGTTGGTATGGAGCAGGTTGGAGATTGAGTGATGGAGGAATGATGTTGGGCGACGCCCACAGTGCCAAGAGGGGGTGCAAGGGCCCCAGGGGTATCCCCAGGTGGCAAAAGGTTAGCTTAGAGCAGGGCCGAGCAGGGTGAAGCTGTCAGGGGATGCACAGAAACCCCAGGCTGGAAGGGACCCCCCAGGACCATCTGCTCCAACCTTTCTAGGTGATGATGGAGTTGACATGAGCTGGCCCAGCAGCCTGGCAAGCTGAGGCTTCAAACTGTCCCATGCAGGGGACTCCACCACTTCCCTTGGGAGATGATTCGGGTGTCCAACTGTTCTCATGGGGAAACCTTTTCTTCTGGATTCCAGTCAGGATCTCCCCAGCAGTAGCTTGTCCCCACCATCCCTTTTCTTCTCCACCTGACTCCTTGTAAAAGGGGAGTCTCCTTCCTCGTGGGAGAAGAGCTTCAAGAGTGACTCAGGTCCCTTCAGACTCTTTCCCAGTTTGGCCATGGGGATGAGGAGACCTCAGCCCACGCTTGCCTCTCAGCGTCATGGATTTGCTGCTGCAAGCATTTGGATGTAGGGAATGGGGTGGCCCCACAGAGCATCTCCTCCTTCCCACACCCCACAGGGGTCAGCCAAGCTCCCCCAGCCCCAAAGCCCATTCATCTCCCCTCTCCTGACAGCCCTCTGCTGCTTTCTCCTCCCAAGATGGGCACTGCCAGTAATAGCAGGGCAAGGCACAGCCAAGCTGGGAAAATCACAGGTTATTACTCCAGCTGTGATGTCAGAGCTTGTCACACTCCCCAGCTCAGTAGCAGGGCACATCTGGACCTCCCCAAAGGGCCACCAGGTCCCTCTGCCCCTCTAGGGGCTGCAGAAACCTTCCCAGTTTTTGGTGTCAACTCTGTTTTTCACTCCCCAAATGGGTGGGAAGTTGGCACATCCCTGCTGCCAGGATGGGGCTGCCTGGTGTCCTGCAGCTGTGCCAGGCATGGCAGGATGCAGCACAGGGAGTGCATCAGCCCCAGCCATGGAGAGCATCTCTGATCCCAGCCTGGGGGCATCTCAAACCAGATCCTTCCCTATCTTCAGTGGTGGGGTGGGTGCACAGCTGGGTGTGGCATGGCTTTGAGTTTCCTTCTTCCCTTCAGCTTCACAGAATCACAGAATGCCAGGTTGGAAGGGACCTCGAGGATCACCTGCCCCAACCCCAGTGTGAGGTGTCCCTGCCCATGGCAGGAGGAGTTGGAAGTGGATGATCCTTCAGGTCCCTTCCAACCCTGACAAATCGATGATTCTGTACTTGGCAAAAGCATGGTCTGGATAAAATGCCTCAGCAGCCTGTCCAGCTGAATCTTGAAGGTGCCCAGTGCTGGGGAATCCACCACAGCTTTGCAGCAGCTCTCCCTTGCCATTCCATCCCTGCATCCCAGCCAAGTGCAAGGCAGCCCCACACCCAGCCAGGCATGACGGGAGGGAAGCCTGGGCCGAGCACTCCTCTCCTCCTCACCTCCCACAACACCTTCAGAGTGAGTTTGTTTCACCATCCTCTGGTTTCTCCTTTCTGCTCTTAAAATGCACCAAAACAATGCCAGAAGGAGAAAACTGAATCCTCTGGAAGCAGAAAACTCAAACCCTCTAAACCCACCCTCACCCCTCCAGACCAGCCCCACAGGAGGCAATGTCCCCCCCATCACCCCCCACCTTCACACCCAGCTACCAATAAACCCCTCCGCGTCCTTCAGAGCCACTTAACCCATGGCAAACGCCCCCCGAGCCAGGCTTGGGGGGCTCTGGAGCAGCAGAGCAAGCAAACAAAGCAGGGATGAAGCCCAGCTCTCAACGAGCAGCCCCTGAGTGTGGCTGGAGGTTTATTGCTGTCCTCATTTCTCCTTTAGCCAACTAATTTTCTCTCTTTCTTCCGCCCCCCCCCCCCTTTCTTTTTATTTTTTTTTCCCCCACCATTCTATTTCAGTTGCTGCCTGGTAACAAAGCCATCACCTCCACCGGGCTTTGGGCAAAGCCAGTCACAATTCGAAATTACCACCACAATTAGTGCTTAGTTCTTAATGAAACCAGCACAGGCTGGGCTGCTGCTATTCATCCTGCTTCCTAGTGACCTTGCTCTGGAGTCGATGATATTCCTTCAGCCTGGAAAAGAGATTTAACACACACACAAAAAAAAAAAAAGGGGGGGGGGAACCTTAAATTAATTGTAAATTAGCAGTAATAACACACATTTCCTATCAATTAATTGACACAGAATGAGGGGGGCGTGAGGAGCAGGCATTTGTTAAGGGCTGCACAGTTTAATTATTTCTTTCTTCCCCCCCCCCCTTCTTTTCCAAGAGATAATGTAATTAATTTATCTTAGAGGGGTGAGGGGTGGGGGGACACACAGAGGATCAAGGAGGACAAAGCAGTTAACAGGCGATGGGGAAATTAAGAGCCCATTATGTAAATGCAGTTGTTTTACAGCCCTGGAGACAGGCTCGGGGATGGGGGGCGAGGGAGAGGTGAGAAATAAGAAATATCTGAAGGCTGGTGGTGCTGGGAAGGCTGTGATCAGGCAGTGGGGGCTCAAGGGCAGGCTTTGCTGCACCCCCCGGAGTCTGAGCTGTGAAAGGGAAGAGCCCGGAGGGTGCTGGAGGGGTTTTTCCCTTCCCTGGGGAAGGTCCCACCCCGACCCCACAGACCTCAGCGAGTTGATGTTAATGAAGCCAGTGGCGTCCGCGGGCTCGTAGTCCCCTTGCACGTTCATGCTGTGGAGAGAAAGTCACTGTCACCATCATGGGAGGTCCTGGGGGGACTGCGGGCTGCCTTTTGGGAAGGGAAAGGACGTGGAGGACCCCAGAGCAGGCTGCTGCTCTGGTCTGCTGCCTGCTGCTGTCTCCTCATCGCTTCATGGTGGGTGTGGAGGGCTCAGAGCAGGGTCCTTTATATGGTCCTAATATGGCGTATTTATAACATCCTTCATGTACATCATCATCCTTCCTCCGTGTACTTGTGTCAAGCAGGGATGCTCCTTGTCTCAGAGCTGTCCAGCAGGAACTTTGTCCCAGGCAGGGGATGGGGGCCTGGGCAGGGGAGGGTGGCCCAGGCAGGGGACATTGCTCCAAGCAGGGGATAGGGTCCTAGACAGAGGACTTTGCCCCAGACAGGGGACAGGGTCCCGGGCAGGGAACATTGCCCCAAACAGAAGACAAGGTTCTGGGCAGAGAACGGAACCCTAGGCAGGTGATGGGGTCCTGGGCAGGGGACATTGCCCCAGGCAGATGGAGTCCCAGGCAGGGAACTTTGCCCCGGGCAGGGCAGCAGTGCCGGAGCAGCAGTGCCCAGCACCGACGGCTTCATGCCTGCAGCAGCCACTGCCTCGCTCCAACCCCGATCTCACCTTCCCCTGTCTCCAAAAGCATCATCCACCCAAATCCCATCTCTGCTGCTTCCCTACATCCCCAAATACAGCTCCTTTCCCAGAAACCACAAACCTTGAAGGAGGAAAAAAAAAAGGGGGGGGGGGGAGAGAGATAAAGAAGTGAGGGGGGCGGAGGGTCGGAAAAAGGGGGGGGGGGAGGAAAGAAAAAAAAAAAGAGTTTACAATGATTTTACCTCCCCTGACGGGCTACAGAAAAACCTCTGTGCTTTTATTTTTGCTCATTGGAGTGGTTCTGACCTGCTCTATAATTACGTTACTTTCTACCTACTGTGCAGAGGCATTTCCACCCAGCTCTGCCTCTCACAGCTCTCGCCCGGGTTCCTGTGACGCCGTCACTCAAAGGCTTTCAAACCAGCGATGTAGAAATCAAAAAGAAAGAGGAAAATGGTTGGAGACAGGGGGAGAATAAGTGGCCCTGCTTTTCTCTCCCTCTCCCTCTCTTTTTCCCTCCAGCCCACTCCCTTCCCCCCACCCCTCCATCCTCTTTTTTTTTTCTCCCCCTCGATTCTCTCTTTTTTCCCCCTCCCCTGCCTCCATTCTTTTTTTCCTTCTCCCCCCCTTTTTATATATATATATATTTTTTTTTTTTTACATATATACTTTATTCATTTAATCTCTCCAAGTGAGAGTGTGAAGCATAATGAGGGGTTGGGATGGATTATTAGGAGCTGTTGATTTTGAAGGGGAGGGAATGGGGGAAAAGGAAAAAAAAAGCTGTGGAGAAGAGAAAGAGAGAAGATAATTTGACATTTACTCCGACTGATCTAAACTGGTTTGGGTGTATTTATGGCTTATAAAGTGTTTAGAGAGATTGAAAGGGGCTGAGGGAGGGCTGGGGGGAGAGAGAACTGAGGAGAAACGACATCAAGAAAAAGGAAAAACCAAAGGGAAAAAATTGTAGTGGCCTAAAAACAGAGCTTGTGCCTCAGGCAGGAGCTTGGCTGGCAGGAGGAGGGGCACTGGTGGCACTGGGGATGGGACAGGACAGGATGGAGTGGGATAGGATTGGGAGGGATGGGATGAAATGGGATGAAATTAAATGGAATGAAAAGGGATGGGATGGAATGGGATGAAAAGGGATGGGATGGAATGGGATGAAAAGGGATGGGATGGAATGGGATGAAAAGGGATGAGATGGGATGAAATTAAATGAGATGAGATGGGATGAAAAGGGATGAGATGAAGATGGAGTGCTACAGGATGAAACAAAATGTGATGTGATGCCATGGGATGGGCTGCAATAAGATAGGATGTGATGTGATGAAGTAAGATGGGATGGGTGCCATAAGATGGGATGTAATGGGATGAGATGACCTAAGATGGGGCTGGTGCAATAGGATGGGATGCAATGAGATGAAAGAAGCTGGAATGGGGGGCACAGGGTGGGGTGCAGGAGGATTCAATGGGATGGGATGCAATAGGATGAGATGCAGTCAGTTGGATGCTCGCTGCCAGCACCCCTGCCCACCCTGGCCCCCCAGGCCCCTCTCACCTGACCAGCTCCTCGTTGTACAGGGACCGTTGGGACTCCCTGCCCAGGATGTAGACCTGGCCCTTGAAGACGGAGATCCGGACGGTGCCCACCACGGCCTCCTGCGAGTGCCCGATGCAGTGCCGCAGGAACTCGCACTCAGGGCTGTGCCAGAAGCCTGGGGGCAGGAGACAAGGTCAGGGGGGCACAGGGGAGGCTGGAAGGCCCTGGGGTGCCCATGCAGGGTGGTGCTCCCGTTTGAGTCCTGCAGATCCTGGGTAAATTTCAAGGGAATGTGTGCAGCTGTGGACCAGGAGAGGGGAATGAGGAGGTGGGACCCAGGTTCAGCTCTGAGGGATGGAGACCTCTTGTGTGTCCCTTGCCCTGGGTGTCCCTTGGGTTCCCATCCAGGAGAGGAGACTGGAGCCAGCTGGTGTAGGTGAGGCATGAGAGCCATTCCCCTTCCAGCTCTGCTGGGTGGGAATGATCACAGAAACCAAAAGCTTGGTGAAGTTCATGAAACTGCTGCTCACAACCCATCACCTCAGGAGGGACAGGTGGACACAGACAGATGGGCACAGGACTTGGGGGGAATCAGCTCTCAGCCCCCCAAGGAAGGGAATGAGGCAGGGCAGGAATTGGCCCCACAGAGCCAACCCCAACTGTGGGCTCTTTGCAGGGGGATGCAGCCCCCTGCCCAGCAGTGCCTTGGGAAGGAAACCCCCCTGCAGTGATGGGGGTCCCAATGGAGCAGTACCCCCAGCCGATTCCTGTGCCTCATCCTGGTGGCTTAGCTCCATCTAACTATGACCATGGCAAGAGTTCCTGCCCCAGCACAAGAGTCCCCTGGTACCCCAAGTGCCCAGCAGCCAGGCTAAAGCCCAGGACAGGTGCTGGGGCAAGATGTGGTCACACCATGACCCCCAGAACTCCTCCTGCAGGAGCAGCTGTTGGCGCTGCCAGCTGAGGCCACCATGGGTACATGGAGGGGCCATGGCCCTGCCCGTCACCCCCTTGCCCCCTCCTGTCCCTAAGCAGGCTAATTAGCCAGGGAGCCCTTGGAGGCCTGGAATAAAGCCTGGGAGATGGAGAGGGAGATAGAGGCAGGGAGAGAAAGAGCCCATTCAGGGTCCTGGCTCATCCCAGGTTTTATCTCTCCCATCGCCCTCCCTCGCACACCGGTGCCCTCTCACCTTTCCCTCCCCAGCTGGGCTCCGCCGAAGCCATTAAAGAAACAAACAATTTCTTTTGTTGCTTGGCCTCCTGGCCCCCAGCAGGGCCATGTCCTGCAGCTTTGTCCCCAGCATCAGCACAGTACCAACTCCTGTGAGCCCTCACCACCGAAATCACCTCCCTGATCCTCCATGGCACGGATAGGGGCTTCAGGGACACCACTTGGACAGGGACACCATGCAGGGAGGGATCCCAGCCCCAGCCAGGTTCCCCTCTTTTTGTGCAGGTCCCTCAGGGTTGATGTGGGGCTGCCACATCCCCTCAAAACCCCTGGACACGTTAAAATAATAACCAGCTACTTAAATCCCAACTCAGCAGCTGCAGGTGGGAGGAAGCATCCCCCCCTTCTCCTCATCCCCCCAGCACCACAGGCACATTCTCTGCTGGAAGTGATCCCCCTTAATGACCTTCCCTCCTCTTAACCCTCATCCTCTGCTAATGACAGCAGGGGCAGGGGGACAATGGCATTTCCACACCTGGCTGTACCTGGTGGGACAGAGCTGGCTTCAAAGCCACCCCTCCACAATGGGATCAATGGGGATGGGGAAGATAAACACCAATTGTCCTGCAATCGGGGACTAGGTGTGAAAGGAAGCTCAGCTTGAAAGCCTGGCCTGGGGCGTGGGGACCCACGGGTGCTGGCTACACCCTTCTGGGGTGGTTGCTTGGGTTTGGAAAGGCTGGGACCATGCTGCAAATCCCTGGGGATTCAGCAGATGGAGGCAGGGAAACAGCAGCCTGGTAGAGGTGGGGAGGGAGAAGTGAGTCCCAAGTAGCTCTCTCTAATCTGGTGGCTTCACGACGAGGGAGTGGTTAGAGAGAAACAGGTTTGTGCTTAAAGTGTTAGAAGAGAAGAGTCAACATTAAAGCAGCTCAGGGCAAAGCCTCATTAAAAATAGCCAGAGGCAGCAGTGGCATCAGAGAGGGCATTTCGGCAGGAGAAGGGAACTGAGTCCTCTGCAGCCCCAGAAGCCCTAAAATATTGATTAAGCAGCAAAGGAGCTCAGGTGGTGAATGCCAACAGCTGAGGAAGACTCAGGAAGGAACCTCCTTGGAGAGGGAGGTGCTGAAGGTGAGCAGAGGCATCAGAAACTGCAGGTGCCAGCCGCTGTCCCCTTGTCCCTTGTGGCTGCCAGCCCACCCCCTGGCAGTGCTGTCCTTGCCCAGACCTGGCTGTGCTGGAGGAGGCTGGAGGAAGCTGGAAGCCGCAACCCGCAGTGCCGCTGTGTGGGCTGCACACCACATAGCACAGCCAGGACGCTCCTGGCCCCTCCTGCAGCCCCCCGGACCCCGGCAGCCAGAGCCATGGCACCTCAAGAGCCCCCTGTGCCACACACCCCTGTGCTTGTCCCTGCCAGGGTACCAGGAGAGGTCTGTGACTCCAAACCCCACTGCAGGGATGGCTCTGCTGGGAAGTGGGGGAAGCTGGTGAGGGGTCTGGAGCACAGGGCTGGTGAGGAGCAGCTGGGGGACCTGGGGGTGTTTAGTCTGGAGAAGAGGAGGCTGAGGGGAGACCTCATTGCTCTCTACAACTCCCTGAGAGGTTGGAGTGAGGCTGGTGTTGGTCTCTTCTACCAAGGAACAAGCAACAGGACAAGAAGGAAACGGCCTCAGATTGTACCAGGGGAGGTTTAGGTTGGACATGAGGAACAATTTCTCCCCTGAAAGGGTTGTGAAGCCCTGGGCCAGACTGCCCAGGGCAGTGGTGGAGTCCCCATCCCTGGGAGGGGTTTCAAAGCCATGGAGATGTGCTGCTGAGGGAAGTGGTTTGGTGGTGACCTGGCAGTGCCAACATCTTAAAGGACTCTTCCAATCAAAACAATTCCATGGTTCTGTGGGTGCTCTTGTGCCACATACTCCCTGGATGGAGAGGGTCAGAGGGAAGAGCTGGAGGAAGATGTGGTGTTGGGAACCAAGGGACAGTGAATGACAGCCTGGGAGACATCCAGGTGTGTAGTGTGGGATAAAGAAGAGTTGCTGAGCTGGGAGAGATCTGAGGAGCATCCCCCATCAGCAAGCCCTCATGGAAGGTGGCATCACATCCTAAAGGCAGGTGTGGTGCCCCTTGGCACAAAAGCAGAACATGGGGTCGAGCTCAGCCCTTGGCATGAACAAATCCATCCTCTGCCCCTTGAGTATCCTCACCTGTGAACCTCACAGCCCTGAACTCATGTGCCAGCAGGACCTGCAACCTCCAGCAGTGAGAAGAGGAGGAGGAGAAGGAAGAGGACGAGGAGGAGGAAAAGGAGGAAGGCTGGGAGGCTCTGTGGCACCAGGGGCAGACCTACCATTGTACACCAGCTCAGAGAACTTCACGGCCAGCCCCTGCTTGATCCTCCTGACTTCCCGGTCCATGGTGAGGGCCTCGATATCGAGATGTGCCTGGTGGAGGATGGTCCCCGCTGGGGTCTCATAGATACCTACCCATTTGGCCAGGCAGGGGGAAAAGCAGAAAAAGAGAGAGAAACAAATGAGACCCAAACTGTCAGCAAATGACAAAAAATAATGACTTGGCTGACAGGAGGAGCCCTGCTCGAGCGCATTCAGCCCCGGCTCGCTGCAAAATGCAGCTGTCATTATCTTCACGCTGGGGCCCAGACAAGTCCACTCTGCACCTCGTGGAGAAAATGTCTACATTCCCCTCTCCGAGGAGGCGAAATGACAGGGTTTGGGAAGCCGTCCCCCCGCCGCTGCCTGCCCAGCGCGCCGCGCCTGAAAACCTGCAATTAACGGCACGGCGCGGGGACCGCGGACCCTCCTCTGCCTCCCCTGCCGAGGAACAGCCCCGCCAAGCGCTGAGGATACCTGGGGGCTGGCGGGGCGACCCCGTTTGGGGTTGGCAATGCCCTCTCCACCCCCCTCCGTTGCACAAGGGATGGAGGGAGGGTTGATTATATTGGCGATGAAGGTTGATGACCTGGGCGAGCTGCTGCTTTTGTTTCAGCCGCTCGGGGGAAACCTACCCATGGCCAGGGCTGCCCCACCAGCTTCTCCCTCTCCCCCCTCCATCTATGGGAAATGTCCAGTTCCAGGTTTGTGACATAGCCATGGTCAGGGTTGCTCTATCACCACTAACACTCGGGAAGTGTTCAAACCATCTTGGGCTGACTGAAGGTTTGGGTTCGTGTCCTGGCCCCTACCTCCTGCCCATCTGCCTGCTCCCCTGCCCATCCCAACTGACCTGATGCTAGGGACTGGAGGTGACAGCCAGAGCAGAGTCAGGGGGGGAGCTGACAGCCACTCTCCCAGCCTCACCGCGGGGAAAAGAGACCTTCAAAGTGACACTGGCAGCGTCTCCAAGTGTCTATTTTCATCTCCCCGTGTTTACAGGAAAAAGACAGACGTGTCAGCACAGCAGCCTGGAGAAGCTTCAATCACCCCATAATTACTGCTGGGGAAGGGGGGCAGCCACGGAGACAGCTGCTGCTGCTTAAAATTTTCCTCTTTGTAACCTCTGCTGTCAGCTCACCTCCAGCCCTGCCATTTTGCTGGGATGAGTGCAGGCTGTCACTCCTGATGGCATTGGGATGGGATGAGGGCTTCCTGAGGGGAAGGGGAGAGTGGTGCTGCCCCTGGGGTGATCCTGACCACGGGAGGATGCTGACCATAAAAAGTTGCTGCCCATGACAGGATCATGCCCAAATTTCTACCACTAGTCCATGACTGAGGCCAAGCATGACCTGGTGTGGGTTCATCACAGGGAAAGGGTTTTCCACTTCCCTCCTTCTCCATCTGCTCAGCACATCAAGGGGAGAAAAAGAGGAAAGGAAGGAGAGAGCTACAGGGAAGAGAAGCCCCAGCCGAAGGCAGCAGCGCTGGGCTCTTTTGGCAGCAGCCATCCCTTTCCTTCCCACCTCCTCCCCACTGATTTCATTTACTTCACTTAATTAGCCCCCCTTCGGAGTTAAAAAGATAATCTGATAGTGAGGATGTGAAAGGCAGGAGAGGCAGGGCCACGGTCCTGTCCTGCAGGCAGCCGAGAGCCCCCGGCCGGCTGCAGCTCCCCGGCATCCCATAATTACCCACCCTCCCCACCTCCTCCCACTAAAACAAATATGGCAAAATGGAGTTAATGGGGCTGGGAAGGCTGCTGTGGGCACGCTCAGCTCGCCCTGTGCCCCTCAGGCCTTAACGAAGTGCAATTAGGAGCTTAGTAAAAATCAATGCAGATGAATTGTTCTCTTCTCTAGCTCCCTGGTCCAGGAGGTGATGGAGAGGAGGCACCTGGCAGGAGCCTTCACTGCCACCTCTGCAGCCATGGAGGGCTCTTGCTGTGCTGCTGCTTGCCTGTGCCTCAGTTTCCCCTGCAGCTGGGGAGGCCTGGGGGAGAGGGGTCCATGGGGACAAGGGGTCCAAGGGGATAAGGGGTTCCAGGGGAGAAGGGGGTCCCTGTGCTGCCTTGAGGGACCTGCAGAGCCCCAAGCCCTGGGGATTTCATGGAACCATTTAGGTTGGAAAAGACCTTTGAGGTCATTGAGTTCAACCCTTAACCTGACTCTACCAAGTCCACCACTAAGCCATATCCCCAAGCACCACATCTCCAAGGCTTTTGCACACCTCCAGGGATGGGGACTCCACCAGCCCCTGGGTAGCCTGTGCCAGTGCCTCACAGCCCTTTCCATGAAAAAAACCTTTCCTAATGCCCAGCCTAAGCCTCCCCTGGTGCAGCCTGAGGCCATTCCCTCTCCTTCTATCTCTGGTTACTTGGGAGAAGAGACCAACACCCACCTCATGGCAACCTCCCTTCAGGTAGGAAGGGACCATCTCGTCCCACCTGTGAGCCCAGCTTCCATTTCCTGCCCTGCTGACCCTAATGGATCCAAATAACTTCTGGCTGCGTGGTGGTGGAGCCACTTTGGTTGCAGCACCCTCCTGCTCCAGCACCCTCCTGCTCCAGCACCCTTTCACCCTGGCTCTCCACCTCCTCTGCAGAACACCTCTCAGAGCAGATTCCTGGGAGGTTTTTGCTAACTCTAAACCACAAAACGAGGGGCAGGGAGAAACCCCCCAGCTCCAAGGTCTCTCTGCACCCCCACTGCCCCCCAGACCTCCTGGTCCTCGCACCACCACACAGCCACGGCAGTGGTGGCTGGGGGATGTCAGGCAGCAGACAGATGTGACAGTTAAATGGGGTTTGGAAAAATTATTAAATGGTGGAAGGGTCACTAGAGCGTGTCAGTGGCTCTTCAAAAAATCAAATGGATTCTGACAAATTACTCAGCATCCTGCATGCCAAAGCGCAGGCTGGCGCGGGAGGCTCGGGCTCTGGTTTTGTTCTCCCCCCCTTCACCTCCCCTGCTTCTTTCAGTTTTAATTCGATTATTCAAACCCAGATGGAATGATTTGGGGTTTTGTTTCCCTCCTTCCATGGCTGATGCTCTCAGGGAAGGGCTGGTGGGGAGGGAGGCTGTGGGCTGAGCATTACTGCAAGGTTTGCTTCTGCCTTGCGCAGAGGGCAGGGTTGAAGAGAGGGAGCAGCTAATGTGTCACTAATGAGATTGAAAATGAGATTGAAATGAGAGATGAGAGTGTGGGGGTGAGGAGATGGGAAATGGTCACAGAATGGGGGTGAGGGGATTGGAAGGGACCTCTGGACATCATCAAGTCTAACCCCCGCTGCCAAGGCAGGGTCACCTAGGAAAGGTCACACAGGAACACATTCAGGTGGGTTGGGGATGTCTCCATACCCAAACACCTCTCTGGGCAGCCTGCTCTAGGGCTCCAGCACCCTCAAATTAGTTCTTCCTCATGTTTAGATGGAACTTATTACTATGATGAGCTGTCTCCTCACTTAGTTCTGCCTCCAAAGGTTTCCTGGTGGGTGATCAATGTTCAGACTCATCTCAAAACCACCCAAATAAATAAAAAATTGGGTTTGAAACTCCCCCAGTGACTTGCATCAGAATCCTGCACTTTGGACCAGTGCTAAGGAGTCTTGCACCCTCCAGGGCTCCCCATGAGCATCCTCCCATATGAGGCCACAGCCTGGGGACAGGTCTCACTCAAGAGCTTGGGTCTCCAGTGGCACTGGCAGCAAGCAGGCAGCTGCCTTCGTTAGTGAGCAATAAGAAGTCAAAAGTGGGTGGGGAGGGAACAGCTGAGGGCTGTGGTGTGTCCTGAGCCAGAGCACATGGGCCATGCTGAGCACCCACAACATCCCACCAGGGCTCTCCCTCTGGGGGCAGGGCTGGCAGCACGGGTGGGCGACTGCTCACCTCTGGACTTCATCCCCACAAAGCGGTTCTCCACGATGTCGATGCGCCCCACGCCGTGCTTGCCCCTGCCAAGGAGAACGGGAGGCTGGGCAAACCCCAGGTGGCAGCATTGTCAGCCCCTGGAAGCACTGGTGACCCTCAGCACAGGTGAGAGGAAGATGGATTTGCTCTCCATTTCCTCTCATCTTTGTGGTGCCACTAGCTTCTCTACTGCTGCCCTGCTGGGTGAGCCCCCAGGAATGTTTTTGTCCTGGTGGCAACAGAAGCCAGGCACAGGGTGGCATGGGCTGGCACAGGGCAGAAAACTCCAAAGAAGCTGCTGCTGCAATGAACCTGGCCAGGAGGCCTCTGCGCATATGAAAGGTTAACTCTCCACCCAAAAGGGACACTGAGCCCCCTTGGACAGTCACTGCAAGGTGATGCCCCCCAAGATGTGGCAGCTGGGGAAGAGCTGGGACTAGGGGCAAAGGGTGTCCTCATGCAGGGGGTGCCCCGGGGGGCGCAAGGCAGGGCAGCCCCCACCCTTCTAGAGAGTGTCAATGAGACTTTGGAGCTCTCTTCAGGCACAGGTACAGCACCTCTGTGCTCCTGGCCTCCACGCCCAGCTCTGCTTGCTAGGACCCAGCTGGGACCATCCCATGCTCCCCCCTGCTGACCACCATCCCTGTGCCCCCCGGGATGTGCCTGCAGCCAGCATTCCACATCCACCCCACCCTGGGGATGCTGCCCTGGTCCCCACTGCCAGCCTGTTGGCAGGGGCCAGCCTGGCACTCACGCGATGTCGTTCAGGTAGATGAAGAGCTCCAGGGCAGAGGAATGAGTGGCTCCATCCTTGGCGTTGGTGACTTTCACAGGGACACCTGCGGAGGCGGGCAGGGAGGAGGGGCAGTGAGGACCCCCCCCCGGAACGTCACCCCGCGGGCGTTAAATGGATGTGACAGATATGAACTCTAAATAACTTCTTAAAAAGGCAGAGCCAAGCTGGTGCAGGGCGGGGAGGCGAGGGGAGGGGGACCCTCCTCGGGAGAGGAGTGAAATAAATAAATAAATAAATAAATAAAAGGCCATAAAAACGTCGTGTCCCGTCCCCCACCCCCCCGCCCGGCCTTTTCCCCTCTCCTCTCCCTCCTCTCTTTTTTAGAGCCTGTGAAATTGCAACCAGGCCCTTCACTAATTGAATTTCACGCTCCGCAATTGTCTTAGGGCACAGCACCTTCTGTCCCACCAGCCCCTGCCACGGGAGGGGGGAACTGACAAATGTGTGTCCCCTCCCTCTGCTAGCGCAGGGGGACGGCCAGGGGGGTGGGACCCCCGCACTGGGGCACAGCCGCTCGCACACGCACGCACACGCAGCCCTCCGCGGGGTGCTCCCCGACACCAATTCATCACTGCCCCTTTTTGCTCCTTTCCCCCCACTCTCTTTTCCCTTTCCCCCCCTCTTTTTCCTTCTATCCCCTCTTTTACCTCCTCTTTTTCCTTTTTCTCCCTCTTCTTTCCCTCTTCCCCCCTTTTGCTTTCCTCTTCTTTTTTCTCTCTTCCCCCCCTTTTTCCCCCTCTTCCCCTCCCCTTTCCCTCTTTTCTTTCCATTTCTCTTCTTTTTTCCCTGTCCCCACTGCTTTTTCTGTCTTTCCCCCTATTTTTTCCTCTTCCTTCTACTTTTTTCTTTCCCCTTTTTAATCCTTAATCTCTCTTTTCTCTTCTTTTTTTCCCTCTTTCCCCCTCTATTTTCTCGCTTTCCTCCTTTTTTTCTTTTTCTCCTTTTTTCCTTTTTTCTCTCATCTTTTTTCTTTCTTCTCCCCCTCTTTTTGTTTCATTTTCCCCTCTTTTTTAACTTCCCCTCCTTTTCTTTCCTCTTTATCCCCTCTGTTTTTCTTTTTTTTTTCCTTTCCCTCTTTTTTTCTTTTCCCCCTTAATTTTTTTTTTTTAAGGGCACTGGGCAAGGAGCAAGGCAGGGTGATGGTGGTGGTGCGGCAGGGAGAGGGGGGTGCTGCTGAATAGAAAGAGGCATTTTTCTTTAACGGTGTGAAATGAGCAATAAATGTATTAGGAAGCTGACAAGGGGGCTGGGGGGCCCACAAAGAAAAGCGGTGCGGAGTTGGAGCCTAATCCCCCCTCCATCTGCCCTCCTCATTTCCATGGAACGCGCTATCAGTTGCCAATCAGCCTCAATGCCTCCCTTTCGAGTCTTTATTATTGAGCCCCCCCCCCGACCTCACCCCCCTCTGATGGGGGCTGTCAGCTCCCCCAAACCCACTCACACCCCCCCCTGCAGCCCCCTATTTGCCAGGGGGTTTATAAACCCAGTTGTAAATTGCTATTAAATGTAACTCGCGGCAATAATGAGCCTTAAGCTGCTCCTCGGTGCTGCACCCCCCCGCCGGTGCCCTCCCCTCGCCTCCCGGCTCCTTTCTATGGGGCATTGCCCGGGGTCCGCCAGCCGAGAGCCCACGGTGGCGAGGCCCTTGTTGGCAAAAGCTGCTTAGCCTTGAAAATAGTTAATAATTAGATTAAAACTTCAAATAAATTAACTAGGGGCTGAATGGGCTCCTGGAGGGGAGGGGCTGGGGGCTGCTGGAAGGGCTGGGGACTGCTGGAGGAAGGCTGGGGGCTGCTGCAGGGAAGGAGGAGGGCAGCTGCTACTTGCAGGAGGATCGTTTTGATCGTTTTAACGGAGCAGGGATCCTACTGGTGGGGAAGGGGTCCCCCTCCAAAGAGGGTCTTCCCCCCACGACTGTGCGTCCGCTGCTGCTGCTGCCACGATGGTTGTGGCACGGGCATGAATGTGGCTGCCCCGCATTCCCTCCCTGGGTGATAGCTCCAGGGCTGGACCCCACTGTGTGCTCCCCCCAGGGTGGCATGGAATGCAATGCTGAGAGCACCACAGGACAAATCCTGCTGCAGCATCTGCCCAGCTGTGACACCAGCCAGGGCCACCCTGTGCGGGCCAGGACCCCATAACAATGGCACCTTGGTTTAGTGGCCTGGCAGTGCTGGGTTAATTTTTGCATTCGATGGTCTGAAAGGTCTCTCCCCACCAAAATGGGTCCACGATTCTACCACTATGCCTGGAGTGGGGGCTTGGTTCCCTCTCTGCTCTCAAGGAAGCCCTTGGTGACCTCCCTGAGACATCCCCAGACACCTCCCAACGTGCTGCAAGTACCATCCCAAGCCCTGATGCCACCCGATGGGGCTCACACCCCTGCCCAGGGATGCTCCTGGCCATCTGCAGCCCCCGTCCTGGCTGGGGAGGGGGCTCAGATGCAAGGAGATGCTTACCCCGTTCAAACTCGATCTCCAGCACATCCGGGGTGTCTGGAGAGGTGGCTGGGTCACAGGTCTTCGTGTAGAGCCCAGGGGGGGCCTGATTCTGCCAGGGGGAGGGAAAACAAGATGGATAGTCAGTGACACTGGCATTGCCACTGCTGTTGGCAGCCCCAACCCCTGTGTGCATCCCACATCCCACACCCTAAAGCTCAGGGCCCTGGAACAAAGGGGTTGGAGGAATCAGCCAAAATTTTCCCCCCTTCAACTTGATCTCAACCTTCCCTCCAACGCCTCCACAGCTGGAGGTGGGATGGCTGCAGAGGAGCAAGGCAGGCAGGGGAAGGCAGCATGCTGGCAGCGGGCTGCAGGGTGGGTGCCTGCCTCCCTGTGCCCTGCCTGGGATTATTTGGCCCTGACTGAAGAACTGATGAGGAGTCCTGACCTCAGCAGGTGCTCCTGGCACCCCGGCTCTGTCACGGTGTCCCCAGGGTTAATACACACAGGGGAAAATAGAGGAACAAAGCAAAAACTCATTTCAGAGCACAACCACCTTGATGAATGCCTTTTTCCCTCTAGATTTATGGGAAGGAGGAATCTTCTCTCCATCAGAGCCAGGGCACAGGAGGCTCATGTGCCAACCATGAATTGAAGCAATTGAGGCATGTGCCAGAAGAAGAAGGGGAAAATAATAATAATAATAAAAAGGATTCCAGAAGAATGGAGGTTGGGAAAATAATTTAAAAAAAAAAAAAAAGTTTTCCAAGCCCAGACTGCTTGGCAATTTCCTGTGCCCCCTTGGCACTCATGTGTGATGCAATGCCACATGCTGACCCCAAAACACTTTCCAAGAACAGTGGTGGCAAAGTGCTCTCTCTAAAGGGATCCCCCCACACACCCAGCCACAGCTCTGGGAGGTGTAGGGGAGAGAAACTGAGGCACGCAACACCCAGGGCATGAGCAACGTGGTGGGAAGGCAGCAAGCAAGCAAATGGCAGGGCTGGGCTGGGCCAGACATGTCCTTGGCCAGCACTGGTGGCAACACAGCAAAGGAGCCTCCAGTGACCTAACCCCCTCCCCACCCCCCGTGCAAGCAGCTCAAGTGGGGCTTCTCCAAACTGAGCCACTCCTGCAAGTGGGTGAAGTGGCAAAGTGGAATTGCCCCCCCAAAACCAGGGAGAGCCCCAAAACCAGACTGGTGAGAGCTGGAGGCTCTGGGCACCACTCTGCCTGCAGCCACCCACCTGGCCCATGCTCCCCCCCACTTCTCTTCTCATTTTGTAAGCACTTTGCTTTTCCTGCTCGTTTTTATTTCCGTTTCCTCCTTTCCAAAGAGGATAAAAAGGGCCAGGGACAAAGCAAGTGAGAAAAAAAAAAAAAAAAACAAAACAACAAAGCAAAGCAATTTAGGAAAAACTCCAAGCAAAAAGCCTTTGCTTTAAGAAAAAAAAAAAAAAGTTGTTCTCCCTTTTTAAAGATTTTTTTTTTCCCCTGCTCACTTTTCCTCCTTTTTCTTCCTTCACAGAGAGGTTAAAAATGATCCCGGGACAAAGCAAGTCAGGAAAAGCCCAAAGAAAAAGTCACTGGTTTAAAAAAAATAAGAAAAAAAAAGTTTTTAGAAGGAAAAAGGAATTTCTATGCAGAAAATGTTTCCACCCAATATTTTTCAAGCCTGGCAGTGAAAACTTCCTTTTGTTTTGGCTGCTGAACAGCAAAACCTGATCCCTGCCAGCACCCGGGAGGGCGGCAGCATCCTGTGTCTGCAACACCCCCACACCATGGGACCCCTCTTTGCTTCATCCCAACCCTCCTGCAGCCGAATCCCAGGGACACAGCCGGATCCCAGGGACACAGCCCTACCTACCCCAGCACCTCCCCCTCCTCAGGCTCTCGCTTGCCGCCGCCGTTGCCCCTTTCCCGTGTCTTGAGGCAGAGGCGAGGCTCTGCCGGGCCCCCCCTCCCCGGCCGCACACGCACGGATTACACGGGCTGAGGATTTCAATTTTACATCGTCTTGGCCTTTCCTAGCCCCCATCACACTGATTAACCAGAGATGATGAAAAACTTGGAGTTCAAAAGGAAAAGAAGGGGAGAGAGAAGGGAAAAAGGCAAAAAAAAAAAAAAAATCCCGGAAAGTATTAAAAACTCTTTACTAAACATTGGAAGTCAAAGTCAGGGAGTTTCCAATTTTCCAAGCCAACTATGAAAACCTCCATTAAATAAAATAACTAAATAGAAATAAAAGTGACATTTGGCTTGCATTCCATCATTACGGGTGCCAGCCTGTCCTCTTTTTATTCTCCCTCCTAAAAGCACAGTTCAAATGACAAATAGTTTGTTGCAGTGTATCAATGCCTCCTATTTATCCCTCCCTGCAGGGGGGCTTAGTCCTGCAATGTCATCTTTAAAGGGGAGAGAAGGGAAAAGAAAAAAACGGGGGGCAGACGGGGGGGGGGAATAAGGGGGAAAAGGGAGGGGATGGAAGGGGGGGAAAGGGGAAAAAGGGGGGGGTAGGTGGGGAAAAAAGGGGGGGTAGGTGGGAAAAAAAGGGGGGAATAAAGGGGAAAAGGAGAGGAAACGGGGGGAATAAAAAAGGGGGAAATGAATGGGGAAAAAAAGGAAAATGAGAAAAAGATGGAAGAAGAAAAGAAAAGGAGGAAGAGAAAGGGGAGGAAGAATGGGGGAAAAGGAGACGAGGAGGAAGAGAAAGGGGACGAGGAGGGAAGAAAAGGGGACGAGGAGGGAAAAAAAGGGGACGAGGAGGGAAGAAAAGGGGACGAGGAGGGAAGAAAAGGGGACGAGGAGGGAAAAAAAGGGGACGAGGAGGGAAAAAAAGGGGACGAGGAGGGAAAAAAAGGGGACGAGGAGGGAAAAAAAGGGGACGAGGAGGGAAAAAAAGGGGACGAGGAGGGAAAAAAAGGGGACGAGGAGGGAAAAAAAGGAGACGAGGAGGGAAAAAAAGGAGATGAGGAGGAAAAAAAGGGGACGAGGAGGAAAAAAAGGGGATGAGAAGGAAAAAAGGGCAAGAAGGGAAAAGCAGGAAGAAGGGAAAGTAAAAAAGGAAAGAAAAAAATTTAAAAGGAAGAGTGAGTGGAAAGGGAGAGAGGGAGGGGGAAAAAAAGAAGCTGGAAAGATGGGGCAAGAAGAGAAGAAATTGGAAGCAAATGGTCCATGAAGTAAACCATGATGCAGAGCTATCGATGCCGCAAATGGTTTATTCATCCGGCTGATATTGTTGTGCCCGGGCCTGAATGAACTCTTTCAGGGTGCCATATGAAGTTAAAGCAAGTAAATTTCTATCTTTCTCCACATTAGCTGCCTCATTGCCCTTCAATCGGGCCTCACAGAGGCAGAAAATAGCTCAACCATCTGCTTTCAAATCCCTGCCTTTGGCAGGTCCCGGGGGTTCGGGGAGGGGAGCCCCTCGTCGTGCCTGGCACCCCAGATCGTGCCACAGCCACCCCTGTGCCCAGCGCTGTGGGAAGGGGAAGGGGATGGTGAGGATATGGTGCTGTGGGAAAGAGGAAGATTGGCACAGGCTGCCCAGGGAGGCAGTGGAGTCCCCACCCCTGGAGGTGCTCAAGAAATGTGTGGCCATGGCACATGGGGCCAGGGCTTGGTGCCCATGGTGGTGCTGGGTTGACAGTTGGACTGGAGGAGCTTAGAGGGTTCTTCCAAACTAAAAAACGATTCTGTGATGTCTCACAGGGTGCTATGGGAAGGGGACAGTGCTGTGGGGAGGGGACAGTGGGGACATGACACTGTGGAAAGCCACTTCCTGGTGCTGGCAAAGGGAGAGGTGCCCAAGCGGAGGATGCTCAGGGATGGAGTCAGTCTCTGTCCTCTGCTAAACTGTCCCCAGTTCCCAAGCTGAATTTAGCGGGAAATAGCCTTGGTAGAGCCTCGGGACTGGGGGTCCAGCCCAGAAGGAGAGGTGCTGGGCATGGAGCGGTGGGTCAGGATGAGTGCACTGGGAAGGGCATGGGTCAGTCCCTTGCCGCCTCCAGATAGCGGCACAAAACCCCATCCCTGTGCCAATCTGGAGGAGGAGATCCTCCAAGGACCTAGCCTGGCAAATCCCAATCCACAGACACCTCTCCAGAGGGCACTGAGTGGGACCAGGACCCCAACTCCACCTTCCTCTTCCTCACATCTCCACCAGAGGCTGCAGTGAGCCGGCTGCGGGCTCCGAGCTCCAGCCAGCTCCTCTCCCCCTCCTCTCCCACGCTGTCTCATTACTCCTGATGGAGAGCTCCTGTGGCCACCAGCACGGTGACCTGCTGGGGCAGGACCAGATTGGGCAAGGGCCGGCAGGCAGCCAGACCAAAGCACCCTTCACAGGCAGCCACAGCCAGACTGATGCCCACGGGAGCAGTGTGCCATGGCATGACACCCACCACCACTAGGTGCTTGGCCAGAAAGTATCCATGGGTTCTTGGGTTCTTTGTGGTTCTTGGTGCTCCCATGGGTGCCCTCAGGGGTTTTCAAGCACCTCCCCATGCAGGAGGAGGTTTCACCTCTTGGCTAGTGGGGATGGCAAAGCAAAGTGAGCTGGGGGAGCTGGCAGGGGACAACTCAGACCTCTGCCACCAGCCCCTGCTCTCCCACCAGCTCTTCGTCTAATTGCTGCTTTATTGCTGCCCCATGACATTGTCCCCTCCAATGTCATCCTGGAACGTCCCTGCCCCTATTGACGCCGACGGCAATTAACGTGCCGGGAGAGGCGGGGGGCCGGGGAGGGGTGGGTGTCAGGGCCTCCCCACCACCACTCACAGCCCGCCGTGAAATTGCCAATTAGGCTGCAAACAGGCGGTGGCCAGGCAGCTCTGATCGATTACCTTGGGGTTCTCCAGGATCCCGGCTTCATAGCTGCAGCAGGCAGGGAAGGAGAGAGAAGTCACTGCAGCACCTGCAACGCCAAAACCCGCCAGGACCACTCCTCCACTCCCACCACCCACTGAGGATGGACATGAGTTATGGACCTCCAGGGGCCTTTAGAAGCAGCCCTGCAAGGAGCACTGGGCTTGGGAGAGACCAGGAGTTGGATGCTGCCCCTTGAGACATGGGCAGAAGGGGAGGGTGGAGGTTCTGGGGTCACCCTTGGATGGCACATGTAGGGGCAGTCTGGGGCTCTGGAAGTGTATTGGGCTGTCCTGGCCACACAGCAGTGAGGGGACTTGGGATCCCAGGATGTGGGTCCTCAACCCATAGGAGCCCCCCACCCAGCCAGCCTCTCACCTGATGTGCATGAGGTTCTCATCCATGCTCCAGGGTGTCTGTGGTGTGACGGGCACTGGGATGCCATGCTTCTGCCAAGGGAAGGGACAAAGGGCTGGGACAACTCGTGGGGACAGCCAGCCCCAGGCAGCACCAGCTCCTGCTGGCATCAGCCCCAAAAGCACAAAGTCACAGCCTACAGACACCAGCAAGGTGGCACAGAGCAAGGTGGACATCAGTGTCCCTGACCATGAACGTCATCAGCTCCCACCAGGAGGGTCACCTTGATGGGGACATCAGGGACATAGTGAGGCTGGGAAGAGAAAGGCCACCCCCAGCCCTGCCACTAGCCAAGAAGGTGCTTCAGAACACCTCATGGACCCAAGTGGTGAAGCCATCAGCATGAACATAGTGCGCTTGTCCTAGCTGCAGGTCCAGGGTGGTGCATTCCCTGAGCTGAGCACCTCAACAGGTGGAGGTGACACAGGGACAGAAGTCTCTAGGTCCACAGAATGCTCTACAGCCTGAACAGGGCTGATGCTCTGCCATGAAAGGACCACACACAGGTCCCCAGCACCTGGGTGCAGACACATGGCACATGGGTGACACTCTGAGCACACCACACTTGGCGACACACAGCCCTGGTGGCCTCCCTAGTGCAGAGCCCAGCTCCCTAACAAGGTCACCAGAGCTCACCTGGCCACACATCTCCTGAGCATAGAGAGAAGAAAAAAAATCCCTTTTTGTTTTCAATGCTGAAGAGAACCAGAGCCTGAGAGCCACAGCAAACCCTCAGCCCCACCTTTTCCCTTTGAGCGTGCCCCAGCCTCCTTCCTTTCCCTTCTCCCCTTCCTTTCCCAACAACCAAAGCAAACAAACCCAAACAAAACCCCTAAACCCCAAACACATGTTCCATTTTCCATGGCATAAACCCTCAGCACTCCTCATAACAACTCCCCTCTTTGACAATTTGTTTGGCAACATATGGAAAGCTCTCCTCCACTGGCCCCCTCAGAGCACCCTGGCAGATGGCAAACACAATCCTCAACACACTGCTCTTGATGGCCCTAATGGGCTTGGAGGGCTCCTCGCTCACCCTGCATCCCTCCAGCTCCACACCTCCAGCTCCTTTTTCCCAGAGCTTTACCCAGGCAGCCTCCAGGGCAGCTATTTAAAAACTGAAGCAATTTTCTGGTTTGTGCACAGAGCTGCCTTTTCCCTGGTGATTGATTGAGCCCAGTTGTCAAGCTCTGCCACCAAGTTGTGGAGGAAGAAAGGTACCCTGGTGGGCACATAAAAACCTGATGCAAAACTTCTAATATGTTTTATTGCAACTTGTACTTCAAAAAGGAAGGGACAACAAAGGCAAACGGATTTGCTTTGTCTGTTAGGCAAGTCAGGGAGCTGGGACCTGCTTCCCTGGAAAGTGAGTTGCCATTAATAGCCAGGTAATTATGGGGCTTGCAGAGAGAAAGGAGAAAGAAAGGTAATAAAGGAGGGGAAAAAAAACAAAACAAAACAAAACCAACCCAACCCAACCAGAAGGCTCCAGCATGGGGCTGCAGGGATGTGGTGCAGGGCTTAATGCTGTTACCTGCCATGTTCCACCACCCTGAGCATCCTGTGACCGCTCCAAGCATCCCACAACCACCCAAGCATCCCATAACCACCCTGAGCATCCTGTGACTGCTCCAAGCATCCCACAACCACCCAAGCATCCCATAACCACCCTGAGCATCCTGTGACTGCTCCAAGCATCCCACAACCACCCAAGCATCCCATAAGCACCCTGAGCATCCTGTGGCTGCCGCAAGCATCCCACAACCACCCAAGCATCCCATAAGCACCCTGAGCATCCTGTGGCTGCCGCAAGCATCCCATGCCCACTCAAGCAGCCCAAGGCCACCCCAGCCCCCCAGCCCCTACCTTGGCATAGTCCATCAGCTCACGGCGCCCAGGGAAGCGTTGGTAGAACTCAGGCAGCCTCCAGGGTGCAACGACCTGGCAGGAGGATGGGAGCATGAGAAGAGAAGCCCCCAGGCCCCATGCAGCCCCTGGGCTCCCAGCAGGAGAGGTCCCACCAGCCCTGGGGCACAGGGACCTGTGAGGTGTTGGTGCCCACCTGAAACCTAATCTCTCTGCTAGGGGGGGTGGAGTAACCCGGACCCCTGACCCCAACACGGCACTGGGTGCCAGGGAGGAGCAGGCAGCATTGATGACCTGGCAGCTGCCTCAGTGTTGCTTCCTGCCTGGTGGTGTTTGGGGTAAAAATAGATCAATCAGGGATCATTACAGCCCCTCAAATGCCAAACCATCGCTTCCTGCAGCTGGGGGTTTGTTAAAGCAAGGCACAGCCACTCACACCCCTGTTAAAACAAGGTCCCCACCAGCTGGGGAGGGGGCAGCAGCCCAGCATTGGGGATCCAGGGGACAATTTGAGACACTGAGTTGTTGGAGCAGGTCCAGAGAAGAGCAACGAAGCTGGGGAATGGTCTGGAGAACAGGGCTGGGGAGGAACAGCTGAGGGAGCTGGGGGCGTTCAGCCTGGAGAAGAGGAGGCTGAGGGGAGGCCTCCTTGCTCTCTGCAGCTCCCAGAGAGGAGGCTGCAGCGAGGTGGAGTTGGTCTCTTCTCCTTACTCTCTAGTGAGAAAAGAGAAAATGGCCTGAAATTGTGCCAGGGGAGGCTTAGGTTGGAAGTGAGGAAAAATTTCTTTGCTGCAAGAGTGGTCAGGGATTGGCACAGGCTGCCCAGGGAGGTGGTGGAGTCCCCACGCCTGGAGGGGTTCAAGAGCTGTGTAGCTATGACACTTGGGGCCATGGTAGTGTTGGGTGAAAGCTTGGGGTTGATGATCTTAGAAGCCGTCTTCTAACTGAAACCATTCTGTGCTCTAGGAGCTTGGGATCCCTTACCTTGATCTGAGGGCACAGGGCGTAGCAGGTGAGCTCAAACCGAACCTGATCATTGCCCTGGAGGAGGAATGGAAGATGCTGAGAGGTCAGCCACACCTGGGTGGGCTGGGAGGGGGGAACACAAGACCTGAAGCTAAGGATCCATCTCCTCCATCCCCCCCAGCAGGAGAGGGATGCCAGGACCTGGGTTGGCTTTGTCCCCCAGTGTCACTCGTGGTCCCTCATCATGGCTGGTTTGAACCCCAAACCACCTTTCCTGCTGCTCCTGAGCGTTCAAACCCCTGCTGCAGCTCACTTGTGTGGCTCCAAGAGAGCCTGGCTGACTCTGGGGTTCCCTGGGCTGCCAACCCTAAAACCTGACCCCAGATCTGGACATTTCCCCCCTGCAGACAGCAGAAGACACAGGGAGGGAGAGCACACGTCTGGGGATGGGAAGAGCACAGTGTTCAGGAGGATGCAGCAGCTCAGAACTAAATAGCTCTTAACCTGCCCTTATCTTAATTAGCCTGTGCTGATGAGAACCTGCTAACAAGGCCAGGTAGTGGGGAAGGGGTGATGAGGAGCAAGATGGGCACCTCCCAGTGAGCAGCCCCCACCACAACCTGTTTTCCACCAGCACCAAGGGGTGTAGGGACTCCTCCCTCCCCCCCAGCCTGGAGGATGCATTTATGGCCGGGCTGGAAAGTCCCCCGGGACTATTACTGGGAGCTGGGGACAGCCACCAGAGCACTCATTTCCCTCCCAGGCCCAAAACAAGTCCATCTGCTGCGGCAGCAGCGGGGACACCGCAGATGGCCCTGTTGGAGGCGTGGTGGCCTCAGCCGGGGAAGGGGCAGTGCCGAGGGTCGAGTTACCGGCGGCCGGTCCCTGCCTGTGCCCACAGCTTAATGGTCTGGGGAGAGGGCAGAGCCTAGGCAGCAGCTGAGGGTGCCCCTGGAAGCAGGGGTGGGTGGTGCTGGTGGCACCCAGGAGCAGAGGGGACATCATCACGTTGGGAGTGTAAAACTCCAGGGCACCCCCGAGCAGGGGTTCTCAAGAGTGGGCTGCTGGGCATGAGTGAGGTGGGCAGGGAAGGGGTACAGGGAACCCATCCCAGCAGGAGCAAGAGGTGCCTAAGCCATGAAGCACCACCTGCTCCTCTGCCCTGGTGCCACCCTATCCCTTGGCTAGCTCCTGGCTAATGTCCCCTTTCTAGCAGGGTCCTGATCACAGCTGGGGACACCCAAACCCAGCCCTCTTCAATCTGGCCTCCTAAACTCATACTTCTCTAGGTGGGCACCTCACCAAAGGTGGGCACAGTGTGTGCTGTGGGATGGGGAGAAGGGAGCATCCAGCAGGTCGTGGGCACACATGCAGCACCCAAGGGTCCCACAGAGCCTTCTGGTGACAGTGCCACCCTACTCCAGGTGTCCTCAAATCGGGCTGGGCATGGCTGGAGGTGCCAGGGGGTGGCCCACGGTCCCACACCCGCTGAGGATCTCCTCTCCTTGGGCAGGGGCTGGCTCCAGGCATCCTTTCCATGGTCTCTGGCTGCCTCTAGTGGTAAAGTGTCCTTCCTGCTGCCACCACCAACGGGGACAGCCGGGAAAGGATGGACACAGGGATGGGGACACGGTTCGAGACAGCCGGGGATGGATGGGGGCAGGGATGGGGACAGCAGCACCCTGCCCAGGTGCCCTGAATCGCTCAGGGCACTGATGGCTCACCCCCAGCCAGTCCTAGCCCGGGCAGCCCCCGGCAAGCTGCTGCCACAATGTGGGGGTTCAGCTGTGACCGGAGCCACCCCCAGCCAGCCCGGTGGGCAGTGGGAACCAAAACTGGGCACAGAGCTCCCAGAACCGAGAAGGAGGCACCAAAACACGGATGGGATCTTCACACCCCACACAGCACCCACAAAAATATCCCAAACAAACCCTGGGGACCCCTTCTGGTGCCAACAACTCGACCAAGCAGCTCCCAAGCACCCCATGCCCAGATCGCCCCAGGGTCCCCCCTTAATCCCTCACCTTGCCAGTGGCCCCATGGGCGACGTGCTGGGCTCCCTCCCGCCGGGCGACCTCCACCAGCCCGCGGGCGATGCAGGGCCGTGCCAGGGCCGTGCCCAGCAGGTACCGCTCCTCGTAGAGGGCATTGGCCTGCACTGCCGGCCAGATGAACTCCTCCACGAACTCCCTGCTGATGTCCTCGATGTAAACCTGCCGGGACGGAGGGAGCCCTGTGAGGGGAGAGTGCCTGGGGCGTGCCCCTGCTCCTCGGGGGGCTGTAGGCATGGGGCAGCAAAGGGCTCCTTCACCCTCCCCTGGCTGGGTGCTGCAGAAAGGCTTTGGTGCAAAGTGCCCAGAGAAGGGATCCCTCACTGGCACTGTCCCCGTCCTGAGGTGGCCCCAGCCAGGGGGTGTGTGAGACCCCAGGGCTCAGCCCCAGGATGGGGAGCAGGGGGAGCTCAGAGCCCTCTGGGTACCCAGAAAGGAGGTAGGAGGAGGTGGGAGGGGGCAGCTGGTACCTTCTTGGCCCCCAATACCAGTGCTTTCTTTCGTGCTGCCTCAAAATCTTCCTTCTGCCCAATGTTGGCCTGGAAGGGGGCAAAAAAACCCCAAGACTGAGTTTAAAAGGAGAGCACAAAACCCAGGGCAAGCCCAGACTGGCATGGGGCATCATGTGAGGCATGACAAAGCTCACGTTGGCTGGGCTTGAGGCCATCTAGGATGGGCAGGAGATGAGTTCCCCTTCCAGGATGCCATACCCTGGGGCCAAACCTCCCTCTGCCAAGCCCTGTGGCTCTGCCCCATGTGCTGCCCTCATTAGCAGAAGGTCATTTGCTGGCAGGGACAGGCTGTGCCATGCAGGGCTGGCAGCACCCAGACTGGGCGATGGTTAACCAGCAAGGGCAGGGTCACCACCACAGCAAAGCATGCCCCAGGACCCCCCCGTCACCCACCCAGGGTGCCCAGACCCACAGCCCAGCACTCCCCTCACCCCCAAGGAGGGGGTCCCCGTGGCAGGGCTGGGCATGGGCTCACCAGGTAGGCGACAACATCGTAGCCCTGCTCCTTCAGCCACACCAGGATGCAGGAGGTGTCGAGACCCCCGCTGTAGGCAAGCACCACGGTGCCCTTGGGCTGAGCCATGGCACTGGCAAAGCAAAGGCACAGGAAGGGTCATGATGGCACAGCCCCTGCCCAGCATGGGGGTGCTGCAGCCATCAGCTGTGGAGCCCTTCCCAGCGTCCCTGGACTGCCTCAGGGGCTGCTATGGTCCAGGCTGGGGGCAGGCTGGGATGGGATATCCTGGGAATGCAAACACTCTCCAGGGAATGAGTAACCAGGGGGTGAGGAGCAAAGCCCACAGCAAACCAAACACTTGTGGCAGGTAGAGGAGCTCGTGGTGGAGCTGCTGGTGCAGGGACAAGCTCCCAGCACTGCTCCTGGTGGTGGGCAGTGGGAGCTGCTGGCACCAGGTGCTGGGCACTCCTGTGGGACACCCTCAGCCTGGGTCTGCCTGAGCTTCTTCCTCTGCCAGGAGCACCAGGAAGGGATTCGCCATGGCATCAGGAGGGATCTGTTAGATAAAGAGCTCTCCTGGGACTGCAAGGTGCAGGGCCTAGGGCAGGAGGAGAAGCCATGGCACCAGGGCCAGGTCTGGACTGTGGCTCCCAGACAGGGAGGCTGCCTTGCCCATGTGCCAACCAGTGCAGCTCCTGGTTGATGGAGGAGAACAGGGCAGCCATAGGGGGGGAACGTTGGGCTCTTACCTTACTCCAAGCTTAATTAATGCTCATCAGGCTTTTGTCCTAATTACCCTGCCCTGTCTGTTGCCAGCATGAAGCACCTGCATGGGCATTTGGTGCCACTCACCCCTTGGCCAAGGATGTTGAGGAGCAGCCAAGAACTCAGGAGCTGGTGCAGGATGCTGCAGGTCAGGGGAGGGGTCCCACTACAAAAAGAAGCTCAGGGCTGTCCCCCCTGTTCCCAGCCAGGCTGTGAGTCCCAGGGCCCCATGAAGAGGCAATGCCAGCTGACCCTTAGCCAGGGCAGGCGGGCAGCAGGGCCAGCCAGATCCCGTCCTGGGCAACTGCCATGTTGCTGCTGCTGCCAAGTCAGCACAATCCTGCTCCTGCTCCTGGGGAAGGCTCCGAGCCAAGCAGCCCTGGGCTGGCCCACCCAGCACCCTTCCCAGTAGGATGTGGTTACACCAGGTGTGCTCCAGCACCCTGGGCACTGCCAGCACGGCATGAGGCCAGCATCCCACAGGGCATAGCTTGGAGCCGACCCAGGTGCAGGATGTGACCTGCCGCTGCTGGTTTCTCGCTGAAGAGCAAAGGGGTCTGGCAGCCCCACACCCCCCACTGCAGCTCCCCAGGCTTGCCCGTGCCCATCAGGCTGCCTGCGTGGGCAGCAGCCAGCGCCCAGCATCCAGCACTTCCCTGTCCCGGGGGCCCCGCGAGGATGTGGCGCTGGGCCCCCGCCCGGGAGGGCTCTGCCCTTCCCTTCCCCAGAAGGGCATTTACGGGAAAGCCACCAAGACTGCCCACAGAGCCCAGCCCGAGCTACGGGGCTGCACCTGCAGCTCCTCACTGGGCAAATCCCCTCCTTGATCCCCCCCAAGTCCATACCCGCTGTGACCACCAACAACGCTGCCCGGCTGCCTCACTACCTCCGAGCCCGGGCACGCTGGCAGCAGGTTGGAGAAGATGCCTCCCACGTGTGCCTGCTCGGACACCTCCTGCTGCCCACAGCCTGCCCGAGGGACCTCGCCCTGGGGTCGCATCCCGCAGCGGTGCAAGGCAACCAGCGCTGCCAACTCAGGAAACTGGGCTGGTGCCAGGCCTGCTGCCCAGGAAGGGAGAGCCCCAAAGCTTTGGCGTTGGGTAGCAATAAATCAGAGCAAACAAAGCTCAGCGTTGGGACTTTCTCAGCCCTGGTTGTTATTCCGCAGCAGTTTCCGTGGGAGCTGGGGCAAGGTTTGTACTGGAGACACTCTGGAACATTTCGCTTTTGGTTTTAAACCCAAGAAGAGGAAGAAAGTAAAAGGGGGAAGGAGGAAAAAAGCTTGAAACTGGTAAGGAGAGGAACCGCCGGCGCCAGCCGGGCTGGCAGAGCAGCCCCTGCCCGGTGAGTGCTGCCCGCGGGTGGACACAAGGGCAGGAGCGCCCCTCGGGGTCCCTGCAGCAGAGCTGCTGGCAGGTGGAGGGAACTCATTGGTGCTGGGCTTTGCCCCAGCACCTCTCCTGACCTCGTAGAGGTCCTATCCTGCTCCCCAGCACCTCCAGAGCAGAGTGAGGAGGACGTGGGGTGATGTAAGCCAAGGTCCCATCTCCACTCCTTAGGGGATGAGACTCACTTGGATCCCCACACCCCGAAGTGAGTGGCTGCAGTCTGCACTTCCTGGCACTGGAAAGGGGCTGGGACCCTGCTGCCATGCTCATGCAGGGACCAGTAAGCCCTTGCTCCATCGGGGCAGGCAGGGACAGGTTCCCCTTTCCCCTTCAACCCCTCCCTGCCCTGTGCTCACTCACCTGCTCCCCGGAGTCCGGCTGCCCTCGGTGCTCTGGTCGGGTTCCTGAAGCATCCCCCTCCTCCTCCTCCCTTATAGCCGGGCGTGGGCAGGCGGAGCTGCCGCGGGACTGTCCCCTCCGTCGGCATCGGCCCCTGCCAGGCCCTGCCTCCCTCTGCCCGCAGAGGGGAAGGAGGGGGACAGCTGCACCCTGAGGGAGGACGGGGACTGTGCCCAGGCCCAGCCCACCGCTCTGGGCACTGCCACCCCTGTCCCACCACTCCTGACCTCCCCACCAGCCCCCACACAGCACCAAGGTCTGCTCCCCACCCCGGGGGACCCCCAGGGAGCTGCTCACTCTCACGAGTGGCAAAATGGAGGACAGAGGGGAGCTGGTGCTCTGCCACCCCCCAGCTTTCCTCCCTGGCAGGGAGTGACAGAGGGAGAGTGAACTTGTTTGAAACTCCATCAGGAGGAGAAGCCCAATTGGGCAGGAGGGGATGAGGCAGGGGCTGGACACGAGGCAACCTTCCCCTCTTCCCCCCACAGGGGACCCCAAACCAGCAGCAGACATAGCCCTGGGGGGAGGAAAGCCCTAGCCCAAAGGATAGGGCTGGCTGAGGGCATCTCAGTGCTGCTACCTGGGTGCAGTCAGAGGGTCCAGCTCCACCTCCAGCACCCTCACCTAGGTACAGGGTTGTCCCCAGCCCAAATGTGGGCACACAAGGGCTCAGGTCCTCAAGACCAGCACCCCCTGTACCTCCAGCCAGCACTGTGGAGTTCACCTGCCTGTGCAGAGAGGCCTCATCCTTCTGTTGCTGACCAAAGGACCCAACCTTGGGGCAGGATTAGACCTTCAGGTATTGGACATTGGCCCTCTGGAGTTACTACATCCACACAATGTTCCTTCTGTGGTCCAAGGCCACACAAGGAGGGGGCCAGGGCCATAGGAAGTCAGAGGTCCCCCCCAGGCTGAGCTTTGAGCACAGAACTCCTTTATTTGGGACAAACCCAGAAATGAATACCTGTGCCTGGCACCCCGGCAGGATGGGCACCAGGAACTGAACACCAGGCTGTTTCACTTTCACAAGCAGTTTAGTGGCAGGGGGCCCTGTGCCCTCCTCAGCCCAGGGGTCACATCCTGCACTCCAGAGAGTGCAGCTCATCTTCCCCTCTCCTATCTAGGGGCTGGTCGTGGCCAAGGCCACCCAAAGCTGTTTGCTCCAGGGCCTGCTGGTGCAAATTGGGGCTTGCAACAACAGCAGATTGCGAGAGGCTGGCAGCATACCTGGCCCCCACCCAGGGACCTGCTGAGTCAGGTCTGGCCCCAGCTGAAGACAGCACAGCAGAGGCTCTGCTGGGGGCAAGGAGGTGCCCAGGGGGCACAGGAGCGGTGCAGACTCAGCTCTCCCTGAGCTACCTTTCCACACTGGTGTGGTGGGGAGGGACAGAAGGAGATGTGACCCTGTGCCCCCTCCTGCCCCTCGGCTGTGTCAGTAGGGGTAGGGTGAGATGGAAATGATGAGGAGGAAGACACTGGGTGCCCGCTGCCCGCCCAGCGCCTGCACCGTGAGGCGGTGGGTGCCAGGCTCCTGCAGTGGGCGCAGGGTGGAGATGATGCCACGGCCCCGCTCGGTGCGGAGGGCAAAGGGGCTGCCAGACTCCTGCTCCACCATCCTGAAGAGGGGGCGGTGGCGGAGGGCACTGCCCGGGGTGAGGTGCACCACGTCCTGGCTGGCAGCGATGCCAAGGGGCAGGGTGAGCAGCTGGTACTGCAGCATGGGGGGCCCGGCTGGGCCGCAGGCTGGGGCGCAGAGACCGACACAAACCCTGCAGGAGAACCAGGGGGCACACAGGGCATGGCAGGGTGGCAGGAGCAGCCAGGGCAGCTGAGCCCCTGGTGCCATGGAGTGTAGCAGAACAGGCAGCCCGTGCCCCACAGCAGGACTCACCCAGGGCTGGAGCCTCTCTGGTACCCAGCTGGGCAGGGCACATCCATGCAGTGGGCACCTCCCCGGGTGTTGAAGCACAGCTGGCTGGAGTCACACTGGATCATGCCCTCTGCACACTCATCCACGTCTGTGGGCAGAGAAGAGGCAGTCTGAGGGCACTGGGATTCCCACGTGTGCCAGGCTGAGGTGGGGATCCCAGCTCCACACCTTCTCCCCACTGCCTGGGGTTTTGGGCACCCCACGGGGCAACCAGACAGAAATGCACAGGACTGGCAGCCCCAGGGCACTGTGGGGAGGACGTTCACACCCCAAAGGGCTCAGGCATCCTGCCAGGGAGGGGCATTGCCCCAGCACCCCTACACTGACCATGGCAGCTCTTCCCGTTGGGCAGCAGCTGGTAGCCGGCAGGGCAGAGGCAGTGGTAGCTACCCAGGCTGTTCCTGCACTGGTGCTGGCACCGGCTCAGCAGCTGGCACTCGTCAATATCTGTGGGTGAAATGAGCAAAGGCAAGCAGGGAAGCATCAGGCCGCTCCAGTACCCGCTGCCCTGCTGTCCTCCAGGCTCCCTGCAAAGTCCTCCCGTGGTGCACACTCACCCGTGCAGGTGCCATTCCTCCTGGTGAAGCCCACGGGGCAGGGGGCACCCCGGGCACCCGCAGCCTTTGCCACGCGCCGCAGGGTGAGCTGAGCGTAGAGGGACCGTGCCCGTGGGGGGCTGCTTGGCCCCAGCCAGCGCAGGGGAGCATCCCGGGGAGGGCTGCCCGTTGTACCCCCTCCATCTGCTCCTGCTGTGCCACACTGCCCTCCCGGCAGCGGGGTCCTGCCAGCAGGGCACAGGCACCAGTAGGAACCCCGCAGGTTGCGGCACTCAAAGGCGCAGGGTGGAGGGAAGTGCAGGCACTCGTTCACGTCTGGAGAAAAGAGATTCGGGACAGGGGAGTGACTGTGGGCCCTGGCACCCAAGGACACGTCCCCTGAGACCCCGGCTCGTACCCAGGCAGGGCCAGCCAGTGCCCAGGGAGTGGTACCCGGGCGGGCAGGCGCAGCGGTAGCTCCCTGCCAGGTTCTGGCAGTGCTGGTTGTAGCGGCAGGCGTGGGAGCCCTCAGCACACTCATCAATGTCTGGGGAGCAGAGAGGGGACAGCGTTGGGGGGCACAGTGAGGTGGCACTACACAGAAGGTGCCACCATCCTCATACCCCGCTCAGGGAGGGTCCATACCAAGGCAGTACAGCTGCTCAGGGCCCACAGTGAATCCCGGTGGGCATTGGTCTCCGTCAGCCCCTGGGAACCAAGCAGAGGTGATGGGAAGGGACAGGGCACTGCAGGGATGTGACCTTCACCCCCTCACAGCCACCCAGGACCAACAAGGGATGCCAGCACCTCCATGCCACCCCCGGCATGCCCTGGTTACCTGCATCGAGCACAGCACGGAGCTGGAAGTGCAGCTGCTCCGAGGCTGGGTCGTAGGAAGCTCTGATAGCTCTGGCCCGGACCTGCCGCACCAGGGGGAGCTGCGGGCCCGCGGCGGGGTCGTACAGGATGGTGTGGTTGCAGTGGGCACGGAGAATGTGCCCATCCTGCAGGAAGCTCTGCACTGAGCCCCCCGAGAGCTGCCCTGTGCCAGTCTGCACGTAGCGCTCGCTGAAGTCCTGCAGAGAGGTGGGGAGGGGGTTAGGCTGTGCCCTCCCGCCAAGGGCTCCCGGTATGGGAGTCATGACCCTGCGGGGAGGATGGGCAGTGCCAGCACCTGCAGGGTGGCCTTGCTGATGCCTGCTGGCACCGAGCCCCTGACCACACTTTCCAGCAGCAAGGTACCAGCAGCGTCCGTGCCCCGGGCGAGGTGGGTGACCCACAGGAGGTCCCCTGGCAGGGGTGGGCAGTAGTGAGCTGCAGCCATGGCATCCCCAAACAGCTCCATCTCTGCTGCGAGGCTCAGCCCAGTGCCAGGCTGAGTCCTCAGGGATGGTGCACAGGGGAGAGAGAGGCTGAGAGGAGCAGGACCAGGCACTGCAGCCCTTGGTGTGCCCTGGCATCTCTCACCTGTGGCAAACTCCAGCTGTGACTCGTGCCTGAAGGTGCCCTGAGAGAGCAGGAACCCGCTCCGGGCATCCCCACTGGTGCGTGCCAAGGACCAGTAAATGGGTGCCAGGATGGCAACCAGCACCTGCATCAGTGGCCCTGGGGCGAGGCAGAAGAGATGCCACCACGAAGCCAGCACCCTGCCAACAACCCTCCCCAGCCAGCCCAGCCCCCCTCATCCGTGGGCCACAGCACAGAGGTGGGGAGCAGCTTTGGGGGGAAGCTCTTTGACCCTGATCCAGGGGCAAAACCCTCCCTGGGGTAAGAGTGGGGGACAGCAACTCACCTACAGCAGGTGGCACTCTGCCAATGCTGCTCTGCAGGGTGGTGGCACTGGAGCGTGGGTCATCCAGCACACTGGCATCCAGGTTGGTGACCCCGAGCTCGTGGGCATTGATAACACCAAGCAGGCTGCCCTGCACCCGGCGTGGCTCCCCTGGGGCACAAGGGACAGGGGCAGTGGTGCTGGGGCTGGGCAGGGAGTGGTTTCCCAACTTCCCCTCTCCATCATTTGTGCACCCAGACAAATCTGATTTTCTGGAGGTGAAGGCAACCAGAGCATGGTGGGCAAGCCCCCGAAGCCCCCATGGGTCCTAGCATCAAGGTGCCACCTCACCAGGGCATGCTGCGAGGGAGACCCCGTGGCTTGAGCTCACCAATGGGCACCGACACCCCCCAGACCCTGCTCTGTACCAACCCCTCCCTGCTCCTGGCCTCAGTCCCAGGATTGATTTCCTCTTCCTCTGACGTGCCTGGCAGCAAGATACCAGCAGCCGTGCAGGGGGCACGCAGGGCAGCCGGCCCTTCCTCCGTGCTGCCGGGGTCTGGCCGCTACTGCCCGGGGGGCAGCAGGAGAGGAAGTGCCTGGGCAGCCGGCAGAGCCCCGCGGGAACGGGAATTGAATCACAGGCGGCACAGGCAGGAAGGGAGAGGACAGGGGAGGTGAGCAGGGGCGGAGGCTGGCACGCAGCGGCTCCTGGGTGACATTTGTCTGGGCTCAGCCCTACAGATGGGCAGCGGGAGGGGCAGGAGAGGGCAAACCAGGGCACGAATCAAGGAAGGAAAGGTGATGCCCCTCCAAACAACTGCACAGAGCCATGGAATTGTCTGGGTTAGGAAAGGCCTCCAAGATCACCCAGTCCAAGCAGCAACCCAACACACCTCCATGGGCACCAAACCACAGCCCCAGGTGTCATGGCCACAGGGATCCTGAACACCTCCAGAGACAGGGACTCCACCACCTCCCTGGGCAGCCTGTGCCAATCCCTGACCACTCTTGCAGCACAGAAATTTTTCCTCACCTCCAACCTAACCCTCCCCTAGCACAATCCCAGGCCCTTTCCTCTTCTCCTGCCACCTGACACTAGGGACAAGACACCAACCCCACGGAGGAGGTCTTAGTGCAGGGTGCGGTGGCACTGTGGGCAGCCCCCCAAGCAAGCCAGAACCCCCCAAGCCCTGGCACAGACACCCACCTTGCACAGCCAGGGACGCATGGGCAATGGCCGAGCCCAGGGCGTTGTGGGCGAGGCAGGAGTAGATGCCAGCATCCTGGGGGCTGGCAGCAGGCAGGAGCATTGTGGCATTGGGCAGGACATGGGCATGGGGACTCTCAGGCAGTGGCTGCCCGTCCTGCTGCCACTCCACAGAGGGGGTTGGCTCCCCTGCCACGGCACAGTGCAGCAGCACCCTCTGCCCAGCTCGCACTGCCATGGCTCCTGGTGTCACCGTCACTGTGGGGGCACCTGGGTGGGCAGAGGGATGTGGACAGTGCCAGAGCATCCCAGGGAGACTGGGGCCATCCCCCAGCAGTTAGGGGTGGGCTGGGGAGTGCCATGACCCTCAAAAGGAGGGTTCAGAGAGGGGCAGCACTCACTCTGCAGGGCCAGGGTGACAACCTTTGCTGCTGTGCCCGCATCATTCTCCGCCACACACCGGTAGTGCCCCACATCAGTGTCCTGGCAGTGCCAATGGCATTAGCACAATGCTTAACTCTGCCCTGAAGCATCCCCCAAATGGGCCAGCACTGCCCCCCACCCCGGGCTCTACTCACCCCCACAGCATGGATGGCCAGGGAGCCATTCTGCAGCTGGAGCAGGTGCCCACCAGCCACCACTGGCACCCCATCCTTGCTCCAACGGATGAGGGGCACAGGGTGACCACGGGCATCACAGTCAAGAAGGGTATCACCCCCGGGGTGCTCCACTTGATAGGTGCTGGAATCCCCCTGTATGATAGGTGCCTCTGGGAAAGGGAAATGGTTGGCAGAGGAGGGGAACTGGCTGGGCACCCCTGTTTCCCTCCCCTGGCACCTACCTCTGACAGAGACAAAGGCAGTGGCCCTGATGGCACCAGCACTGTTCTCAGCATGGCAGACATAGGTGCCACTGTCAGCCTGGGTGACTGCCTGGCGCTGCAGGGTGCTCCGGCCGCCGTGCCCCAGCACTCCATCTGTGGGGGGGCAACCCCCCAAAACAAACTGATTCTAGCCCCCCCAGCCAGGCATGCCAGCGTCTCATGGACCATGAACGCTGCAGCAAGGGCTGGGATGGCCCCAGGACCGTGCCCTCCCTCCTAGCTCAGCACCCTCTGCCCCTGCCCGGCCACAGGGCTGCCCACGCACCGGTCAGAAGCTGCCCGTTGGCCATCCAGGAGATGCGGGGCCGGGGGGTGCCAGCGGCGGCACAGAGCAGCTCCAGCCGCTCCCCCTGGCGCAGGGTGACGTCCGTGGGCAGGTGGGTGAAGGTGGGCAGGGTGTGGATGGAGAAGGAGAGCTGCCGGCTAGCCCTGCCAGCCGAGTTCACCGCGGTGCAGGAGTATCTCCCAGCGTCCCCTTCCTGCGCCGGGAGATGGGAGGGTGAGAGGTGGGCAGCTTGGGTCTGGGGTCCAGCTCCGGTCCTGGCTCGCTGGGCTATGGCTGCTGGGCACCCATTTGGCAGCCCATGGAGCAGGCTGCCCGGGGAGGTTGTGGAGCCCCAGCCGGCTGCGTTCCTGTGTGACCTGCTCTGCGGGGCGGGGGTGGGGGGGGGTTGGACCCAGCCTCCAGAGGTCCCTTCCAGCCCCCTACCCTTCTGATTCCGTGGTAGCACTGCCCTGACCCACCAGCCTCCTGCCAAGGTCTGCAGAGGGCTCTCCCTTTACCAAATGTTTCTGAAGGCACCTCGCCCTGCCAGCCCCAGCAGGGCACAGAACCCCTCTGGGCTTTGCTTCCTCCCAGCAGCAGCCTCTGGTTCCCTGACAAGCGCTGTTCTGCGGGAGGGGTCGGTGCTCACCTGGACATCCCGCAGCAGCAGCCCCCCGGAGCGCAGGAGGGTGGCCTTGCCCCCACCCCCCCGCACAGGAGCTCCTTCCCGGCTCCAGGACACGCGGGGCTCGGGCACGCCGCGGGCGGCACAGGGCAGCAGCACGTCCAGCCCCTGCAGGGCAGCCAGCGCAGCCGGGCCAGCCGCGATGACAGGAGGCACTGCGCGGGGCACGGGACAGGGGCTCGCTGACATCCAGGCAGCCCTGTGCCACTGCGAGGCGATGAGGATGAGGAGGGCACCGGGGCGTTACCTTGCACGATCAGCCTGGTCCTCCCTGCAGCGGTGCCCGAGGGGTTTTGTGCCACACACAGGTAGGTGCCCGCGTCCCCCGGGGAGGCATGAAGGAGATGGAGCTGCCCATTGGGGAGCACCTTCAGTCCAGGCCCTGCAGGGATGGGCAGGAATGAAGGGCAGGATGGGCAGCACAGCTGTGCCAGGGCACGGACAAAAGGGGCACGAGGACTGCTTTCCCTGCTGAGTGCCCCTTACTGGGGAGTCTCTGGGGAACAACTTACCTTGGAGGGCAGGCTGGAGCCTGGAGCAGCCCTGCACAGTGCCACCCAGCACCCTGCTAGGTCACCTGCAAGCCCCTGGCACCCAAATCTCCCCCCAGGCAAAGGCTGGCAAGCAGCAGAGGCTCTGCCAGCATCCAGCGGGCTGCCACTCACCCGCAGTGATGCCAACACCATCCTTGTGCCAGCTGAGCTCTGGCTGGGGCACACCAGTGGCCTCGCAGGACAGCACCACGCTGGTGTTGACCATCACCATCACCATGCCAGGCAGGGGCTTCAAGGCAGGGGGCTCTGTGAGTAGCAGGGAGATGCTGCCCACCAAGGCTCCCCCAGGCTGTACCAAGGCAGAGGAAGTGGCACCTCCAGGAGTGGGGTGAGCCCTGCGTACCCTGTACTGTGAGCTGGAGGTGCTTCCAGGCTGTGCCAGCTGCGCTCCTGGCAGTGCAGGTGTAGTGCCCAGCATGTGCAGGAAGTGCCCGCCTGATCTCCAGGGCCCCTGGGAAGAGAGCAGGCACAGGGAGGCAGGAGAGAGGCTGGGCAGAGGCCGGGGAGAGGCTGACATGGAACCCTAACCTTGCCAGGGCGCAGAGTCCTGTGCCATACCTGTGGGCAGGACGCGGTAGCCTCCTCCTCGGCTGCCCAGCTGAGCACCGTCCTTGCTCCACCACAGCGTGGGTGGGGGCACACCAGAGGCATAGCAGGTGAGGACAGCAGGGGACAAGGGAGTGACAATCACCTCAGTGAGGTCATCGGCGATGGTGGGGGGCACTGGAGGGTGAAGCAGGGAGGTGAGCAGGGCCTCAGGGCCAAGGCTGAAGGGGACCCCATGCCCACACACGTGGGCACAGCATTTCTTGTTTTCCCTCTTGCCCAGTCCTTGAGAGGGGACTCAAGCCCAGGGTCACATCACGTCTGAGGCAGTGTCAGAGGCCAGGAAAGCGTCCCCCAGCCCCCCGGAGCTCACCGAGAACAGACACGAGGAAGACCTTGCGAGCCTCCCCCGCGGCGCTGGTGGCCACGCACTGGAACCAGCCCTCGTCCCGGGCACTGGGGCTGGAGATCAGCAGCGACCCCGAGGGCTGCAAGCTGCGTGGGCAGGGCATGTGTCAGGGGCAGCCCCTGCCCCACAGGGGGCAGCAGGAGGGGACAAACCCCACGCTATGGTGGGTGGAACCCCTCATGGGCAAGGTGATGTACCTGTAGGTGCCAGGCAGGAGGAGGGGGTTCAGGGGGCGGCCGTCCTTCTCCCACCTGACGTGGGGCGTGGGGGACCCCCAGGTGTCACAGCTCAGAGTGGCTGGCTGCTGAGCCAGCAGGGTGATGTTGGAGGGTCCAGGGATGATGACAGGAGGGACTGTGGAAGGAGCAGAGGACAGAGCACATTGCTGTGCCCACGAGAGTCCCACAGCAGCAGCAGCTTGCAGGGGACTGAGCCCAGGGGGCACCCACCTGGCTCCTGCACTTACCCAGGACGTGGAGGTCCAGGCCACGTCTGTCAGAGCCAGCAGGGCTGGAGGCCATGCAGAGGTAGTAGCCTGAGTCCTGGACCTGGACAGGGTCGATCTGCAAGGAGCCATCTGGCAGGAGCTGCAGCCTGGGGAGGGAGAGCGAGAGAGCCCTGTGGGTGCTCTGTGTGGGTACAGATGGCTGAGAAGGTGGCAGGTGGGTGGCAGGTGCCACTGCAACCATGGGGAGTGTGTTCTCTGATCTGGTGTGGGGACAGAACACAGCTCCTCACGGCATGACAGAGCTGTCTCCACCCCAGGGACACCAACCCACCTACTGGTGTGGAGGGTGGCACAATTCAGGAGCCACCTCTTGGTGCCATCAACCCACCAAGCCTTGTACCTGTTGGTCCCATGAGGGGGCAGGAGCCACCCATCCTTCCTCCAGGTCACCTGGGGCAGAGGCCACCCCTGTGCTGGGCATGGCAGCACCACCGAGCTGTTCAGCAGTACCCTCACCTCCTCAGGGCCCGGCTGGATCTCTGGAGCCACTGTGGCAGCAAAAAGTCAGAGGCAGGGCTCAGGGGATGGAGGACATCAACCCAGACCAGCGGTGCTGGCTGGGCACCACCCAACCCTGCTTCCCTCTTCCCCCAACCAGGGGCACCCCAGAGCCTTGCCCATCCCTGGAGGAACAGAGAAGGAGCTGGTGCCTGTTGTGACCAAAGCCTCGTGGCAGGGTGGCACTCACCATGAACCTCCACCTGGGCACGCAGGCTGGTGGCTCCCAGTGGGCTGGTGACCCTGCAGCTGTACTTGCCACCATCTGCTGGCACCACGGCCTGGATCTGCAAGAAGCGTCCCTCGGCCAGGACCAGCCTGCGGGCATCCTCCTAACACCCCCAGACCCTCGTCAGCAGCTCTGCCCTCATCACCTCACCAGAAGCCTGATGGGGCTGGGGAAGGTGCCCCCCCAGGCCCATGCACCATCCCAGCTGCCATCACACATACCCACAGCGGGGAGCCCTCCTGGTGCCACTCAATGCGGGTGGGCGTCCTGGCATCCTCAGGGCACTCCAGGATGAGCTGCCCTCCTGCCACTGTGGTGATCCTGGGGGTATCCCCAACGCTTGTGACACTGAGAGGTGCTGTGGGACATGTGCCAGCTGAGTCAGGGGGTGCCACACGGGTTGGGCACCTCCACATCTGTCCCCGTTAGCCACTCACAGTCCTTCGCCCTGCAGGACCCCCATGCTGCACTGGGAGGGTCTCAGCCCCCACTGCTCTCCTCACCCTGCTCCCAGTGATGCCAAGGAAGGGGTGCTGGGGATGCTCCACCCCATGGTTCCCCCCGAAGCTCCACCACCCCTCCGTGCTGCACCTCTGGGGCAACTCTACCTTGGATGCTGACGTGGAAGCTTCTGCTGTCCTCACCCGAGGGGCTGGCAGCCAGGCAGGTGTAGAGCCCAGCATCAGCCACCTGCAGGAAGAAGAGGGGGAAACTGGGGGGAGAAGGAAAAAGGAAACAAACAGGGGTGGCGAGGAGGCAACAGGGGTGGCGAGGAGGCAACAGGGGTGGCGAGGAGGCAACAGGGGTGGCGAGGAGGAAGAGGAGCCCCAACCTTAGCGCTCTCGATGTGCAGGGTGCTCTCATTGCCTGCCAGGAGCCAGGGCCCTGCCAGCAGCCGTCCGTCCTTCTGCCAGGTGACGGTGGGCACAGGGACCCCTCTTACCACGCACCTCAGTTCCAGCGAGGTGCCCTCAGCGATGGACAGCTCGGTGGGCTGGGCTGCAGCCTCCACACGAGGGGGCTCTGCAAGGCACTCGGTGAAGTGGGGTGAAGTGGGGGAGGGGGTTCAGCCACTCTCTGCTCCCCCAGAATTGGCCGAGCTGCCCTGCCCAGCCCCCCCAGGACTGTCACACACCTGTCACCAGGAGCGGGAAGGCTTTGCTGACCTCCCCCACCTCGCTGGCCACCAGGCAGGAGTACAGCCCAGAGTCAGCTGGCCCTACAGCCAGCAGGCTGAGCCGCGGGCTGCTGGGCACCTGGTTGTTCTGCCATGCCAGGGGCTGGCCGTCCTTCAGCCAGGTCACCACTGGGGCTGGGGACCCGGTGGCCTCGCAGGTGAAAGTGACATCAGAGCCCTCGGCCACCATCTGCTCCTCGCTGCTCTCTGGGCTCACCAGGACAGGGGGCACTGGGGGGAAGGAGTTCTCTTTAGTCAGGCTGTGGGGGCATAGTCAGGCCCTTGGGCACCGCGGGTGGCTCTAGCAGCTCCCTGGTGTCCTGAGAGCACCCAAAGGTGGCTCAGCCTCCCTGCGGGGTGCTCTGGGGCTGCTTTCGGTTGGTGGTGCCCTGCTCCAACCTCTCCAAGCCCACTCCAGCAGCTCAGAACCCTGCTTAGAGACCAAGCTCAAGGCACACCACCAGCAGAACTGGTGCCCAAGTGCCCCTCGCTCTGCTGCCCCCAGTCCCCCATACCCTGGATCTGGAGGACGAAGCTGCGGTTGGCCACCCCTGCCCGGCTGGACACGATGCAGGTGTAGAGCCCAGCATCAGAGAGCTGTGCCTGAGAGATCCTGCCCATGGAATGGGGCACGGGGAGGGGACATCAGCTCCGGGTCCCCCTCTGCCCCCCAAGGTCTCCACATCGACATGCAGCCACCTTGGAGGGCAGGCATGGCCACCCTGGCACCAAACCTGGGTGCCAGCCCCAACATCCACAGCCAAGCATTGCTCCAGGGTGGCTTCCTACCGAAGGAGGCGGCCAGCCAGGAGCAGGGTGACACGGGGGGACAGGGGCAGGGGCAGACCATCCTTCTGCCAGCTCAGCTGCAGCGGAGGGGACCCCCGCGCCTGGCACTGCAGGGTCAGCACCGCGGACAGGACACCTCGGACCACCTCCGAGCCATCAGCACCGCTCTCAATGGAAGGGGGGACTGGAGGAGGGGACAGAGGAGGTGACAGGGCTGTCAGGGCTGGATGGCCCTGTCAGTGCCCCACGGGTGCCAGCCCTGCTCACCCAGCACGCTCAGCCTGTGCAGCCTCACGTCCTCGCCTGCGCTGCTCCGTGCCAGGCAGGTGTAAGCCCCTGAGTCAGCAGCTTGCAGACCCTCGAGGAGCAGGGAGCTGCCATCCTGGGACATGCTGCACAGGGACAAGGGGGTAGTGACCTTTGTGTCCATCCCTGACGTGCCCACGGGGCAGAGATGCTCTGTTGCAACCCAGGCTGCAGGTTTTAGGGTGTGCTGCAAGACCAAGGCAGCAGGTGGGACCTTGCTAGGGTGGCAGTGCCCATACCAGGTTGCAGCATCACGGAGGAGATCAGGGCTTAGCTGAGGCTGATGTCCCTCAGCAAGTAGTGAGGAGAAGCACAGAACTATGGAATTGCTTTGGTTAGAAGAGACCTTTAAAGGTGACCAAGTCCAACCCTTAACCCAGCACTGCCAGGGCACCACCAAACCATGGCCCTCAGCACCATATCTCCACAGCTTTGAAACCCCTCCAGGGATGGGCACTCCACCACTGCCCTGGGCAGCCTGGATCAGGCCTTGACAACCCTTTTAGGGAAGAAATTGATCTTCACGTCCAACCTAAACCTGCCCTGGTGCAACCTAAGGACATTTCTTCTCATCCTATTGCTTGTTCCTCAGCAGAAGAAACTGACCTCCACCTGGCTCCAACCTGCTTTCAAGGAGCTCTCACCCAGAAGGTCTCTCCTCAGCCTCCTCCTCTCCAGGCTGAGCACCCCCAGGTCCCTCAACTGCTCCTCCTCAGCCCTGCGCTCTAGGGCAGGTCACAGCCCAAGCAGGGAGCAGGAGAAGCAGCAGAGCTCAGTCTCGTGCTGCTCTTTGGCAGGGATGAGGCTGAGCCATCACCATGGAGTGGTCCCCCCCTGCCCCAGACTCACCGGGCACGTGAAGGGGGCTGCAGCCCCAGGGGCTGCCCATCCTTCAGCCAGGAAATCTGGGGGGTGGGCTGCCCCTCTGCCTGGCACTCCAGCCTCACCCCTCCGCCCTCCAGCACGCTGAGCTCACTGGGGACCCCCGCGCTGGCAATCCGGGGTGCCACTGTGCCAGGGAGAGATGGGGGCTGAGAAAGAGGAGGAGAAGGGAAGAAAAGAAGGGAAGAGAAAGAGAAAAGGGATGGGGAGGAAGGCTCCTGCCCAAAGGAGAGCCCACAAGGACCCCAGGCCCCCAGGGAAGCTCTACCTCGCACCAGCACCATGAAGTCCTTGCGTGTCTCAGCCCCTGCCCCCTGTGCCAGGCAGGTGTATTGGCCCTGGTGGGAGGGCTGCAGGGGGCTGAGCTGGAGCTGGCCACCCCCAGACACCAGGCCCTGCTGTGGACTGCTCTCTGTGAAGAGATAGGGGAGATGGAGCCTGCAGCAGCACTCCCCCACTGACCCCTCCCCAGCCAGGCTACCCCCTCCCTCCCTTCCCAACCCCAGGACCTGGGTCTGGGGGTGGTTGCTCTGCCTGTGTACATACCCAGCAGGCTCCCATCCTTCAGCCAGGTAACAGTGGGGGTTGGCATACCAGTGCCCTGGCAGGTCAGAATGAGGGAGGTCCCCACCTCAGCATCAAGCATCTCCAGCTGCGGGTCCTGGGTGCCCAGGGGCTCTGAGGAGGAAGATGAGGGGAGGTGTGAGCAGGAGCATGCAGCCTGGTGTTTACCATCAGCTCCTGGGTGGGTGCTGGGGGAGCAGATCCTTTAGCCAAGGTCTCCCCACTTACCATGGACAGTGAGGACAAAATGCTTCTCATCCTGGCCAGCCACGTTCAGTGCCACACAGGTGTAGGTGCCCGAGCTGGAGAGCTGCAGGCGAGGGAGCTGCAGCACCTGAGAGCCTGGCAGCAGCAGGGCAGGGACTCAGGGCAGGCTGGAGCTGGAGCAGGTCTGGGCCACCACCCCAGCAAGCTGACCCACCCCCAGCAGCTGGCCAAGTCCCATGCAAGAAATGCCTGAGCATCAAAAAGTCTCTCTTTGAGGTCTAAGGCCTTGCTGTGTGAAGAAGAAAAGGGTGCTGAGCTCCTGGGGAGCAGCAGGATGCCACCCTTGGTCCCCTCAGAGGGGATCCCTTGGCAGCAGGTTTTTAGTACATGGTGGGCAAAAAGGCTGAACCTGAGTCCCACATCTAGAACACGAAAGGGCAGATCAGGGGAGCTGGAGTCCATCAAGAGCTGGTGGCTGTGCCAAGCCCTTGGCCAGCGTACCTGGGGTGGCAGTGACCTCCTGGTTGAGCTGCAGGGCTTGGCCATCCTTGTACCAGCTGATGTGTGCAGCAGGGTGGGACTGGACCTGGCACACCAGGGAGACGCTGCCATTGATGACTCCATCGATGCCCTCGGGGTTTGGGCCCACAATCCGGGGGGCTTCTGCTCCAGAACACCCCAAAAGTGCCAAAGGGGAACAGTCAGCATGGAGACCAAGCTGTCCCCAGGAGCGAGCACACAGCCAGCACCCCTCCACAGGGCGACTGTGACATTCAGGAGGGGACAGAGCAAGCCACAGGAGACTCCAGCTGGCAAAGGAGGAGGAGAAGGGTAAGTCAGTGACCCAGGAAGGGTCTTGGGGCTGCCTTACCCTGCACAGTGAGGGCAAAGAGCTTCTCAGCTGACCCAGCTGCGTTCTCAGCCACGCACGTGTAGCTGCCAGTGTCACCTGCCTGCACCCTGGCCACCTGCAAAAGGGCAGCAGAGCCCCACTGAGGTCTGTCCTGAGCCAGGGAGCTGCCGAGGCTCCCACAGGGACCTTGGTGCCTGGCAAGATCAAGGCAGTTTTCTCCCTGGGGTGGCAGAAGCGCCCTGTCCCCTCCACACCTCTTGCCTCCTGTGTGTTCCCCTGGCACAGCCACCCTGCCCAGGGGACACCAACCTGCAGGACCATGCCATCCTCCAGGAACTGGTGGTGTGAGTCAGCCACGATGGGGACATCATTCCAGAGCCAGGACACGGTGGGCACTGGGTGCCCAGTGGCTTGGCACGCGAAGCGGACGGTGCTATTGACAGTGGCTGCCACCTCTTCAGCCAGGTCCTCTGTGCCACCGTGGATGGCTGGGGCAGCTGGAAGCAGGTGGTGATGGAGCTGCCAGGTGCCTCCATCCCCACCCCCCTTGCCCCAGCCCCACACTCACCCAGCACCTCCAGGTGGTAGTGCAGCAGGTCCTGTCCCGCCGCAGTGGTCGCCTGGCAGCTGTACCTCCCCGCGTCCTGCTCCCGCACCGCAGGCAGCTGCAGCACCTGGCCCCCTGCACACAGGGCATGGACAGGGCTCCCTGCAGGGTCCCTTCCAACCTCCTCCTCCCACCCTGCAATGCCCAAACCCCCATGCAGCCCGGGTGACATGGTCCTGGTCCTGTTCCTGCAGGTCCCATGGGTGGCAAAAGCCAGGATCCAAGCTCCTCCCTGCCACCAATGTTCTTAACCCGCAGAGCTCCTGCAGGAACCCTTCCAAAGGAAAGGTCCATGCCCATTACCTAGCAGCAGCAGCACCCCTGGGCCGGGGGAGAGGGGCTCCCCATCCTTGTACCAGGTGAGCTGGGGAGCTGGGATGGTGTTGGTGTCACAGTAGAGTGCAGTGGGCTGGCCGAGGACAGCCTGGCGGTGCTCTGTCACCTCCCCACCCTGGTCCTCCTCCCGGTAGAAGACCTCAAGGGCTTCACTGGGGCCTGTCTGCTGCTGGAAGAGGGCTGGCACTGCGGGGACAGGCTGCGGTCAGCTGTGGGGAACACAGGACCCACACCCCGAGGTGCAGCCAGATCACCTGCCCCGTCCTGACCGTGGCCGAGGAGATGGTTGTGGTCCAGCAGGGACAAACTCTGCTCACCCTGCCACGCTCCCACAGGGGACCCCCTCCAGGGCCCCCTCCCCCTGCTGAGGCACCCCTCCAGGCACTGGCTGCCCACCCAGAGCTCACCCTGGACATGCAGGAGGAAGTCTCTGTCGTCTTCACCCAGGGTGTTGGTGGCCACGCAGGTGTAGTGCCCCGAGTCGGAGGCGCTGGCTGGCTGGATCTGAAGGACCTGCCCCTCGCTGAGGATCTGCAGGTGGCCGGCGCTGTCCAGGAGCTGCATGGGGACCCCAGCGCCGAGGCAGGGCAGAAACAGGAGAGGAGGAGGAGGAGGGCTGCACTCCCAGGAGCAGGACATGCAAAAGGTATCTTCCCCCTCCACCCACCTGGAAGGGTCCCCAAGCCCTGCAGCTCCTCCCTGGTCAGAGTCAGGACCTCACCTGCTTGTCCTTGTACCAGTGGATGGTGGCCTGGGGCACAGCCCAGGTCTCGCACTCCAGCACCACTGTGCTGTTGACCTTGGCCTTCACCTCTTTGATAGCAAATTCCTCCAAAGGGTCATCTCTGGTAATCCAAGGAGGAACTGGGAGGGAGAGAAGACACATCTAGCAGGAGAGAAGAGCCCCCAGCAGCCCTGCGCTGCCCTGGGAGCACCTCAGGGAGCTGCTGACACCCCCAGAGGGACTCCTTTGCCCTCCCCAGAGTAGAGAGAGGCTTCTTGGGGGCCACCTGCTGCTATGTTTGTGACTACAGAATCACAGAATCAGTCAGGGTTGGAAGGGACCACAAGGATCATCTAGTTCCATGAGGTGCACCTCCATGGGATGAAGGCTCAGGAAGGGAAGGAAGGGGCACACAGGTGACAGTGGGGTCACTGTAGGATGTAGGGAGGACACAGAGAGTTCCCTCACCCAGGACCTTCACAGCATAATTCCTCACAGCCTCCCCATCCTCACTGGCCACGATGCAGCTGTAGATGCCTGAGTCCTCTTCCTGGGCATTCAGGATCTGCAGCCCCTGGCCACCTGGGCAAAGGAGGTATCCTGAGAGGGTTTCTGCTCACAGCCATGGCTGTCTGCCTCCATCTCAAGGGCCCTGCTGATCCCCTGCAAGCCTGACCCAAGGGGGTTCTAACCCTCCTCTGGAGCTTCCAGGCTGCTGAACCCAGCACTGCCCAAGTGGTGCTGCTGGGGAGGCTCTAGGTGCCAGCAGGTGATGCAGCACATAGAAGAGCAGCACCTACCTGGGGACCTGAGCCCCTCAGGTCCTGCAGGGTGATGGCTTCTCACCATCCCACCATGCCCTGAAGCACAGCCAGAGCAAGCAAAGGCCCCACTCCCCAAGGCATGCAGCAGGATGGTGCAGAGCTAGTGGACAGCAGCATGGTACCAGAGAGCAGAAGGATGTTCCTGGATGCTTGGAGGGGAACCTCATCCTTCAGCCAGGTGATGTTGGGTGATGGGTGGGCCAGAGCCTCACAGACCAGGGAGAGAGGGTTGTTGATGGTCACTGTGACCTCTTCTGGGGCAGCATCCTGGGCATCTCCAGCAAAGGCAAGACCAGCTGCAGGCAGAGAGGTGTGTGCATGGCACAGCAGCATCAGCACCCCCCATGAAGCACTTCCAGAGCTTCATGCCTACATCCCAGGGCATGATCTAAGTTCAGGGAGGTGAACTTGACCACAGCTTGAGACACTGCCTTGTGTTGGTGCCCTCCCAGCCCACAAAAGGCACTCTGCCTTCCCACCAGCCACCCTCAGAGGTGGATCCTGCACTAGGTGTGTCCTTAATGTTCCTTCAAGAGGCTTTCTGGCAGGTGCAGGGCACGATGCCATGCTGCTGGCTGTTCTACTCAAGGATCTTCACCACCTTCCTGGGCCAGGCAATCACAAAGCCCTCTGAGTCCACATTCTCTGATGACACCCAGGACTCTGCCTCCATCCAGGGACCTCCTACCCAGAACATCCAGCAGGTAGTGCTTGGTTTGGTTTGCCAGCCAGCTGGAGGCCAGGCAGGAGTAGCTGCCAGCATCAGACAGGGAGGCTCTGGGGATGTGGAGCAGGGAGCCATCGGGGGAGATGGAGAAGGAGTCTCCTCTGGGCAGAAGAGGGAGGCTATCTTTCATCCAGCTGATCTTAGGCTGGGGGTTGCCTGGGAGGGGTGGAAAGAAGGTTTTTAGCCTTCAGACCAAAGTTTTTCCATGTGTGAGCACAGCCTGACTGAGGGCACTGTGCCAGAGCCTTTCTGGGAAGCAAAGACATCAGCCCAGGTCCAAAGTTATCATGATCTGGATCAGGGTTTGGGAGGCTGCTGGCTGAGCCAGCAAGAAGAAAGGAAACTGTCCTGAGTAGGAGGTGATTAATGACCCCCAGCTCTAGAGAAGGAATCAAATGAGAGGAATTCCTGCTCCTTTTGGGACAGATGGGGGCTGACGTGGTGCAACAAGCTCCCCACGGCCTGGTGCTTCCCACACAGCTCAACTGCAGAGCCAGGGCTAGCCCAGACAGCCTCCTCAGCCCCCTCCATCTCTTCCCATCTCAGCAGCTGCTGTTGTCCATTTGCCCCACACCCCAAGGGGACACTCAGGTCCCTGATCTCCACCTTCCCTCTGCTCACACCACCTCCCCTCCCTGTGTGATGCTCACCTTCAGCCAGGCAGGACAAGGTCACAGGGTGACCCTCAGGCACTTTGATAGCCTCCTCTTCATCCACATTCTCAATGTGGGGAGGAACTAGGAGCACAAGCAACCAGGGACCTCAGCAGCTGGCCAACAGCCCCGAGCCTCCAGGCTTGCATGCTGAGGCATGAAGGATTCTGCCACTGCAGCTACCACCATGCCCAGTCTGGAAATCCCACCAGGAACCCAGCAGCAGATGGAGGACCCCTCCTTACCTAGAACCTCCACATGGAAATGCCTCCTGGCCTCCCCCCCTGCGTTGCTTGCCAGGCAGGAATAGTGGCCCCCATCCTGGGCTCGTGCTTGGGTGAGCCTCAGCACCCAGCCCCCTGGAAGCATAAAGCAGAGAAGTCTCAGGGTCCTGATCCAGGCACCAGCAGGGCTGGAGCTCCACCATGCTCAAGCCCATCAGCCTTGGGGCAAAACTTGTGCCCCTGGCTCCCAGCCCTCCTAGCATCCATGTCCCATCCCTCACCTGCAAGCACACGAGTGTGCTGGCTGGGGGTGACAGGAGAACCATTCCAGGCCCAGGTGACCACGGGCAGGGGGACACCAGTGGCCTCACAGCTCAGTGTCAGGGTCCCATGCAGAGGCACACTTATGTTGGTTGTTGATCCTGGTCCTTGAACAAACTCTGGAGGAACTGGGGACACAGAAAAGGAAGGACAGCCACTGGCAAAGGGTCACCAGGACAGCAGAGGAGTGAGCCCAGGCTGCTGCCACCCTGCTGCCTGTGCAGTGTGGGGACACGAGGCCAGAGGGGCCATGGACACCATGGGAAGCTGTCAGCTGTGGAGGTGTTGTGGGACTGATGACTTACAGCAAGTGTGTGGCCACCCCCCCCCAGCACCAAACCCACGCTCACAGCTCTGGCATCAAGCTGCCCACACACCTTGAGCTGCCTCAGGGGCTTGGTACCTTGAGCCATGAGGTTCCTCCAGCTCCCTGGGAAGCAGATGGCTTCAAGTGTGAGCTGGTGAGCTCTGATGGCCCTGGAAAGGAGCTCCTGCCTGGTGCAGGCAGTTCTACAGCTGTGCTCCTCTGACCCAAGGACTGCCCCTCTCTCCAAGACCTACTCCAGCTCAGGCTGCTCTCTGTGTTTGTGCCACATCAAACCCGTGGTGGGACCTCAGCAGCCTCCCAAACCTGCACCCCTACCCCCCACTCCACCTCCTTACCGTGCACCACGACATCAAACTCCTGCCCCACCGTGTCAGCCCCCAGGCAGCTGTAGTGTCCCCCGTGGGCCACCTCCGCCGCGGGGATCCGCAGCTGCCTGCCCTGCTCCAGCAGCAGAACCCCATCCCCTCCAGCCACAGGCTGCCCATCCTTCACCCACGTCACCATGGGCACTGCTGTCCCCCTGGCATCGCACTCCAGAGTGGTCTCAGCAGCTTGGATGACAGAAACCTTCCTCAGGGCTTTGGTGCTGCCCTGGATCCTCGGCAGAGCTGCTGGCAGAGGACACGAGATTGTGACACTGGATGGGGGCAGCAGGAGGCTGAGGCAGATGTGAGCAGGACCAAGTGGTGCAGTTGGGCTGCTGGAGTCCAAAGCAGCTGCGACCAGCTTGGAGCCAAGAGCTGGAGGGTCAAAGCTGGCCCCAGAGAGCATCAAGCATCATCCTTCCCAGCACAGCCCAGGCAGCAGGCAGTGGCTGTGAGCTTTTGGGTGCAGCTTGGTTGTGGCACCTTCAGCCATCCCCTCAGGTGCTCTGTGTCTCTGGGGCCACCACTTACCCTGCACCTCCAGGTGCTGCTCCCTGCTGCTGCTGCCAGCAGCGTTCCTGCATTGGCAGCTGTAGGTCCCCTGGTCCCCCTGCTGCACCTTCTGGATGTACAGCAAGGTCCCTCCCGTGGACACCACCTTTGGGCTCCCAGCTTGGGTGGAGAGGGGTTTGCCTGCGTGAGGAAGGGGACAGAGCTTTTCCTCAGCTTCCCAGCAAGAGCAGTTCCCAGCCAGGAGGTGGAGGCTGTCCCACATAAAGCATTGCTTGCTCCATGGAGACCAGCACCTGTCTGGAGGGTCAGCAGGTGTGGGGAGGACGAAGGAGCAGGTCCCTACCATCCTTGTGCCAGCTCAGCGTGGGGAAGGGGATGCCCTGGCACTCGCAGGCCAAACTGACAGACTGTCCCTGCAGCACGGACACGGTGAGAGGCTCTGGCGAGGGGAAGGTCGGAGGCGCTGCAGGGGACGGGAGGAGCAGCTCAGCAACGGCACCAGGCAGGAAGACAGCGACAGCTCCCCCCCAGGGACAGGCACAAAGAACCAGAGGGATTGCCCTGCACTGGTTCCGCGTGGAGACAGCCCTCCTGCCCCTGCAGCCTGGGGTGGTGCTCATGACACATGTCCTGTCCTGCAGCAGAGGATGAGTGAGGATCCTGTGCCAGCCACACAGGCAGACCAAGACCAGACAGAGCCTTATTAGGCAGTAGAGCTCCAGAGAAGGTCACCCCCACTCCTTCCATCATCAGATGCTGCTCTCTGTTGCTCACAGGCACAGCTGGCTGGAAAGCAGCAACTCCTTCCCATGAGGGACATCAACTTGTACCAGAAAAACCTCAACACCCAGAAACCCCCAGGAAACAAAACCATCAGAACCCAAACAATCCACCCCAGCCAGGCCCCCAGACGTGCAAATGATTCCCTGGGAAGGGGTTGCAGGAACGAGCCTGGATCACAGAGCTGGATGCTCTCCACTCCCTGGCTCCCTGCCTGCAGGACTTCCACCAACTGGCCTAGAGCATCCCTGAGAAAAGCCAGGCTCAGACTGGGACATGCTGGCTGGGCTGGGAGCCTGCAGGGGTGCTCCAGCTGGTGCTGGTGCTGCCGGCACCCTCCTAACATGGGCACGGAGGAGAAGGGGGCAGCAGCTGCAGCAGCTGCCACAGCAGGTGCAAAGAAAGGATGCAGGAGCCCTGCCCATGGCAAGGAAATGTCCTCAATATCCTGCCTAGGATTTGGGAAGACCTCTCTTGTGCCCCATCACCCAGCTCTGCCCCCAGGACCCATGCAGCCATGAGCTCTCCCCTCCCACACCTCCTCCAGGGGCCATTCTCCACCACCTCCAGCTCCAGCATTTTGCAGAGCATCAAAAATGTGTGTTCACAGAACCCCAGCATGGAGGGAACCCTTGGAGATCATCCACTCCAACCCCCGTGGCAGAGGAGGACCACCCCCAGGAGCTTGCCCAGAATCCCAACATCCAGCTGGGTTTGGGACCTCTCCAGAGGAGCCTCTCTGGGCAGCCTGCTGCAGGGCTCCAGCACCCCCACACCAGAGCAGCTTCTCCTTAAGCTGAAGTGTTGGTGTCCTGCAGGCCCATGACCCACCCCAGGGCCATGCAGCACAGCCAGCCCAGGGGGCTCCAGCACAGAACTCGTGGCCCTCACCCCACACGTGGAGGTTGTGGTGGCGCTGCGGGTGCCCGGCTGCCTGGCACGTGTACCTGCCCGCATCCTGCACCGTGGCCTGCTTGATCTGCTGGGGCAAGCAGAGACACTGAGAGGCTCTGCAGCACAGCTGCCACCGTGCAGCCCCTCTGGGGGAGGCTTTGCTGCCAGTAGAATCCATAGGAATGGGGTGGGAATGGTGCTGAGCCATGGGCAGCAGGGAGGATGCCCACTCCCTCAGCACCCTCTCTTTCCCAAGGGTGGTGGGGAGGAGGTGGGGGGATCCCCACTGCCCCTTTTCCCCTCCCATCCTCTGCAATGCCCTAAAAGGTCACCTGGAGCGTGGTGCCCTCTGCAGAGAGCTGCACACCCAGCTTGGGTGGGAGCCAGTCCCCATCCTTCAGCCAGTGGGATCCTCGAGGGGGACACTCCAGGGTCACTGCCTGGTTGACCATGACAGAGATGTTCTCCTCCTCTCCCAGGCTGCCTGGGGGCACTGGAAAACAGACCAAGAGGGCAACACCTCCCCCAAGCCACCCCCTTTGCCCAGGGCTGGCCCCCACAGCTCTGTATGCCTGTGAGGGGCCCCAGAACAGCCACAGGGTGCTGAGCACCTCTTCCAGCCCCAGGGCCATGCTGGTGGGCAGGGGCTGGGGGCACCTGGGGGTACTTACCCCGCACCTCGAGGCTAGCCTCACGTCTGTCCTCCCCCACAGGGCTGCTGGCCACACAGCTGTAGGTCCCTGAGTCGTGGAGGCGAGCGGTGGGCAGGGACAGCACACGGCCACCAGAGAGGACCTGTGGCTCCCCAGGGGGCAGAGAGAGAGCCCAGGTGAAACCAGAGCAGCTCCCAGCTGAGCTACAGGGTGGCACACAGGGACAGGACTGGGTGGGCACAAGCCTGCCTAGAGCCCATCCCGATCACATGCCAGGCCATGAAAGAGGACATCCTTCTGAAGGGATGTCCCCAGTGCCCCCCCCCCACCCCATCAGCGCTCTTCTCACCTGTGGGCCACCTGCCACCACGCTGGGCACAGGGTTGCCATCCTTCAGCCACAGCAGCACTGGAGCTGGGGTCCCTGTGGCATCACACTCCAGTGCCACTGCCTCGTTCACCAGCACCACGAGGGGCCTGGGGCCAGCTGTGATCCGTGGGGGCACTGGGGGGGAGCAAGGAGAGGTCACCAGGGTGCAAGAGGGACAAGGTAGGTAGGAGACACCATGCTGTGCACTATCCAGGGGATTTCTAGGACACTGCCTGGGATGAGGCTGGGATCTCCTGGCTAGAACTGCAGGGAGTAGGGACCCTGCCAAAGCCACCTGCCAGGGACATGTCCCAAGGGCTGGCACAGCCCAGTTGGGCATGGGTAAGAGGTGGTGGAAGGAAGCAGCCAGCTCTCAGGCAGCCATAGTGCTCCTCCTGCTCACCAGGGACTCACCAGTCACCTGCAGGCTGTACCAGAGCTGGGTGGCACCAGCCACGCTGGAGGCCACGCAGCGATAGCTGCCAGCGTCCGAGAGCTGCACACGGGGGAACTCCAGCAGCTTCCCATCCCTGGACAGCCTCCAGCCTGCCCCAGCTGCCAGCTGCTCCTGCCCCTTGTACCAGGCAATGTCTGGAGGCAAGCAGGAGCTGAGATGTTGGGGGTGATGCTGCTGCTCCCCTCTCCATGGAGGCACAGGGACAGCCCCAGGGACACGGGGACAGGAGCCAAGGTTGAGGAGGAACCCACCAGGGGCAGGCAGTCCTGAGGCCAGGCACTCCAGGGCCACTGTGCCATTCTCCAGCACGCTCAGGTCCACCAGGCTCGGCTCAATGTTTGGAGGCACTGCAACCCAGCACAGCCAGCAGTCACCAGCTCTGCATGGCCCAGGGCAGCTGCAGCCACTCAGGGCAGTGCTGAGGGCACAGCCAGGAGCTCTGGGCACACCCCCAGACCTGGGACAGCAGCACCCAGAGCTCAGTCCCTGCTCTGGAAGGGGACCACATCGGCACCTGGTGCCACTGCTGCTGCCCAGGTCAGCTGGCAGAGCTGCTGGCACCCCAAGGAGCTGCCCAGCCAAGCTCTCCCCAGCACGGGGGGTGCAGAATGGATCTCAAATGCTGCACTCACCCTGCACTGAAACCTGCACCTCAGCCTGGGCCAGCCCTGCCCAGTTGGTGCCCTGGCAGACATAGAGCCCCTCGTGAGCCAGCCCCACACGGGCAATCAGCAGAGTGCCCCCATCCTCAGACACCACTGCACCCTCCTGCTGGCCCAGGGGATGTCCATCCTTCAGCCACCTGTAGGGAAGGGCACAGATGGGCCCTTGGTCTGTCCTGCCAGCACCCACCCCCAGGTTCTGCCCACCAAAGGAGCAAACAGTGCCATGCTGGCAGCAAGGACTGTCCCCTTGTCATCTGGAAAGGGGCTGGCAGTGCCTAGGGGTTGGGCAGAGCAGGATCCCAGGAGCAAGGAGTAGGAACAGATGTCTCCCATCCTCTGGGACACCTCAAGCTGCAGGTCCCCATCACCCATCCTCAGCTCCGATCCCAATCTCTGCTGCAGCTTCCCACACTGGACTGCAGAGCCCCCCGAGCAGGGAGCCCAGGGCAATGTGGGCAGCAGGCAGCACCCTCCCCTGCAGCACTCACTGGATTTGGGGGGCAGGGGTGCCCGTGGCACGGCAGTGAAGCCTCAGGGAGCCGTTGGTGACAGCTGTCAGGTGGCTTTCCCCATCGCCGATCTGCAGCCGGGGGGGAGCTGGGGGCAAAGGGGACCTCAGGCAGGGGTCACCCCCAGACCCTGGCACAGGGTCTCGGAGGGTGCAGGAGCCCGGTGGCACCTTGGACGTGCAGGCTGTAGCTGAGCGAGGCGCTGCCAGCAGCGTTGGTGGCCGTGCAGGTGTAGAGCCCAGAGTCTGCCAGCAGAGGCTCGGCCAGCCGCAGGGACCCCGACGGCAGGACGCTATAGCTTGGGGGACAAGGGACAGAAAGGCCGGATGGGAGGAGCAGCCCTGCCCTCCGTCACCTACCTACCCCTGGGCAGCAGCTGAGAGCTCAGCACCAGTGTGGGACAGCCAAGAAAAGGTCCCCAGGGCCCCCTCCTGCACAAAGAGGTCCATGGGTGCCACCCTCCCGTGCTCAGCTCCTTCCTGAGCTCAGCAGAAGGGAGCAGCATGAGCCACGCTCCCGGAAGGGGAGAGGGGGGGGACAAGGGAAGACAGAGGTCCCCACAGCTGGAGCTGGCCAGGCTCTGCCTCCCAGCTCTGTCTGTGCTCCACAGACATAACCTCATCCCCGCCCGCAGCTGCAGATTCCTCCTGTGCTCCATCAATCATCCAGGCACATGAGGAGGAGCCCGCGGGGATGTGGTACAGGGCAGCCAGGAGCAGCCACGGGAAGCCAGACAAGGCAGCAGAGTCCCTCCAGAAGAGCAAGACCAAGACACCTCTCCTGCTGCCCTGGGCATGAGCAGGGAGAAAAGGGATGAGCCTCAGGATCAGGGCCCATGACTAACACCATGGGGAAAGGGCTCTCTAATATGCTGGGAAGAGCAGGTCCTGCTCCCAGGGAGGAAGAGCAAGGCACTCAAACACACACCCAGGGCCTTTCCAGGTCATTCTCTCTCAAACAGCATCAATGACAGTCCCCACAGCCCCAGCACCGCCCTGAGGAGACACACCATCGAGAGAGCACAGCCCTGGCACCACCCCCAGCCCTCCTTACCTTGTGGAGGTGAGAGGCAGGGGCTGGGCCCCCTGGGTCCATACCACCAAGGGAGGAGGGTAGCCTTGAGTCTCGCAGGGCAGGGTTGTCTCCTGGCCAAGCACAGCCAGGATGGGTATGGGGTCCAACGCCTGCAACCCATTCACACTGATCCTGGGCTTTGCTGGGTGGAGAGGGAGGGCAGCTGGTACAGGAACACTTCAGGTGCCCCACAGCCCTCTCACTGCTGCTCTTCCCATCCCAAAACCCCATCTGGCACCTGGCTGGGTGGCCAAGGAAGCTGGGAGAGTGCCCAGGCCATGCTCCCCCAGCCAGCCAGCCACCCTCTGGAGATGCTTTACTGGGAGTTGGTGCCAGGGCCAGCCCTGGGCACTCACTGCTGATGGAGAGCTGCAGCTCCTGGCTGGAGAAGCCTGCTGTGTTGGTGGCTGTGCAGAAATAGGTCCCAGCATCTTCCAGAGAGGCAGAAAGGATCAGTAGAGTCCCATCAGGGTGCAGGTGGTAGCGTGGGCTCAATGAGATGGGCTCCGTGCCCTGCAGAGGAGAGGGAAAGGAGACAACAAAGACTCTTCCATGATCTGAGCACCCCAAGGGCAAGAAGAGGACTCTAGACCTGCCTCCTAGTCCCAGCTTCCCAGGGCACTTGGTGGCACCTCCCTGGGTCAGCCACCGCCACACTGGCCAGCTGTGTCACCTCCAACCCTGCTATCCCACACCCACGGGTGACCCACAGCCAGGGGGATAGAAGCCTGCCCATCCCTGCTACCTACCTTTGCCCAGGTGACAGTAGGGGTGGGCACACCAGTGGCATTGCACTGCAGGGGGACAGCTGCTCCCTCGGTGGCAGTGACCAGGACAGGGCCAAGCTCAATACTGGGAGGAACTGGGGAGGGAGGGAAGCAGCTTGTCCTGCATGGCTAGGGCCACATCCACAAGGACAGCAGAGCTCTGCTGCTGAAAAGAGCACTGCAGAGAGGGGACACCAGCACCCTGCCACTCACCATGGATGAGCAGGGTCACATCCTGCCTGTGTGAGCCAAGGGCATTGGTGACCTCGCAGCTGAAGCTCCCTGTGTCCTCCTGGGCTGCCTGCTCCACATGCAGGCTCCCATCAGCCTGGATGGAGTAACGGCCACCTGGGGCCACCTGGGCAGGGAGCAGAGAGCAGGACAGATGTGAGGGGCAGACCCCAGAGCATTGCTGTGTCTTTGGGGCCTATCTAGAAACTGCTTCTTGAGCAGCAGGAATGCCTTGAGAGAGTGGTTGCCCTCCCAGCACAAACTCTCTCCTGGCATCCTTCACCAGCAGCTTTGGCCCTGGCAGGTTGGGGCACCCATCCTGCAGCAAAGCCCCCACCACAGGGCCATGCTGGCAGCCACCCACCCTCCCACCATGCCAGCAGGCAGGGAAGCCTTACCAGCTGCCCATCCTTCAGCCAGTGGCGGGCTGGCAGCGGCCTCCCAGCCAGGATGACACAGGGCAGTGACACAGGCTGGCCCAGCAGGGCACGGACCATGGGGGGGGCAAGAGCTATTTCTGGGGCTGCTCGAGAAAGAGGAAGGAGAGAAGACATTAATGGGAGAGAAGACAGACAGGGATGCTCAGGAGAACAGGTCTGGACCTCTGCTCCTCCAAAAGCCAGAGCTTGGCTCGGCAGAAGGCAGCTCAGACCCTCAGCACCCCCAGGGATTTGGGGATGCTTACGTAGAGTCTGGGCTCAGGCTGCCTGGGCACCACCCAAACCCTGTGCTGGGCAGGGGTTTGTTGGGTATCCTGCCGTGAGGTGGCTGCAGGGATCGGCTGCTCCCTCCCCGCAGCAAAAGCAAGCAGAAGCTAACCGTGTCCGGTGACCGTGAGCTTGACCTCCGCCTGGACCTTCCCGAACGCGTTCTGGGCTTCGCAGATGTAGACAGCTTGGTCCTTCGGCGAGGCGCCTGCAGCACGGCGACAAGAAACCTGAGCCTGCTGGGTGGGGGCTGGAGAGCATGCTCCAGGCTGGGCTGACACCATCCCCCCGTCCCACCACCTCCGCAGGCAGGGAGCCCCTGCAGCGCTGGAGACTCGCAGGCTGCAATGGCCTGGAGAAGCTTGCACAAGGGAAAAGTGCTAAAAAACCCCACGAAAACCCTCATCAGTGCTTTTCGAGGGCAAAAAGAGCGGGCACGGGGCTCCTCCCTCTGCTGGGGCACCAGCAGCACACCCAGGGGTGACACTGCGGGCAAGCACCCAGGGGGATGTCCGTGTGTGGTCCCCACCATGCTCTCAGCTCTCTTACTGTGGATGAGGAGCTCAGCAGCTTCCAGCCGGCTGGAAACACCACCTGGCTCCTGCCAGCTGGGCACAGGCTGCCCGTCTTGCCGTGCCCAGGTGACCCGTGGCAGGGGAGAGCCCTGGGCACGGCACAGCAGGCTCACACTGTCCCCAATGTCAACGGCCACGTCCCCCAGGGGCTCAGGAAAGTAAGGGGCAGCTGGAGGAGAGAGCAGCAGAGAGGGGGTTCAGGTGGCTCCAAACCCCTGGTTCCCCTCTGCATGCAGCCAAGCCCAGAGATGAGGACACAAAGCTCACCAACCAGATGCTCTGAGCACCTCTGAGGCTTTTCCAGAGCTCCACAGCCCTCACAGTTTTCATCCCAGCTGCACCCAGCAGCCCCCAGCTTGGCCAAACCCCTTGCACTTTCCCACCCTTCACTGCTTCAAGCCTGACTGCTCCCAGCTCCAAACCTCCTCTCCAGGCTCTCCCATCCCTCCTGCTCCCGTGGGAAGCCCTGAGCACCGATAGGGGTCCCTGGGCTGTCAGGTACACAGAAGCCAAGGCCCTACCTCCACCTAACCACCTTGATTGCATTTTGCACCCCCAGTCTCACTCCAGACAGATGCAACAGCATCTGGACCAGTCTGCTGCTACTCCTCTTCCCTCTTCCTGACCCCTGGAACTCCCAGCAGGCTTCATCCTGCTTGCACTGACCACTGACACCCCCAGGATGGGACACGCAGAAATTGGGGAAGGGGGCAAGAAAAGCCTTAGGGAGCAGCAAGCAGGAGCTGAGCTGGGAGGGAGAGCAGCAGAGATCAGCTTGGGCCCTTGGTGGGAGCCAAAATCAGAGACAGAACTCACAGCCCACATCCAGCATGGTGCCATGGGAGGCGGTGCCAGCCTCCCCCAGGGCCTGGCAGACGAAGTGCCCTGCATCCTCCTCCTGCACTGCCTGCAGCTGCAGGGCAGCACGCTGGGTGCCAGCTGGGAAGGTGGCCAGTACCTGCCCACCTGCCCACACACCATCCCCTCAGCACCCAGAGTGCCTCTGGGGTCCCCTCCCCTGCCATTGGGCCAGGGGACCCCATGATTGGCATCCCTGAGGGGCAGAGGGGGTTTGCCTTCCATATCCCCCCCAGGTCTCACCTTTGTACCACACAACGTGGGGTGGGGGAACCCCTGAAACCCAGCACTCCAGGGTCACATCTTCTCCCACCAGCACCTTCAGGCTGGGTGTCACTGCCAGGATGGCAGGAGGCTCTGTGCCATGGGGAGAGAGATGGCTTCAGTGACTCCCTGGGTGTGCTGCCAGCATGCCCATCACCCAGAGCCCCAGGAGTGCCCCCAACAGCCTCCATCACAGACAGCCCCAGCCCCTAGCTTGCATGGATGGTGATGGCTCCAAACTGGAAGAAGCTGGACTGAGATGAGAAACAAGGAAGAAATTCTTCCCCATGAGGGTGGAACAAATTGTCCAGAGAAGCTGTGGAGGCTCCAAGCCTGGAGGTGTTCAAGGCCAGGCTGGATGAGACCCTGAGCAGCCTGGGCTGGTGGGAGGTGTCCCTGCCCCTGGCAGGGGATTGAAACCAAATGATCCTTAAGGTCCCTTCCAACCCAAACCGTTCTGTGGTTCTCTGCCACCAGGTCCCAGCCAAGGGGCAGCAAGGAGGGGGTAACAAATCCCTCCTGCAGCAGCTCTGAGCCCTTCCCAGGATGCTGCCAGTGGGTACCAGTGAACTCCAGGGTGACAACTTGTTCGTCCCAGCCCAGCACACTGCCAGCATAGCAGCTGTAGTTCCCTGCATCCTCTGGGATGGCAGCTCGGAGGTGCAGGGTGCCCTGGGAATCCGTGAAAACCCTGCAGGAGAGAGAGATTGAGAGAGAGAGAGAGAGAGAAGCTTTGTGAAACAAAAACCCTGCCCGGATAGGTGAGTAGGAGTGGGCTCAGAGCCATGCCACACACGGCCAAGTGCTGGGCACCTGAGGGGTGGGGGAGCACTTGAAGCCAGCTCCCTCAGCTGCTGCAGGGAAGGACTTTGCTTTGAAGCAGGGAAACTGCAGGATTGGGATCTCTGTCCTCGAAGTAAAAAAAAAAAAAACCTCACCCCAAATCCTCTCCAGCACTCACAGCCTGACACAGGCAGGGAGGTGGAAACCAAAAAGCAGAAGCAGAAGCAGCTCTAGAGAGGCACAAGGAGGATTTTGAGGCTGGGCAAAGCACCTCGAGTGCCCCTCGATGGGGATGGTGACCCAAGGCAGGATGGCATCAAAAGAAAGGTGTGGCCCCGGGGCTAGCAGCCTGCAGCTGCCTCGGGCTGGGGGCTACAGCAACCACTTCTCGTCCCAGAGCCATGGGCAGCCCCAAACCTCTCTCCTGCAGCCCGGGCAACATTCCCAGTGGGACAGGCAGGATGGAGCACCCAGGACCCCATGGGTTACCTCTCGTCCTCCTCCAGTGCCCAGCCCCAGCGCTTCCAGAAGGTCTGGGGTGGGGGGTGGCCCCCGGCCGTGCAGTTCAGCTGCAGCTCCTGGCCCCTGACAAAACGCTGGGGGCTGGCATCCACCTTCACCCATGGCACCTCTGTATGGGGGTGGAGAAGGGCTCAGCCCCTGGGTGCCATCCATCCCCCACCCATGGAGCATGGCATTGCCCGGGCCAGGGTCCCCCTTGGTACAGAGCCTACCCTGGACGAAGAGCCAGAGGGAGGCGTTGGCAGTGCCATGGGCACTCTGTGCCAGGCACTCGTACATGCCCCCATCCCCGGGCTGCACGTGGCTGATCTCCAGCGAGTGGTTCTGCAGCAGCCTGGTCCGGCTGTCCCCTGGTGCTGCCACCTTCCCGTCCCAGCTCCACGTCAGGTTGTAGGGCACATCACCCAGCACCAGGCAGGACATGACCACGTCTTGGCCAGCTGAAGCTGTGATGTTGCCCGGGGCTAGGATTCGTGGTGGTGGCTCTGCAAAGGTGGCACCGTGGGGATGTGATGAGCCTGCGCCCGGCTGCAGACCCGGAGCTGTGTGGGCACCAAGGCTTGGCATGAGCTGTGCCCACCTGAGACGGAGAGGTAGGCACGAGCCCGCGTCACCCCCACCCTGCTGGTGGCTGTACACTCATAAAAGCCTTCATCACTCTTGGAGACCACAGGGATCCACCAGCTGATGTTCCCCCATCTCCTGCAAGGGGGGAGAGATGTGCAGGGTGACCCCTGGGGCTGCCAGGCCACCACCCTGCTCCAGATCCCTGGCACTTAATCACAGAACCATTACTGAGGCTGGAAAAGGCCTCTGAGATCATCCTTGCCCTAAGACCACCCCATCACCTAAACCATGCCACCAAGTGCCACATCCAAGCTTTTCTTAAGGACCTCCAGTGATGGGGACTCCACCACCTCCCTGGGCAGTGCCATCCCAGTGCCTCACAGATCAGGCCAGGGGCTGCACCCCCAGCCCTGCAGACACACCCCTGCTGCCTTGAGATGCTTGGAACTTGCAGGCACCCACCCGGCACAGCTGAGGAGGCTGTTGGTGCCCATCATGGAGCCCACTGGGGGACAGCAGAGGCTCACCTGAAGAGCTGCTGCTCCCCAAGCTGTGTCCCGCCGCGGCTGAGCTGCAGGCGGAAGGGGACCTGGCTCCGTGCGGAGCAGGAGATGAGCTGCGGCTGCCGGTGGTGAGCCTGGATCCTGCTGGAGATGTTCACTTTGGGGAGACCTGGAAGCAGTTGGGGACACACACAACCCCCCTTTGGGGCTCACCAGGGAAGCAGAAACCAAAGCAGAGGCAGTGCCGGAGCCTCTGGTCCCTTCCCAGCACCCTTGGGACCGCTCACCAGGCACCACTCACCAGGGACCACGCTGGTGTAGGTGACCCCAGAGAGGCGCTGCAGGGGGTAGCCCTGGGCATCTTCACCCTTCACTTTCAGCAGAAAGTCACCTGGGGGGACACGGAGCAGGGACCCCACCCAGAGCCGCCCCGAGAAGTCGGGGAGGGGCCGGGTGGGCAGCGAGAGGAGGACGTGGCCAGAAGTGTTGAAGAGTTCAACCTCCTGCAGGCGCCCCGGTGGCTCCAGACCGGTGCAGTTCACCAGCACGGAGATGGGCAGGCCTGGGGAGAGGGAAGGCAAGAACCAGCGCGGCTTGTTCCCAGCTGCAAGAAGCCCACATGCAGGATCCCCACCCCTGGGCATCTCCACCCTCACCCTGCACCGGTGGCTCCCAGGACTGGCTGGCATCTGTGCCTGGCTGGCTGGAGAAGCTGGCTTGGAAATTGATGCTGCTGATGCCCGAGATCCTCAGCGAGTGGCGGCCGCTGCTCCGGGTCTGGAGGGGGAGCAAGAGACTGGTGCCAAGGGCAGGGGAAGGGAGAGGTGAGGAGATGGTGGTCAGCCCCTTCCAGCCCTCTCACTGCCCTCTGCCTGGCTGGAGGTGGATGGGGAAAGCCCACAGCTGGCAGAGCCTGGCTGGCTGAGCACCCATCAAGGGATGAGGAGGGGACAAGGTGTGGGGTCTGCCCCCAGCCTACCGTCACGAGCCACATCCCTGGCTCCTGGGGCTCCACAGCCACCACCAATGCTGAGTTGGGGATGCTGAGCAGTTCCTTCAGACCTTGGCCTTTCTCCAGGACCTTTCCTGCAACAGCAGGTGAGCCTCTGGGATGGGCAACCAGGGTCCCTCCCCTGGTTCCCTCCTTGGAGCACCCCATGGTACAGAGCCCATCACACAGCTCTCAGCCTGGGCACAGAGGAAAAAACCCTGAAACCAGAGGCAAAGCCAGGAGGGGAGCAGAGCAGGTCCACTTGGTGCTTCATGCGGGCTTTGCAGCTCCTTACTTTAAGTTTCCAGCACAAGGTTTGGTGCAGCCTCCTGTTTACCCTCTCCAGGAGGCAAAGTATCACCTCCCACCCATCCCCCTATGGTCCTACCTGCTGGATCCTGGACCTCGATCCTTGGGGCAGGGCCACTCAGGGAGATGGTGACCTCCTTCAGGCTAGGGTCAAAGGGGACAGACCACGTGTGCTCCCCACCCTCCTCATGGTCACTGGACAGCAAGTGAACTTTGGAGGCCTGGATGGCATCTTCCACCCACTTCAGCACCTGGGAGCATGTGAGGGAGGATTAATTTGGATCCCCATCTCCACCTGGCATGGCCATTTTAGAACCACCTCAGGTGCATCAGATCACAATCTCAGGCAGGGCGGCAAAACAGTTTCCAGGGGAGGGATCAGCCCCATCCAGGTCTTGTGGGTGCAGGGTGGCACAGGGATGGGTGGGCAGGAGGTGACAGCTGTGGCTGAGCTCCCCTTGCTAGTGAAGTCATCCCTGTCCATGGCAGCGGGGTGGAACTCAATGATCTTTGAGATCCCTTCCAACCCAAACCATTCTAGGATTTTATGATTAACCCCAGGGAGAAGACAAGAGCAGCCAAGCCAGGCTGGCCCACACTCCTCTCAGCCTCCCATCCCTGCTCCTGCAGGGCTCCTGCTCACCTCTGTCACCTGCTGCTTGCCCAGGTGGAAGATCTGCCCCGAGCTGGTGGCAGCGATGCGCTCGTACACACGGTACCCGGGGTGGCTCCTGTCCCCGCAGTCCCCCGTCAGCACAAACACCACCTGCCACAGCAATGCTCCCAGAGCACCCCACACGCCATGGGGAGTCTGGACAACCCGGGGGGGGACACACAGCCACCAGCCAGCACCCTCCAGTACATGGGGCCAGCCCTGGTGATGCAGAATTCACCCCCATGAATGGGCAGCTTGGGGAGTACTGGAGGGGAAACTGCTTCAGTGTGAGGCTGCTGGAACCCTGGGACAGGCTGCCCAGAGAGGCTGTGGAGTCTCCTTCTCTGGAGAGATTCCAGCCCCACCTGGCTGCGTTCCTGTGTGCCCTGCCCTGGATGATCCTGCTCTGGCAGGAGCTTGAATTCAGTGATCTCCCTTCCAACCTCCACCACTCAATGATTCTATCGCTGCAGCTCACTGCTGGGAGCTGCCACCATGCTGCCACAGTGCCCACCCCAGCCAGCTCTGGCAGGAGGCTGTGGGCAGCACCACTCACCTGGCTCTGCTTGTGCTGCAGCAGCCTCAGCAGCTCCTCTTGCTCCTCAAAGTCCTTGGCACGAGCATCCGAGAAGACGTAGATGAAGGAGCCAGGGTGGGAGACCTCCACGGCCAGCCTGATGGCTCCCACACTCATCTCAGGGCAGTCACCTCCCCCCTGTGGCACACAGGGAGGGATGTGGCACAGGCTCCAAGGCACCCAGAGCTCAACCCATCCCTGCTCATGGGGAGGATTTGCTCGGGTTTGCTGGAGGCAGCCCAAGCCCAGCCAGAGCAGTGGGGTCACAGGATCACAGAGTGCATTGAGTTGGAAGGGACCTTCCAAGGTCACCTGTCCAACCCCCTTGCAGGCAGCAGGGACACCTCCAACCAGAGCAGACTGCTCAGGGACACAGCAAGTCTGGCCTTGAATGTCTCCAGGACATCTTTGGGCAACTTGTTCCAATATTTCACCATCCTCACTATGCAGAGCTTCCTCCTGATGTCCAACCTCAGTCTCCCCTGCTCCAGTTTCAGACCACCACCTCTCACCCTGTCACTCCAGGTCTTTGTAAGAAGTCCTCCAGGTGGCACACGGGGACTCATAGAAGGGCCCCTCTCTGTCTCACCACTGGAGGTGAGACAGGATGAGGACTGGACCGTTTCTTTGGGGGCCCAGACTTCAGAGAAGCTGCTGGGTTCCCACAAACACCTCCAGTGGCAGTGGTGGCAGCAGTCACCTCCAGCAGGAGCAGCTCCTGCTTCCGTGGGTTCTGCACCTCAAAGGGCTGGGGAAGGCTTTGCAGCTGCAATTTTACTCCTCCCTCCAGAGCACAGCTGCATCCCAAGAGAAGCACCTCAGGGATTTAGCAAAAGCAGGGCAGGATAAAGTTTAAGTAACCTCCCTGAGAGCCTTCAGCTGGCAGGAGGCAGGTGAAATAGTTTAAAGACAATTAAAACCAACTACATTTCAAGCAGCTCTTCTAGAACAGGAGATTTGGGTACCACAGAGGGTACCCAAATGGTTGTGCAGACTTTCCTAGGGAAAGCATTCCCACTTTGGGATGAGAGCTAGGAAGCTGAGAGCTCTGCCTGCTGCGGGAGCCTGGGGCACTGCACCAGTCTGACACACTGCTCCCGTCCTGGCATGGGCAGCCCTCAGCAAGCCTGGCCCAGCCTTGAGCCCCCACCACGCTTGGGGGACACCAGAAATTGTTCCTGGGATGCAGCACCGTGCAGCCCTGGAGCAGCAGCATGAGGCTGAGGACTCCTTACCTGGACCTGGAGCTCCCGCAGGCGCTGCTGGAAGAGCCAGGGGTCTGCAGTGAGGGTGGCAGGTCCCACGTCTGCAAGCACACCAGCACCTCCTCCTCAGCCCCCAGCACCTCCTCCTCAGCCTCCTCAGACCCCAGCACCAGCCCCCTCCAGTGCCAGTGCTCCCAGTTTGAGCACACTTATGGGACCTGTGAGACTTGGGGTCTTGGCATCTACCCTAGCTTGGCACCAAGTGAGATGTGGGTTTGGGCTGTGCCCAGGGGCAAGCTGGGATTAAACCAGTGAGAAATGCTTTGCCCTCTCCCTGCAGGGTGGCTTGGGGATGGGAGCCCTGCCCAGCACCTTGCCCTCAAGCTGCCATTGCTGTGGTCACCAGGGCAGTAAAACAAGGGAGGAGAGCCCTGAGAGTGCACTCTGCAGCCCTCAACCCCAGCCAGAAGCAGCCCCCAGCTCCTCACGGCCCCGTCCCTGGGTGGGGCCAGAGCCCTCGCCCTGTGCCAGCCATACCTGGGTCGTGGAAGGGTACCAGGGCATAGTTGTTGATGGGCTTTGTGCTCCTGCTGAGGGTCCTCTCCAGGATGCGGGAGGCGCCGTCCATCACCTGCACCAGGTCGTCGTACATGGAGCCGGTGACGTCGAAGACAAAGGCCAGGGTGGCCCCCCCGGTGCTGGGGGGAACCTCAGCAAGCCCCGGAGCCAGCAGCAGGCAGAGCCCCACAAACACCCCTCCGTGGGGTGGCATGGTGGGGAGAGACCCTCAGGTGCTGGAGACAACCCTGCTGTCCTCGCCCTGCTCCTTCCCCCAGACCCTCTGAGGCGGGGGGACACACAGCGGGGACAGGGCAGGAACCGCGGCCGGGGGACACCCAGCCCAGCAGCTGTGGACCTGCTCCTCCAGCGCTCAACTGCTGGAAGGGAGGGGAGGAAAAGAGGAGTTTTGGAGCCAGCGGGAGATGGGTGGGAGCTGGAAGAAGCTGGGGTGGGGATGTGGGATTGGGAAGCAGGTCCTGCCGCCCATAGGATTGTCAGGGACACTGCCCAGGCCACCTCCCCGACCCTGACTCCCCTCCCCGGCTCCGAGAGTCCCCCGCTCTGCCTGAGGGAGCCGGGGGGTCAGGGGAGGACACGGGGGCTCGCAGCTGAGGGCCGGTGGGAGCCCTGCCAAAGCCCCGGCACCGGGACTGGAGCCAGAGCCAAAGGGATCCCGCGGGAGCAACTCCCCCTCTGCCAGGAAAAGGACCCTCCATGGAATAGGGGTCTGCAATGGGACTGGAGGGGACAGGGGGCTCTGCGGGGGGGAATCCACAGCACAGCCAGCCCAGGAACGGAGAGCAGACATCCATGCAAAGTGCAGACAAAGCCGGAGCCAGGACAAAGGCTGGGAAGCGCAGCCCTGGCCCGGGAAGTGCAGCCCTTGGCCGGGAGCTGTGGATCCTTCCTTGGCTGCTCCGCGGGGATGATCCGCAGGGATGCTCCGCACTGGCTTCCCTCCAGCTCAGCTGCACCCAGCGAGAGGCCCTTGCCAAGGGCCGGCTCCAGGTGATGCTGAACACTCAGGGCCGGATCCTGTGCCGGGTTCAGCACCTCCTACAGTGCCTAATGTCAGCTCCGCTCCTCAGAGGGGCTGGGAAAGATTAGGGACCCCCCATCCCACATCCACACCCCCAGACAGTGGGACCCTCTGCAAACACAGCCTCCTTGTTTAGACTGTTCAGGCACCTTCCCGACAGTAATTAATCAGACTCGTTAGGAGAGCAAACTAACGAAGCTGGGCTGGCAGGGAGGCCTGGCAGGGAGGGCTGGCAGCGCTCTGCTCCAGAAGGCTTGGCAGGGTAGGATGGCAACTGTGGTGCCACTGCACGTGAAAAGCCTGATCCAGTCTGTGAGCCCCCACCGAGCCCAGCCAGCCACGGGGGGTGCTGAGGGGCACCACCACTATGGGCTGTGAGGCACAGTTCTGAGATGTTGGTGCCCAGGCTCCTCAGCAGCTGGTGCCTGCCAAAGCAACCCCACAGCCCGCAGCCATAGGCACTGCCCTGCTCCAAGGGGGCTCAGTCCCCCAAGATCTTGAGATCCTTCTGCCCCCTCAGGTTAATGGAGCCCCACAGCAGCCAGTGTCCTGCATCCCTGCCCAGCTGGGGGAGCAATGGCTCTGGGATGAGGGTCCCACAGCCCCAGCCTTCCCCATCCAACTGGTGATGATGGTATGGGAGGCAGGCACCAACGGACCCCTGCTTCCAGGCATTCAGGTGAGATGCTGCTGGCACCCAACACAAATGGGGTCTGGGGTCTCCCATAAGCAAACACCCCCCCTCACACACACACCCCCGGGCTCCATGAACCCAGCTCCTGGGGGCTGCTTGGTCTCATCACAAATCACAGTAATTAGCAGGCTGCTGGGGAGGCTCCACCCGCCGTGCCCCTCCCTCTTGGGTCCTGCTTTGTGCCAGGGCAGGGAGGATCTGCCCCAGAGCCTTCTCCCGCATCCTGGCTCTCGCGGGGTGGGCAAGAACGCAGCCCCGCCCCAGAACTGGAGGGCAGTTTGGTCACAGAGCAGCAACAGGCAGAGACTCGGACCGAGAAACGCAAGGAGAGGGAGGTCCACACACGGCATTTTAATGGGGCAACACCGACAGGGACAAATGAGAGGTGGGGGAGACAAACGAGAGGTGGGGGGGGACACGCCGCAGTCTCTGGGGCCAGATCTGGCTGCACTTTGGGTTCCCCTCCCACGGCCGGAGCTGCTGATGGCTTCGCTTCAGACCAGCATCAGGACCCAAGGAGGAACCGCGCAGGGCTGGGTGCTGGTCGCTGTTTGCATCAAAGAGCCCAGAATTATTCACGGATGTAAAGCCCGAGCCCGCAGCCTGCTCCTGGAGCTCCCCAGGTGCCCGGTGGCTGGGGAGGGGGGGGGGTCCTGCCAGACCCTGGTGGTCTCAGCCATGTCCACACTGGAGCTCCTCCGGGTGCAGGTGTGGGGTCGTGCTGCAGAGCAGCAGTGCCCATCCGGGCATCTCGCTGATGGGAGCACTGAGACACGAGGAGGTTAAGGCCAACATTCCCAAGCATGAGGTGCTTCAAGCCTTGTCTTCAGCAGGACCAAGAAGCTGCAGATCCTGGTGAAGGTCAGAAGGAGCTGGGGGCCCTCAGTGCTCCCCCAAAGGGAGGTCAGAAGTATCCAAGCCAGCGTCCCAAGTCCACACCCGGGGGACAATATGGGGGCCAAAAAAAGCTGCTCAGGGAAGCTCAGCACACCAAGAGCAGGGCAGACCCCAGCTGGCACCCACCACAACGCTGGAGCCAGCGGGCAGAACAGGAGGCAGCTCCAAGCCTTCAGGACAAGACCCTGCCCAGGAGAACACCATCACCCCCAGACCACCACAGAGCTTGTGAACTCAGGCCCACACCTTCCCTCCTGTTTTGCTCCTTTTCCTTTAATGTGCAAATACATAACAGGGGCTGAGGGAGGAAGAGGCCTTGGGCTCCATTCCTGAGCCCAGCAGCAGCAGCAGGAGGTTGCTGGCGATGATGGCAGCACCAGACACTGAATTTTGGGGTTTCTGGGGTCTGAAGCTCTCCCAGGCTGCTGCTGGTCCCTCAGCCCGCCCATAATGGGGGCCACACACCTGCTGCCCACGCAGGTCTGCACCCTGGTGGGATGTCAGTGAGCACTGGTGGAGCTCAGAGCATGGCAAGGTGCTCCAAGCGTGAAAAGCCTTTTGGGGGAAGTCTCAGAGCAATTGAGGTTTGCCTTTGCCTGGGAATCGAGTCAGATACCAGGGGGTCCCTCACTTATCAGCAGAGGTGATAACAGCAGCGTCACATTCACCAGGAACAGAGACTGGCACTGGGCAGGGACCAGTCTGGCAGATGAGCATCAAGAGAAGGTGGAGGCACTGCAGAGATCTACCCAAGAGAGCTGAGTTTTGGCCACAAAGCATCAAGGAAAAGGAGTTTCCATGGGAGAGAGGAGGGTGTCAGCCTCCAGGAGCTCCTCAGCAATGAACCATGGGCACCCTCAGGGGCAGGAGCCACAGAAGAGGCAGAAATATTGCACATGAGGTTGGTTTCCTTGGGCATGGGGAAGGGTGGGGGGTTGTGAGCATCAGAAAGTGCCACCAGCACACAGCCCTGGAACTGGGCAGTGGGGCTGCATGGCAAAGGAACAGCTTCACTTGGCTGGAGTCTGTCCCTGCCCTGTGGGCACCATTCAGACCCCTCTGGGGCACTCTCTTGTCTCCTGCACCATGGGACAGCTGTGAGAACATCCTCCACCTCCCACTGTCACCTTGTGCCACCATGGGACAGTCCCTGTGGCCAAGGGCTGTGGGGATTGGCTGGGCACAGCCATGGGAGCTGCAGACAGTGGGGTGGGAAGGTGATGCCCTGACAGCTGCAGAGGGCTGGAGGGATGAGCCCTAGGGTGGTGGGAAAGCAGCATAAGTGTCACTGGGCCAGGAACAAACCACAGCAGGGCAGGAGGGGTGTGCACCCCAGCTGGCAGTAGGGATCCCATGAGCATCCTGCACTTTGCCAACCTCTCCTTACCCAGGGCAGATGGAAACAGAGACACAGCAGCATCCACACAACACTCACTCTCCAACAGAGATGCCAGCTGTGCCCCACAGTGTGTCCCTGGGGCTGAGCCCGGCTTGGGCACATCCCAGTGTGGTGGTGGGTGATGTAGAGGCCACCCTGGCACCCCAAGCTTGGATGTCTCCAGATGCATTTCCCCAGCCCTCAGTTCCCCAGGGCAGGGCCACGAGGGGCAGCACAGGCACAAGTGGATCCATTCTGGGGCCATGCTCTTGGCTTGCAGCAAAACCTCCCACAGCCTAAACCAGGAGCCAGGGGACAAGAGCACAGCCCAAGCTATGCATTTCCCAGCCCAGCATCTCTCCCACGAGCTGCCTCACTGCCCCAGCTGGGATGGGGGGCACAGAGTGAGTCGACCTCATGGGCACCCCCTCTGCTCCCCCAGCCCCACTGGCACCCAGGCTCATTCCCAGCCACCACCTTGTGGTGCAACCAGACCTTCCCACCACTTGTCCCCAAGAAAAGAGGAAAGGAATCCACTTGAAAGCAAAACTCAACTCTCAGCTCCATTGATACTTTTTCATGCAGTGAGAAAATGAAAAAAAGGAAAGAGAAATCAGGACGCTGCGGTGCCCAGCGGTGCCCTGACCCGGCCCAGCCAAGGCGGGGAGCTGGGTCTGCTCACAGCTGGGCTGAGCTTGCACAGGGGAAGGGTGAACAGAAAAATGCAGGAAACAGGAGAAGGGGAAGAGGAAAAGAAGCTACAGCATCCCCTTAAGACAGCAGCCAGCCCACACAGCTCGGGGTACAGGGGTGGGAGGAGAGGGGGGAAGGCAGAGATTTTTTTGGCTTCATTGTTATTGCAGGCTCCCAGTGCCCCGCAATAGAGGAGGAGGAGGTGAACCTCACATCATCATCATCACCTCGATGGCTGGACACAGACACGAGAGACTAAACACAGCAGCAACATTTACAACAAATAAATAAAGGGCATCGAGCCTCCAGACGGGCAGATAAAGGAAAATAAAGCCTCACTTCTTCCCACCGCGGGAAAGAAGCACAGCCCAAAGGCAAGGAGTACAATACTGTCTCACCAAACGGAAAGGAAATCGTCATGGAACAGCATCAGATGGCTCCCGGGCTGCTCGTGGCGTCGTGGGTGATGCCAGGGCCACGATCCCCGTGGGCGCCGCTGCCTCGGTGCCCTGCTCAACCTGCAGAGGCAGCCCCCCGCCGGGCAGCCCCCTGCTGCCTTTGGGCTCCGCCTCCAGCCGGCAGACGCCAGGAGAGGAGCGTCCCAGTCCCATCCCGAAACGGAGGACAAAGGGAGCAGAGGGGGCGAGGAGGCCGGGGGCAGGGGGTGCTCTGCCTTCGGCGATGCTCGACCAGTTCCCCTGGCACTGAAGTCTCGGGCGCTGGCTGCCGCTCAGCCCGGGGGCTGGCACGGGGCGGTTCTCTCCTTCGGAAAAAGCAGACGTTGGCAGATGGCAGCGGCTGGTTCAGAGTGCAGAGGGGGCTGAGCTCACGAGGGCATCGCCTGCCCGCGGGGCAGGGAGGAAGGCCGATGGGGGCAGGCAAGCTTCGCGCGGCGGCGGTCGGATGGCACAGAGAGCATCTTCCCCCAGGCAGCTGCGGGACAGGGACGGCTGCGTGAGGAGGATGGGCAGGGGGCCCTGTCCGGCTGCCAACGGCACCGGGAGGGGTGGGAGATGGGGTACCTCCGGGCCACCCCCTGCTCTGCACTCACCACCACTCGGCCCCGGGACTATACGAGCCCATCGTAGAGGGACAGAGCCTGCACGATGGAGGGGTCAGCCTTGGAGCCCTCCTGGAACTCCTGCAGCGTCAGCTTCCCGTCTGCATTCTGCAAAACACTCCTGTCACTGCAGGGCACCCCGCGACAGGGCACCCCGGGACTGAGCATCCCAGAAGAGGGCACCCCAGGACTGAGAATTCAGAACAGGACACCCTGGGACTGAGCATCCCAGAACAGGGCACTCCGGGACTGGGTACCCCGGGACTGGGGACTTCAGGACAGGGCACCCCGGGACTGAGCACCCCAGGACTGGGTGTTTAAGGAATGTGGAGGTACTCAAGAACCCTGTGGCCATGGCACCACCCATGCCTGCAGCTGCAGTGTGCCATGGGGTGGGCAATGCTATCTGCAGCACCCTGAAATGGATAGGGGGATTCCAGCAGCAGCCTAGGCAGGGCAAGAGCTGGGATGCAGCATGGGGGCCACAACTGCCCCCCAGATCCCTCGGACCCAGCAGGCGGAAGCAGTGGAGCAGCCTCACCTTGTCCATCATGGCAAAGATCCGATCCACCCTCTTCTCTGGTGTGTTCTCCTCCTCAGGAAGCTCCACTGTGTTCCCCTGTGTGGCAGGATGGGACCTGGTGATGGGTTTTGCCCCTCCCAGCACCCCCCACATCAGGACAGGGCACAAAGGGCTGGAACTGGCACCAGAGTTGTCCTCAGCAGCCAGATCCAGACCCTGCCCTGACCACGATGGCCACAACCCTCCCACCAAAACAGTCCAGGGAGGGATCTGGGGGGGAAAGGGGTGGGGGAGGTTTCAGCACCTTCCCCGCAGCCCCCCTGCCTGCAGAGCCAGGGACCCCCCAGCCCAGCCCAGCACTCACCACCATCTGATAAATGGCATCCACAATGTCCAGCATCTCGTTCCTGGTGATGTAGCCATCGTTGTCCAAGTCATACAGCTTGAACGCCCCTGCAAGCCAGAGCAATGCCAGCTGCTGGGCACTGTGCTCCCCCCCTGCAGGACACACCCCCCAGTGCCACCGCCTGGGGCTGAGCCCAACCTGCAGGCAGCACTTACACCTCAGCTTCTCGTCCAGCGTTCCCCGGGAGGTGACTGACAGCGCCTGGATGAACTCAGAGAACTCAATCCTCCCATCCTGGGGGGAGAGAGAAAGAGGGGATGAGGGTGCTGCTACCACCCCCATCCTGCCCAGTCCCTTCTGCCCAACTGTGCCCTCTTGGGTGGCACAGCCAACATGGCAAGGGGGAAGGAGAGGAGATGAAAGTTCTGGCCAGTGGTGTCCAGTCCACCAGTGAGCTCCAGGGAGACCTCAGAGCTGCATTTCCATACCTGAAGAGGTCCTGCAGGCAGGCTGGGGTGGGACTGTGCAGAAGGGGCTGTGGGGGCAGGATGAGGGCCAAAGGTTTGAAACTGTAGCAGGGCAGGTTTAGGTTGGACATCAGAAGGAAGCACCAAGCCTCCAGGTTTGTCCTTTCCTTTGCCACTTCAGCTGCTTCTGCCACAAGACCCTCCCTGGCTGAATCAAGCACAGGGCTTGCTCTCTCCAGCCACTTCCACTTCATGCCCCAGGAGCACACAGCCACGTCCCAAACCCATCCCACCAGCCAATGCCACAGGGCCCAGCCATGCCCCCCTGCCCCAGCTGGCACACTTACTTTGTTCTCATCGAAGACATTGAAAACAAAGGTGGCGAATTTGGTTGGGTCCCCGAAGGGGAAGAACTGTTTATAGATCTTCTGGAAGCCAGCAGCATCCAGCTGCCCGCTGGGACAGTCCTTGATGAAGCCTTTGTACCTGTGGAGAAAGGGCAGAGGTGGGCACCCAGTGGGTATCCCTGCTGCATGCAGCCCCCCAACCCTGGGCAGCAGGGATGGAGCTCTCCTCAGTGAGCTGGAGCCAGGATGGGCCCTGGGTGCTCCCTCTGTCACCACCATCCGCTGCCTGCAGCATCCCAGCCCTCTGGGACAAGGTCCCTGTGGGCACCACAGCGAAGGGGGCAGCAGGGAGAGCTGGCAGAAGCTTCAAGTGGCACTGGTGTCACTGAATGCTGCCCACCTCAGAGCTCCAACCCCACTGGGAGCCCAGACATGGCAGCTGAGGCACAGCCAGGCTCCTGCTGAGCACTGCCCAGGAGCTGGGAGAGGACAGGGACCCTCTGCCCAGCCAGAGGCACCCAGGAGAGTCCTTAAAACCTCCTCTAAAATCCCCTCCCTGGTCAGAGCCACCCCCTGCTGCCACAGCCACGCTGTGGGTGGAGGTGCCAGGACAGGTGATGCCACCTTGTGGTGACTAGGGCTGGCTTTTACCCCTTGCTCAGACCTTTGGGTGCTCCTCAGCAAGAAGCTGTCCACAGGAAGCTTCACCCCAGGGTCAGAGCTCTCCTTCCCCTCTGCTGCTCCAGCCTGGCCCCACCACAGCTGGCACATCCCCACAGATCTCCAGCTTGGAGGTGGCCACGAAAGGACCCCCCCCCCAGGCCACTGCACCCCACAGGGGAGATCAGCAGGAACCCCACAGGCAACCTGGCACCCACCGTGGCTCAGTGCCCACATCCTGCAGCCCAGGCCCTGTGTGGCAGGTTTTGCATGACCCCAAGTGAAAGCTGCTTGGAGGAGCTGGGGGCACAGCGGGGGCACTGGGGGCACTGTGTCCTCAGGGTGGCACAGCCCAGGGCATCTCCCCACCCCATTGGTGCTTCAACACCCCCAAAGCCCTTGGCCCCAGCTCTGGGCTGGACCTGGAGGCTGCGAAGTGCCACCCTGGAGGGAGCTGGGGAGGGGTCACCGGGTCCGTGGGTGTGGGCACCACACGGAGACCAGGGAAGGAGCCCTGGGGGCGGTGCAGGGCGGGTGAGTGTTACACAACGCAGTGCCCAGCTCTGCCAGGCGCCTGCTGCGGCGGGCAGAGGGCTGGAGGAGGAGGGGAAGGGGGTGGCGAGGTGGGGAAGAGAGGTGCTGGTGACATCGCTCCCAGGCTGCTGCTGCAGCTATGACTCACTGGGGAGGGGGGGAAGGATGAGAGGAGGAGAGGCAGCGAGCAAAGCTCGGGCTGGTGGGACAGGAGGTGGAAGGCAAGCGGAGGCTTTTCTGGGGCACTGCGCTGGGTGGGCTGCAGGGGATGGGGCAGAAGCCTGCTGCCAGCCCCAGCACCTGCCAGCCTCTGCAAACAGGGACAGGCTGGGACAGCACCAACCTCCCAGAGCCAAGGCCGTGACCACCAGCTGGGCAGTCCCCAAGTCCCTGCTCCCCTGCGGGGTCCCCTTTTGGGGAGGGAAGAGGCGAGAGGAGCCCTGCGCCATCCCCCACGGGCAGCCAGGAGCAGCCAGAGCCAGGCCCTGCCGTGCAGGGAGGGGGGCAAGGAAAACCTCTCTCTTTGCTGGCCTCCCCTCCATGGGCTAACAGCTGCACCCCAAAAGGGAGGCAGCCTGCTGCACCCAGGGCCAGCCCCCCGCCCGGCGCCAGGCACTCACCACTGCTGCACCTCCTTCTCCGTAACTGCAAGAGAAAAGAGGAGAGAGAAAAAAGGGAAGAAAAAGGAATTTAGAGCTTCCTAGGGGTGCTGCTTTGTGCTTCACAGGAGGGACTTCCCCGCTGGGATCATCCCCCGGGGCTCACTCGCTGCCAGGTGTCACCACCATGCAGGTGGCTGCCATCGAGGCACAGCTCCCTGGAGCCCTCCATCAGCCTCGATGGGGCTGAGGCTGCAGGCTTTGGGGTCCCTCCAGCTCCAAACTCGGAACCCACCAGGGGAGTGCAGCACCACCGCTGGGGGATGCCAGGGACCACAGAGGGGCCAGGCTGGGATGTGCCTGGTGAGGATCCAACCCTGCCCTCCCAACTGCCCAGAGCCAAAACACCCCCAGAGACATCTGCCAGAACCTCTAGGAGGAAGCACCTGCCTGGCACCCACATCAACACATGGATGTGGGCATGGGCACAGCCCCGGGACTGGCATCCCCTGGGGAAGGCACCTGCCTGGCACCAACATCAACACACTGAACATGGGCATGGGCATAGCCCTGGGACTGGCATCCCTCCAAGAGTCAGCTGCCTCTGAACCACATGGAGAAGCATCACCAAACCCACCCCAGGGCCCTGGGAGCTTCTACTGGGCTCTGCAGAACCCCTAAACAAGTGCCAAGCTAGAAAGCAGTGAGTGTGAGCACCCTGAGTGTGCCCAGCCTGGGGACAGCTGTTGAGACCACCAAGGTCCTCAGCAGAGGAAGGGCTCTGGCAGGGTGTGGGATGATGTGGAGCCTGATGAGGGCAGGGCTGGGGGCTGTGCCCCTGTGTCCCACTGCAGGAGCAATGCCTGGCTGGTACTGCCAGTGGGGAGCCCTGTGCCACGAGGTGAGCATGGGGCAGGGGAGGAATGGCCTCATTACTCATTTCCTTTGCATCCTGCATCTAAAGAACAATAAAAAAACAAAGGGTCTGAAATGTGCTGGGCAGGGAGGCAGCGTGGGGCTGACAGAAATAGAGAGCCAAGACACAGCAACAGATGCCAGTTACCTTGGGTGGCAGAAAAAAGAGAAAGCAATCCTCCTCTGAAGGATTTACAGCCTGCCTGGCACAAGCACAGTCTGCAGAAGGCAGGGGCTGGAGGGTGACAGTGGGGAGCAGCTGGGGGGCACACGTTGGCCCCTGTCCCCTATGGCTGTGCCCAAGGCTGTGCCCATGCATAGATAGGGGTCCCAGCTCGGATCAGAAACAGGAACACCCCCTAGAAGGGCTTGGCACAGGGCAGTCTCTTGCCTAGGGAGCCAACAAAGGGCTGTGGGTGCCAGGAGCACAGGGACCAGCTGTGCTGGGAGGGTGCCAGCACCTGCTGTGCCACCGTGGGGTGTCTGGATGGCAGCACCCCAGGAGAGGGGAGGCATGAGCAGGGGTGCTCAGCACTCAGGATGGACCCCAAGGGCTTTGGTCACATAGCAGGAGGGACGTGCAGGGCTGCTTTGGCAGGAGGAGAGCACACAGGGGAAAGGCCTGAGGTCTCCTGGCAGGAGGGAGCCAGGAAAGATGTGGCTGGGCTGGGGTGGGCAAGACCAAGAGTTGTGCCAGTCCCAGAGGATTCTCCAGCGCGAAGGAAGGGCCGCACAGAAGCATCCTTCCAAAGCCAGCTGCTGAGCACATCTCTAACAGAAACAGACTTCCCTGCACATGTTCCCCACCAGCCTCCACACCAGCCTGGCCCCCCCACGCTGAGGATGCCAGGGGATGCCCCAGGCGCCAGCTCTGCAGCCCCAATCACCTGCAGGCACCGATGGAACCGGGCAGGAGGAGGAAAGAGAGCAGCAGGAGGACGTTGGGCAGCTCTAGGGGCAGCAGCAGCAGCAGCCCCGGGGCTGTGGCTGGGGCTCCGGGCAAAGAGCTTTCTGCTGTCCCTTCCCTCCCCCCTCTTTCGGGCCCGGGAGCTGCCTCTCAGCTCCAGCAGGAAACAATTAACAAATTTGTGCTTTTTTTAGTACGGGAGAAATGCTGGCAACGACCCCCTGGGGCTGGGGGGCACAGAGCCAGCTCCTCTCCTGGGGTTTCTTAATGTGCATCCCTGGAATGAGGCCATGCCAAGCCTCATCCCTTCTGCAGCACACTGGCACCAGTGCCCTTCCTCCTGCCCTGGGTGCAGGGGTTTGTCCATGGCTGGGTACACAACTCCCAGCCCTCTCTGGGGGCATCCCTCTGCTGCCCCCAAACCCTCCCTCTACCCCTGGGCACAGTGTTCCCAGGGCAGGGAAACTCCAGGGCCCCAAGCCCAGTGTGGAGGCAGCTGGGCAGGCAGGGGGTGAGCAGTGCCTGCCCTCCTGTACCCCCAGTTATGGATCCCAGACACGATGCCCTCACCACTGCCACTTCCCAGCTGCTCTGACCTCACTGGGTGCCCACACTCCAAGTGGCACCAAAGTTGTGAATGCTCACCCCTGGAGCAGGGACCTGCAGTTATGGCAGCCTTGGGGACATGCTGGGCTGTGCCACCCATCCTGGGGCTGGGGACAGGGGACACAGGCAGGGGCAGGGCTGCCCCCTGCTCCCCACAATGCCTCCCCTGCAGCCCCCTGGCATGCAGAGCCAAGCAGAGCCCACAGCAAGCACCTGTGTGGTGCTGGCTGCTGCATCTCCCTCCCCCAGCATCAATCTTGGCACTGCTGAGCCGATGCCAATCAATCTGCAGCCACATAAGCCTCAGCCAGGTCCCAGCCCAAGCGCTCAAGGGCAAGGAGCTGGCTGGCAGCGTCCCACCGGAGCAGAGGTTGCAGCCGGGCTCTGCTCCCCGGGCACCGCCGATGCCGCGGGCGCCATGGGCACAGCTATAAATAGCAGCTGTGGCAGCTTGGTAGCGGATGCAGAGTGCCCAGGGACCCTTGGGGAGGAGAGGCACTGAACACAGGAAGGTGCTGGCACCAGACATGAGCCGCAATGCCACCGGAGGCCTCGCCCAGCCGGGAGCCCTGGCAGATGCCCTCCTCCTGCCGGCAGCATCGTGGCTTCTGCTGCTTTTACCCCCCCAAAAACGGGGTACAGGGCGCAGGGAACCGGCAGCAGCAGGCAGCAGGAGCAGGCAGCAGGGATAGCACCCCAGGAGAGGCCCAGCACGGCCACCCCACGGCCACCAGCCCTTCGCAACCTCGCTTGGTCCTTCTCTGCTCCTCCCGCAGCCGGGAGGAGGCTTTCGGCCGCACGCCTCAGGCAGCACAGAAGGGCAAAGACTGCAGGCAGCCCCCTCCCCCCAGCTACCGGCACCCAAAAACTGCCACCCCCTGCCCCCACCTCCCCATCAATGCCAACGGCGCGGGAGTGACAGCTCCGTCACCACCGCCCTCCGTGTGCCCCCTCCCTTCCCACCACCCAGCTGCTGCTGCCGCAGGAGGCAGCTCAGGTTAATCAGTGCTCGGCACGTTAATGAGTGCTTGCCAGGCAGCGGGGACAGGAGGCACCCGGGGCTGCCCGTGCCCATCCCTCGCCCTGCCCGCGTTGCCCCCTGGAGCACGCAGGGGCAGGGCAGGGCTGCAGAAGTGGATCCAGAGCCATTCGGGGACCCCTGGCCAGGATGCTTCAGCCCCGCAGGGATTTCCTTTCTTTGTGCTGCCATCTCTCCCTGGCCCTGGTTGGGGTTTAGCCACAGCCACAGGGCTGGATCCTGGGCAGGAAGGTGCCCACTCAGCCATGGCCATGGCACAGCTCTGCCCTCGGGCTTGGCAAGCACCATCCCACCCTGCTCCACCTTGCTCCTGCAGGGCCGTGGCCACTGCCACCTTATCAGGGAACCCAGGGTTAATCATTTCCAGGCACAAAGAGGCTCCCCCTACCTCTGCAGGTCACTCCAGCTCTGCCAGCTCCACCACCAACCCACGGGTGACTGGTCTGGCATCACCTGCCAAGGCATGCCAGTGCCAGTCCCGTGGTATTTTCTCCCTAAGGGGCTCACTGAGGCTCTTTCCCAGGGTCCCTGCAGGTCCCCAGCATGCTCATGGCACATGCCAGTCTGGGAGAGCTGGCACCACCACCATGCACTGGGGCTACCATCTGGGCTTAGGGCTGCCTGAACCTGCTGAGAGGGCTCAGCACCCAGATGAGGGTAAAGTGGGCACCCCTGTGTGTGCAGAGTGGGTGCTCCTGTGTGAGCAAAGTGAATTAATGAGGCATCCCTGCCTGAGCTGGGTGGGCACCCATGCAACCCCCACCCCGGGGTGGATGGTGTGAGGGCTAATTGGGCACTCATGCATAAATTATTTGGATGCTTCTGGGTAAACTAATTGGGTGCTCATGCATGGCCCCATGGCTGCCCATGCCTGTGCCAGCTGGGTGCTCATGCATACATTTTTGGGGCACTCCTGGTGTTCTCAGGCACTGGTGCAGGGGGCAATGCAGCACTCACAAGTGAACCCACCCCACAGTCCTGCCTGAGCCAGGTGGGCACTCATGTAAATGGGTGCCACCAGCAGCTAACACACTGTGCCCACTCTGATTGGGCACTCAGGTGTGAAGGCATCAGCTGCTCATGCAGAAATTCACTGGATGCTCAGGCATGACCTGACTGCATGACACAGGCACTGCATAAACTGGGCACCCCTGCACTGCCAAACTGGGCACCCATCACTGCTGAACTGGGCACCCCTGCACTGACAAACTGGGCACCCATCACTGACAAACTGGGCACCCCTGCACTGCTGAACTGGGCACCCAAGCACTTTTTCATAGAACCACAGAGCTGTTTGGGTTGGAGAAGCCCTCTGAGCCCACCCAGTCCAACCATAACCCATGGCACCACCATGGCCACCAAACCACAGCCCCAAGTGCCATGGCCACAGGGTTCTTGAACCCCTCCAGGGCTGGGGACTCCACCACCTCCCTGGGCAGCCTGTGCCAATCCCTGACCACTCTTGCAGCAAAGAAATTTTTCATCATCTCCAGCCTCAGCCTCCCTGGCACAGCTTCAGGCCATTTCCTCTCCTTCTCTCACCTGACAGGAGGGAGCAGAGCCCAACCCCACCTCACCCCAGCCTCCTTGCAGGGCACTGTGGAGGGCAGTGATGCTTCCCCTCAGCCATGCCCACAACCCATCTCACCCCAGCAGTGCCCAGTCTCCACTCCTAACCACATCCCTGGGGGTGTCCCCCAACACTCAGGGTGTCCCCATGCAGATCATCAGGGCCCATCCCTGAGCCTCCCCATCCCACAGGGATGTTGGAGCAGCCTCACCTCGTGGGCACCAGCACAGCCAGAGCTGCCTGCCTGTGGGAGCCAGGCATCCCATGCCAGCTCACCCAGTTTGGCTTCTCTCCCCACCAGACACCAGCAGCACCACAAAGGGTCCAGGAGCCTCTGAGAGGCTGGGGGCATGAGACCAAGGGGTGATTGGTGCCATTTGTCACTGGTGTGACTGGAGCCATTCGTCACTGCTGGGACAGGAAGCAGCCTGCCGGGAGCTGCCCGCACGCCTGGCACTCTTCTTGCCCCTGGCTGCCACACAGGCTCTGTCCTGCTCCCAGACTGGAGGAAGAGGTCCACGAGCAGCTCTGCTCTCATCTCCACCAGGGCTTTGGCCCAACAGGCTGGCTGGGCTCCTCAGGTCCATTTCAGACTTGATCAAATACTGCAGGGCCTCACGTCGGGCTTTGGCAGCTGGGTTTGGGGAAGGGGCAGCAGCTGCTCTCTGCAGCCAAGGCAGCAGGGGCAGGGCACAGGGCAGCCCCAGGGTTTGGAGCTCACCAGTCAGACTGAGCACTCCCCAGCAGGAGCTGGTGGCTGGGCAGGTCTGTCCCAGGCTGGATTTAATCTCAGCTTCCCCACTAGCTGGCACTGTAATGGGCAGGGCATCCCCAGTGCTGGCAGGAGCAGGGATGGGGCAGCCCCCAGGGTTGGGGTGGCTGTGTCCTGCCTCCAGCTCAGTATCCCCTTTGGCTTGAAGTATTTCAGCGTGGGCTGAGGCTCCAGGGTGCTGTCCCCAACCCACAGCACAATCCCTGCTCCAGGCAGAGGAGAATACTCTCCTCTAGACCCAGCATGGGCAGAGGAAGGCTCAGCCACCAGACCCTGGAGCCAGGGAAGGGCAGGAGAGTGCTGCAGGGGAAACCCCTGCTGGGGGTGCCAAACACCTGCTCCAGCATGGGGACACCCAGGGCATCACCACGGGGAGCAGGCACCCATCAGGAGGTGCTGCAGAAACACGAGTGGATGAAGCACAGGCAGATGATGAAGCACAGGCAGGTGATGAAGCACAGAAGCTCTCCTTCCAGGTACAAACTACAGCCATGCCTTGAAGGGCCAAGAGCCTGCAGGGGGTGTGGGGAGCAAGCCCTGTGCTGGGGAACCCCCAGCAGTCACCACCGAGGAACCACAGTGGGGGTCACCACGCCCTGGGCTTCTCCTCCCATCCACCCTGAGGATAAGGACCGTGAGTCCCTTTCCCATCCAGCTCCCTAGGAGACCCGAGAGGATGAGGAGGGCAGGGAGGAACAAAGCGACCTCCCAGATGTCACCCCGATACGGCAGGGAGAGCATCCGCGGGCTCCTCCCTCCAGCAGCCACTGCCTTTGATGCCTTCAGAGCTTCTTGTTTCACAACCTTAGCGCCAGCGGCGGCAGGAAAGGTCAGGGAGTGGTCAAGCAGCTCCGTTAACAGCTCAGGGGATAAATGGGATGGGAACCTTCTGACGGCCGAGCCGCCAGAGAGGGCTGCTCCGCTCCGCTGCAGAGGGAGCCCGCGGGGCCCTCGCTCGCATCTTCCCCTTCCCACCCAGGCTCTCAGCCCCCTCCAGGGACGACAGGGACACCCCAGAACTTACTTCTTGCTTTTGACACCCCAAAACTTGCTTCCCTTGCATTTATCCACAGACCTCCCAGGGCTATGCCCGTGTGAGATGCCCAGTCCTGAAATCTGCCGGGAGTGGGTTGGGGTCTCCGCAGGGAAGGGGCTGGTGATGCCTCCAGACCACCACAGCCCTCTGAAGACAACACCTCAGGTCCCCACTGAGCTGGCAGTGAACCTGCACTGCAGCTGCCACCTTCTCAGCTGTGTGGCTGCAGTCACAACAGAGCCCAAACCAAAGCCAGTCCGTGGACAACCCCCTGGAGCACCCTGCCCCTGGCTCCCTGGGGCAGCAGACCTGCTCTGCTCCCCCTCCCCAGAACAGCCCCAGGGTGCCTGGGCAGTGATGTCCTCTTCCACCCAAACTTCCCTTCTGTGGTCCTGCAAATCCTGTTTCATGCTGAGAGCACTTGGAGCAGCCAGCAGCAGCCCAGGCTCAGCTCTACACGCCGGGCATGTGCCCACCTTGGCATCTTGGTGCCCTTCTCCCAGGAGCAGGTTCCACAGGACCCCTACCCCAGGGTGGGATCCTGCCCAGCTGGCCTCTCCCCATGGCTGTTTGGGTAGCCCCAAAAGGGCATCTGTGGGGATGAGGAGAGCCAAGGGCTGGGGCTGCAGAGGCTCCAGCTTTAGGTGTCTCACCCAGTACCTGCTGCCAAGGGGTGTGCCAGCAGCAGGCCAGGCTGTCCTGCTTCCTGCTGGATGAGCAACAGGAGGGATTTCAACACGAACCAAACTGGCAGAGAAACCCAGAGCCCGGGGCCAGGCACCGGGGAGGCTAAAAATAAACTGGCAGCAGGGAGCCACCGAAGTCCCTGCCCTGCTCCACCAGCCCCTCAGCTCCTGCCCACCACCCCAGTGGGCACACTGCCCCTGGCATGAGGGGGCTGGTGCCCCCAGCGAGGCAGTGCCCCATTTTGCTGGCTGGAAACTGCTGTGGTTGGGGATTTTTCCTCCCTGTAGCACAGAATTCCGGCAGCCCCTCAAAGGCAGATCAATGTGTTTGGAGTTTGCTCTTCCACTACTGCTCAGTAGTGCAGGGCACTGCTGGGGAGCAGCTCAGGGCTGGTTGTAAAAGAGCAGGAAACGAGGAAGCCCCACCACAGCTCCTGTGCCATCACCAGAGCCTCTCCACAGCTCCTGTGCCATCATTAGAGCCTCTCCACAGCTCCTGTGCCATCACCTGAGCCTCTCCACAGCTCCTGTGCCATCATTAGAGCCTCTCCACAGCTCCTGTGCCATCACCAGAGCCTCTCCACAGCTCCTGTGCCATCACCTGAGCCTCTCCACAGCTCCTGTGCCATCACCAGAGCCTCTCCACAGCTCCTGTGCCATCATTAGAGCCTCTCCACAGCTCCTGTGCCATCACCTGAGCCTCTCCACAGCTCCTGTGCCATCATTAGAGCCTCTCCACAGCTCCTGTGCCATCACCAGAGCCTCTCCACAGCTCCTGTGCCATCACCTGAGCCTCTCCACAGCTTCTGTGCCATCATTAGAGCCTCTCCACAGCTCCTGTGCCATCACCAGAGCCTCTCCACAGCTCCTGTGCCATCATTAGAGCCTCTCCACAGCTCCTGTGCCATCACCAGAGCCTCTCCACAGCTCCTGTGCCATCATTAGAGCCTCTCCACAGCTCCTGTGCCATCACCAGAGCCTCACCATGACTCCTGTGCCATCACCAGAGCCTCTCCACAGCTCCTGTGCCATCACCTGAGCCTCTCCACAGCTCCTGTGCCATCATTAGAGCCTCTCCACAGCTCCTGTGCCATCACCAGAGCCTCTCCACAGCTCCTGTGCCATCACCTGAGCCTCTCCACAGCTCCTGTGCCATCACCTGAGCCTCTCCACAGCTCCTGTGCCATCACCAGAGCCTCACCACAGCTCCTGTGCCATCACCAGAGCCTCTCCACAGCTTCTGTGCCATTACCAGAGCCTCACCATGACTCCTGTGCCATCATCAGAGCCTCAGCACAGCTCCTGTGCCATCACCAGAGCTTCACCATGACCTCCAAGCACCAGAACCATCATCCTGCCCCTGTGCCCTGTGCCATCAGCGATGGCACTGAGTTGGCACAGCTCTGGGCACCCAGCAGTGCAGGGCTGCTGCAGCCAGCAGGGCAAGAGCAGAGTTTGTGGTTCTAGACACGAACAGCAGCTGTGAAAAGTGATCCCTGAGAGCAAATCCCCCAAAAAATCCCTGGAGGTGTTCAAGGCCAGGCAGGATGAGGCCTTGAGCACCCTGGGCTGGTGGAGGTGTCCCTGCCCACGGCAGGGGGTTGGGGCTGGATGAGCTTTAAGGTCCCTTCCAACCCCTTCTGTGACTCCATGAAAATGGCCAAAGCTCAGCTCTGCTCTCCTGAAGAAATCTCCTGGAAAGATCTCCTGGAGGCATCTTCTATTTTCATGATTTTAAGGCTTGCCAGTGCTGTGGCTGGGCAGGGCTGGGAGCAGTGCTGCAAGCAGGATGCTCAGCACCTCCTTTCATAGAATCCTAGACAAACCTCTCCCAATTTCTCTCTCAGGAGACCACATTCCAACCCCCTGCAGGTATCCTGCACCCACAGCTGCACACATGCACCTCACACAGCTCTCTGCAGGCTGCAGCAGCACTCCAGCACCTCCAGAAACCTGCAGCTCAGCAGAATCCTTTGACTGTGGCCCCACAAAGCTCTTGAGCTCAATCCCCAATTCCACTGCATCTCTGAGCTGCCAGCACCTGGCCCAAGTTAAACCCAGGCTTAAATCCCCACCACGGAGGGGCCAGAGGATGAGATCCAGGGAGGACAAAGGTTCCTCCAAGTCACTCCTCAGGTGTGGTCACTCCTGGGACAAAACACAGCAGCACAAACTGCACCTCCCAGCTGCCCTGATGGGGCATGAGGAGGATGAGTCAATCAGACTCTAGAGCTCTTCAAGGGCTGTGGAGGGGAAAGGCTGCAGGAAGCACCAAGCAGCACAGGATTTGTTCTTCAGCAGCACTCAGAGCTCCCACAGGCTCCTGCAGGGCACCACTTTGGCCTCCAAGGAAGGTTAAAGCCTCGCCCTGCAGCCAGGCTCTTCCTGCCAGCACCTGGCAGCCGGGTGAGCCTGGCACTGCCAGGGACTCCTGGGCACTCAGGGGCCCAGAGATGCTGAAAGGAACCCAGTGATGGGTCCAGACCAAGTCCTGTTGATGGCCTTCTGCGCCTTTAGGTGTCCAAGTGCCATTAAAACCTGGCACCCAGCACTGCAAGTCCAGAGTGGAGGCAGAAGGGAAGCCAAGGGAGGAGGGCTCCAGGCTCCTGCCCTTCCATGTCCAGTTCCCAGCAGGGCCTGGAGGACCTGCTCTGAATAGCCACAACAAAATCATTCTGTGTCTCATGGAGGCTACCAACAGCACCCTGGGCATGAGTCCTGTGCCCACCACTGCCCTGGCACACCAGCAGTGCTTTGCTCCTCTCACGCTGCTCCCACCACTGGCATGTCCCAGGGTCACTGCGACCAAGGCATGGCTGGAGAAACATCACAGGCAGGAGGTGGAGGGACCAGAGGGGACAGCAGCTGGGGGACACCAGGAGCCACTCAGGCATCAGAAGAGCACCAAGGAGACACAGCAGGGGCAAGGAGAGGACAAACCTGCAGAGAAGCCACATGGGGCAGGGAGAAGAGGGAACATCTCCTGGTCCCTCTGACCCTGCAGGACCAAGAGGAGGCTTTTTGTGCCCTCACCTGGTTTGGAAATGGCACAGAGTGATGCAAGGGAAGGAAAATCCCAGCGTGGGAGAGAGCCTCCATGTGCTGCAGCCACAGCTCAGGCTGCCATAGGAACCTCCCTGTGACAAAAGCAGGTCCCCATCAGCAGCTGCCTCCCAGAGACATCTGCCCAGATGTGCTGTGACAGCATGAGGCAGGGCCAGCACCCACTCAGCACCATGGCAGCCAGTGCGTGGGGAGGGCTCCACGTGCCAGGGATGCTCTTAGGAGGAGAGTCAGCGTTGGACTGCCAGGAATGGGCTGAAATCCCACAGAGCTGTGGAGCAGAAACCTTTCCCAAGCAGGCTCCCAGGAATTCCTAGGTGTGCCATGGACTGGGGGGTGCAGCTGTGCCGTGCTCGAGCTGGTCCATGGCAGAGGGCTCTGGATCAGTCCCTCCTGCTGCACATGGTGCAATCCTCCACCTCCTCTGCCTGGGTTCTCTAAAAGACAGAAGGGAATGAAGCTCCTGCCCAGCTCCCAGGGTCTGGAGATAAACCAGAGGCTCTCAAGCATGCCCAGGAGGGCACTGGAAGAGCTTGGCCAGACAAGGGAATGTGTGCTTGCCGTGCCAGCTGCTGAGAAGGGGCAGAAACACTCAGCAAAAGCAATGAATGCCAGAGGTGGGATGAGCAGAGCTCCACAAACAGCCTGGAATTAGCAATGGCTCTTCCTGACAGGCCTGGCACTGCCAGCTGCACACTGCTGAGGCACCAGGGATGCTGCACCAGGCTTCAGCCATGCAAGGGGCCACACACTGCCCCATGGCACAGCTCAGGTGCTGCTGCCTCACCTGCACAGATTTGGTGCACCTTGAGAAAGAGGTAGCAAGAGGCCTCCTGGAGTGAGCAGGCAAAGCCCCCAGAGCAGGGCAGGGGCAATCAGAGGAGCAGAGTCTTCCTTGGAGAGGGTGCAGTGGCAAGGGGAGGGCACCCAAGGGAGAGGAGCAGAAAGTTGGGTCTGAAGTGACTCAGAAGGCAATAACCCACTGCTGGCCTCACCCAGCTAAAGAGACATCCCCACGCCCACAGATGGTGGTCTCTCCAGGGCTGCTTGTTTGGCATCAGCTGGCAGGAGGACACAGGGCACTGCTGCCCGTATCCATCACCCCCGCTGGGCTCAGCACCTTCCCCATGCTGGTAGGAGCTGCCCCAGGGGTGCAGGGAGCCCAGCACACAGGAGACCACCAGCAGGTGAGGCTGCACTGGGACCTTGCCAGACCCCTCTCTATTGGAGACTGGGTCGAGGCAGTGGCTGCAGACTGAGGGGCACAGCAATGACAGTTCCTGGCCCAGCACCGCTGCACCCGTGTGGGGCACAGCAGCAGTGTGCACAGCAAACCAGGGCTCAGCTCCAGCCCCAAACGGGGTCTGTGCCCAGCCAGCACTGCCATGCTCTCACTCTGTCTTCTCCCTGAGACACCTCGAGAGAGCCCAGCCAGGGCACCTCCACCTCTCCTGCCATCACTCAGGGCTTGGCTACTGCAGACGTGCCCCCCGCACTCTGCCCTCCTGCCGGCTGTGCCATGCCAGGATTGCAGCCCGGCGTGCAGGGTTGTGCAATGCACCAGCGTTGCCTCCTCTCCATATGGGAGAAGTTGCTGCATCCTCCTCTGTTGCCTTTTTGGGTAAGCGCTGCCGTGGGACTGCAGCAGCAGGCAGCGGGCAGCGGGCAGCAGGCAGTGGGCAGCGGGCAGGGTTGCCGAGCTGGAGGGGGAGATCTCGGAGAGCAGAGAGGGAAACTTGAACCACAACCAGCGGCAGCCTTTGTTCCCTTTGTGCATCCTTCGGCAGCAAACCCCTGAGTTTGCTCCATTTGGATGTCTCAGCACTGGGCAGGGTGATGAGCTGAGGGTGGAGGGCAGGGGGGAAGCCACTCGCTCAGAAAATGAGGTTCCTAAAGGGGCAGCGAGACACTGACACAAACACCCAGCCCTGGTGCCAGGCTCCTCTCTCCACTCCACAGCACAACAACAAAGGAAACCCCTCCAAGCAAGGCACACCGACTCGGAAAGCCACCCAGGGGGGCTGGCTCCCTGCTGAGGGAAGCTGCCTGATTCCGGGGGGGCAGCAAGGGGAGGACAAGGACCACTGCCAGTCCCCAGGTACCCGCCTGGCCCCTGGGTACCTGCCTGCTGGCACCCGCCTGGTCCCTGGTATCTGCTTAGTCCCGGGTACCTGCCTGGCCCCTGGGTACCTGCCTGGTCCCCGGGTACCTGTCTGATCGCTGGGTGCTCGCCTGGGCCTCAGTACCCACCCGGTACCCGGTACCCACCTGGCCCCCCGGTACCAGCCTGGTCTCCGGTACCCGCCTGGCCTCTGGATACCAGCCTGACCCCCGGTACTCTCCCGGCCCTCGGCACCCGCCAGGCAGCGCCGGGGATGCTGCGAGCAGGAGGAGGAGGGGGCGACAGGATGCAGCCCTTGTCCCGCAGTTGGGATCAGGGAATCCTTCGCGGAGACTCAGAAATAGGCCAGGGCGCCTTGTTTTTGTCAGCGAGCAGCGATTCCCCTGCTCTCTGCCCCTCTCCCCCTCTCCGCTGCCGCTGGGGCGAGGGGGGTTATTCTCCCGAGCCTAATCCCTGAATTCCTGCAACAAAGCCCGGCCGAGCCTGCGCGCCTCCCCCGGGAACGGCCCCGGCCGCGCCGCTGCCCGGAGCGATCCCAAAGCTGCTCCCAGCCACGGGGAGGGGGGGAAGGAGGCCGAAGTGAGGAGGGGGGGCCCGGCACCAGCACCCGGGGGTGTCCGCGGAGCCCGGCGACCCCCCAGCCGCATGCCCATGGTCCCCGGGGCCGGCCCGGCAGCACCCCCGCGGCTCGCCCCGCGCCCCCGGCCCGCAGCCCGCAGCCCCCCCGGGCACTCACAGTAGGTTTTCCTGGTCAGCTCCTCCACAACTTCAGGCTTCAACTTGCTGTTGGATTTGCCCATGGTGGCCGCAGCTCGCGACCCCCCCGGGCACGCAGCTCGCCCGCCCGGCCTCACTGCGGGGGCATGGAGAGGGACGGGGCGGGGGGACGGAGACGCAGGGGACACGGGGAAGGGGGGGGCCCGCGGTGCCTCGCTGGCAGCGCCCGGCAGGGCTACATCCCGCGGGGGAGCCGGGAACGGGGAAGGGAACCGGATTGTGCGGGGGGGTGTCTTTGTTACCGGGGTTTGGCTGCGGCGGCGAGCGGCAGGCGCTGCGGGGCCGGCCCGGTGTGGCCGTGGCTGTCTGGCTGGCTGTGGCTGTGTGTCTGTCCGTGTCCCTGGTGACACGCTCCCTCCCTCCCCGCCCTCCCAGCGCTGCCAGCCGCGGAGCGCTGCGGGGGCTGGGGCGGGTGGGGGGCGGCGAGCCCCGCCCCGCGCTGCGGGATGGAGCTGGAGGCGGGGGGGGGGGGGATTCGGAACGGCCCCGCCGCCCCCACAGCACCGGGATCCCGCGTGGGAGGGGGACCCCGGCCCGGCCTCCGTCCTGCGGGTGTTATCACCACCACCACTCGCCCACACGTCCCCCGGAGCAAGTCCACAGGGATCGGCTGGGAAAAGCCGAGCAAGATGTCGGGGGTGGGGCAGGGGAAGGCGGGGAGGGCAGGGGGAGAAGGAGGAGATGCTCTGCTGGGGGTCCTGGTCCTTCCTGAGGGGCTGATGGTCAGCAAGAGCATGGAACTGGGGATCTTGGTCCTACCTGGGGGGCTGATGGGCAGCAAGAGGATGGGGAGAGAGGGGAGGTCATGGTGGGAGCACATAGGCTGGAGAGAGGCTGAGCTGAAGGCCTGGGGTGACCTTGGTGGGACACCAACATCATCAGTGGCAGAAGCATCTTCCAACTCCTGGCTGCCCCCAGCTGCAGGCAGTTCCCTGCCTTTCACCCCAGCATCAGAGAACAATGGAATGGTTTGGGTTGGAAGGGACCTTAAAGATCCCTAAAATTCCAAGCCCCTGCCATGGGCAGGGACACCTCCCACCAGCCCAGGTTGCTCAAGGCCTCATCCAACCTGGCCTTGAGCACTTCCAGGTTTGGAGCCTCCAGAGCATCTCTGGCCAAGCTGTTCCAGTGCCTCACCACCCTGCCTGTACCAGCCCCTGGGCTCTGTGAGCTTTCATTCACCCTCTGCAACAAGCCCATGGAGACCAAGCTCAGACCCCATGGGTTCAACCTCTGTGGGTTTGTGGCAGAGCCAGGGACCCATGCAAGTGCCAGGGCAGCAGCACTCTGCTCCCTCCCACCTCAGGCCGACGCAGAGGCCTCCAAAGAAGCTCTCCCTGCCCTGATGCCACGCTGAGGCTGTTCTCTTCCCGCCTCTGGTGCAATGGAGGAGCTGCCCAGGCATGCCTGGACTGCTCTGGGAGCAGCCAAGGAGGGACAAAAATCTCCTGCTTGGAGAGAGGAAAACCTCTCTGTAGGACTGCAGAGCCCAGCACAAGCACCGGGCATGTGCCAAGCGGACACAGAGAGCCCTGGGCTCTGCACCACCAGCCAAGGGTTGCTGGCACCCCCCTCTGGGACAGGGCCCCCGGGGGGTTGTTTGTAAACAGCAGGGGCCCCCAGCGGCAGCCTCACAAGTGAGCTTGTTAAGGCAGAAGGAAATGAAGCCACCACCCCCAGGGCCCAGCTCGGGCACCCAGCAGTGGCACAGTCCAGGGGATGAACTGGAGGAAGGGCACTGAGTGCCAGGGGGGCTGCAAGCACTCAGCACAGTTCTTGCTCTCCCTCCAGCAGCCCTCCCAGTCACCACCAGTAGCTGTGTGGCTTTTGGGGACAAAGGCCAACTTGAGACTCAGGCAGGTTTTGCCTTGGTCAAATCTGCTGCCAAAGGGCCTGGGCAGCTCCTTCCTTTGCTGCCCACCAGCAAAATGCCACTTTTGGCATCAGTGCCTCTTACCAGTGGCTGTGGCAGTGTGGCAGCAGTGGTGCCCTGCTGCTGCCTGTCCCACACCTGGCAGGGTGAGAGGTAAAGCCAGCACCCCAGACCTCCCTTGTGCAGTATCCCAGACCTTCCCTATGCAGCACCCCAGACCTTCCCCTGTGCAGCACCCCAGACCTCCCCCATGCAGCACCCCAAACCTTCCCCATGCAGCACCCCAGACCTCCCCTGTGCAGCACCCCAGACCTTCCCCTGTGCAGCACCCCAGACCTCCCCTGTGCAGCACCCCAGACCTCCCCCATGCAGCACCCCAGACCTCCCTCGTGCAGCACCCCAGACCTTCCCCTGTGCAGCACCCCAGACCTCCCCTGTGCAGCACCCCAGACCTCCCCTGTGCAGCACCCCAGACCTTCCCCTGTGCAGCACCCCAGACCTCCCCCATGCAGCACCCCAGACCTTCCCCTGTGCAGCACCCCAGACCTCCCCTGTGCAGCACCCCAGACCTCCCCCATGCAGCACCCCAGACCTCCCTCGTGCAGCACCCCAGACCTCCCTCGTGCAGCACCCCAGACCTCCCCATGCAGCATCCCAGACCTCCCCCATGCAGCACCCCAGACCTCCCTCGTGCAGCACCCCAGACCTCCCCTGTGCGGCACCCCAGACCTCCCCCTCGTGCGGCACCCCCATTTGAGCCCAGGCTCTGCTGATGCAAAACTGATGCCAAAGGGATTTAGTTCCACTTAAACCTCCAGCACAGGGAATACTGAGGAGAGAGCTGAGAGCACACCAGCAGGAGGAGGAAAGTCCTGGGAAACTGCGAGGCAGTCGCTTTCTCTCCTGAACGATCAGCTTTAACCCCATTACTGCTTAAATAACAGCAGAGTGCCATGTCCCGGGAGGCAGTGGCTGCTCTGCAGCCAGAGGCACACAGCCCCAGCCTGGAAAGACTCCTGGGGCTGGTGGGGCTGAAACCTGAACAGCAGTTGGGGCACAAACCAGCCCTGTCCAGCTCAAAGTGGTCAGAGCACTGGGAAAGGAGCTTCGTTGTTTGCTCGGAGAGGAAAATCCATCCGAGGGCCAGCCCTCGAGAGTGCTTTTGCTCTGCAGGTCCCCCTGTGTCCCTCCTGCAGGCAGACCTGGGCAGTGCTCACATCTCCCCCTCGGCAGCCCCTGCAGCTCCAGCCCCCAGCCCTGGCCCAGCCTCACCAGGCAGTGGTGCATCCCTGGCTGCTCTACCTGCTGTCACTGCTCTGCCTGCTGCCACTGCTCTGCCTGCTGCCATTGCTGCCACTGCTCTGCCTGTTGCCACTGCTGCCACTGCTCTGCCTGCTGCCACTGCTCTGCCTGCTGCCATTGCTGCCACTGCTCTGCCTGCTGCCACTGCTGCTGTGGAAATCAGCACTCCCTGGGAGGTGCCTGCTGGGGCTGGAGCAAGGTCTTGCTTGTAGGGAAGCTGCTGCCTCTCTCCTGCCACACCAGTGCCCAGGGTTGGGCTGGCATCTGAGGATGCTCCATGCTGCTGCCTGCAAAGTCTGGGAGCTGTGTGGGCTGTGCAGTGAGTCTGTGGCTGCAGGAGGCTTCTCCTTCCTCAGGTATTTGCTTAAAAGTCCTTAATAAAAGCACTGAGCTCCTCCCCCAGGACAGAGCAGGGCTGACAGGCTCAGCCATGCAGCCTTTTGTTCCATCTGGGCTCAGCATCCGATGAAGCATCTCCAGACACCATCCCGGGGGGGGGAGGGGGGGGTTCCCCAGTGTGTCCTTGCTGACTGAAGTGCTGGGATCACAGTCACCCTGTGGGCTGAGCACTGTGTGCCAAGCAGTGAGCTCCAGGCCCCCTGCTCTTGGTGCTTCAGCACAAAAGGGCTTTTCTTTCTCCCTTTCTCATCTGCTCAGATCTGGAAAAGCAGTGGCAATAACACAGCCCAGGCACAGCACCCCCTGAACCCCACCTCAGGCACAGCTGGAAATGGGGGTTGGGATCACGTCCAGCATCCCACACTGGCACTGTTGGATGTGCAGTGGTGCAGGAGCTGCCCTGGGAAGAGCTGGAGAGAGGCAGGGGATGGGCTGAGCTGAGCCTGGATCCAGCACCCAGCCAAGCTCAGCCTGCTCCCTGCCTCTCTCCTCCCCTTCCTGAGGCTGGAGGAGGCCTCACACAGGGCACACTCCTACTTCAGGCTTCACCACCATCCCTCTTTCCTTTGGTGCATCACTAAACCCCCAGATCCATCTGGCTGTCACTGCCGGGGGGGTCAGCATCACCCCCAGACCTCCCACATCCATCCACGCAGAAGCAGAGGGAGAAGGTGCTCCAAAACCTCCTGTGAGTGAGGGGTCTGCTGCTGGAGGCAGCAGCAAACAGCCTCTGCCTGGCAGTGACCTCACCCAGCACTCACAGCCCCTGCTCGGTGCTTTCTCCTGCAGAAGCCACTTTGGGTGAGAGCCAAAGCAGGGAGGTGGTCAGCAGGGGAGTGGTGCAGCCTCAGAGCCAAGCAGGGGAAGGAGCTCACACTCGAGGTGAGCTGTCCCAGCTCCACAAGCTGTGGCTATTTTAAGGGGAAGGCTTCAGTGACCTGACTCAGGTAAAAAGAAGCCAAAGAAATTGTTGGCATCGGTGCTGGCAGCTCCAGCAGACAGAGCTGTGGCCACTGCTGGCACGGGGAGCCACCAGAGGAGCTGCTTCTCCAGAGGCTCTGAATCGAATGCCAGCAGAGTGAGCTCAACATCCTGGAGCTACGGCCACAGAGAGGGAAGGCAGGAATGCAGCAGCCAGTCCCGGGGACATCCTCACTTCCCAGGCATCAGCTCCTCTCAGATTACAGCCACTCCACTGCCTGTGCTTCCAAGAGCACTCCAGAGCTTCGAGCTCATCAACCAGCACACTGCAGAAGCTCTTTCAAGCTTGAGAAGATGTGAATGGTGCTGCTCTTGCTTTGCCCCTGGATCCACTGCAGGCCACGGCAAGCACCAAGCACTGACAGTTGCTGTTGTGACTCTTCCGCCAGCTGAGCCATACAGGACTCCAAGCAAGCCCTCAGAAAGCAAAATCTGTGTCCCCAAAGCCCCTGAGAGCCAAACCCCAGCAGCCCAGCAGTCACCATTCTCAATTCATTTGAGAGCACAGCTCCAGGGAGACCTTCTCGTGGCCTTTCAGTGCCTCAAGGGGCCAATAAGTTGCCGAAGGTGACCTTTGAAGGGCCCTTCCAGCCCTGATGCTCTGTGATTTAGTGCCAGGGCATGGCTTTAGAGAACACAACAGAAACCAAACGTCCCAGGTTTGGGGCTAAACGGCAGCAGGAGGAGTGCCCCAGGGACTCTTTGCCCAGGAAGCAGAGCTGCAGATGCTGAAGTGGTAGCCCAGGGCAGAGGAAGGGCTGGGAGCCAGCAGAGCTCCACCAAGGGTGCACACAGAGCTGCCTCTGCGGGCTGTGCCCTGCTTGCACCACTCCTTGTTCCTCCCTGACACCCCAGCAGGTTTTCAAGGATCACATTTTTTTAAGGATCACATTTTTCCCTTCCCAGCCTCCAGGGCTGGAGCTCTTATGCTAATGTGGGAGCTGGCACGGGTGGCTGTGGTGAACTCAGCTCCCAGTCGCCGGCCGAGAGCAGCCAGTGATTGGCTGAGACAAAGCCAGGCAGGAGGTGTGGAGATCCTCCTCCGTGGCACACCGCAAATCACAGCTGGCAACGGCCAAGCCACCTCCTCCTGCTCTGCCACGCTGCCGTCCTGCAGCACAGGAGCTGCAGAGCTCGGCCCGGCCAGCCGGAGCCTCAGGCCAGGCAGGGAGTTTGCTTAGGGGTGGAAAAGGGAAGGCTCCTGCTGAGGAGGAGCCAGCGAGAGCCGCGGCTATGGCTGCCTGGGGTGAGAGCAGAGCAGCAGAGGCAGCCCTGCAGGAGGGGTTGAGGGAGCTGCTCTGCAGGCTGAACCTGAGCACTGCTCCCTAATTCTGCTGCCCCCCACCACCAGATGCTTCTACTCCAAAGAGCCTCGGAGAGGAGTGTGCCTGGAGCTGCAGGCCTGGAGCTTGGAGCAGAAGAAAGGTGACTTGGTAAAGCAGAGAGGGGCAAGGACCCTCAGCACAGCTGCCAGCTGCCTGCTGCCCAAACCACTGCCCTGCAGGCCCCTGGGGTCTGCCACTGAGCCAGGGCAGGGTGGTTGTGGGGGTGATTTTCATGCCAGGAGCCAGACAGAAGTCAGCTCCTCTCCAGGAGGACTCCCATGGGTCATCAGCCTCTGGGGGTGTGGGGTCTGCACACACCACCCTCCATGGGCACTGCTGTGCAGGGACCTGAGGAGCAGCTGCTGGTCCCTGCTCACCTGCTCTGGCTTTAGAAAGCACAAAGCTCCTGGCCAAGCCCTGTTAGCAAGCTGTGCTCTCAGCAGTGATGTCTGCTTGAGGCCCCAGCCCTGGAGACAGTCAAGACCAGACTCAGGGTGGCCCTGTGCAGCCTGCTCTAGTTGGAGCTGTCCCTGCTGACTGCAGGGGGGTTGGACAAGACAGCCTTGGAGGGTCCCTTCCACCCCGTTGCAATCTGTGATTCTGTAAACCCCACTCACAAACCCCCAAACCAACTCCCCCCTAAAGAAAACCCAACCCCCAGAAGCCAATCTCCAAACCCATCCAAGCAAACCCAACCCTTCCCTATTTTGCATCTCTGGTTGCCACAAGAGGTTGGGCTGCTGCCTCCCCCAGGGCTGCTCTGATTCATGGCTTTGTGTGGCTCACTGGAGCCCAGCAGCTCTCCCTGCTCTGGGTTTTGCAGCCCCAGTTCAGGAAGCTCAGCACCAGCATCCAGCAGGGCAGGCAGGTCCCAGCTCCATTTTCCTCTGCTGCTTCTCCTCCTGGGAGCAGCTGAGCTCAATGAAGGTTTAACAGCAAACCAGAACTGAAGCCCTAAGCCCAGAAGTGATGCAGGCAGCAAAGCTCAGCCTGAGAAAAGCAAATGGCAAAGGCTTGAGTCAGGCATTTCCTGCAGCTCCCAGACCACAAGGGGTCGTTCCCTGCAGGACATTTAGCAGTGATTTGTCCACTCTAGTGTTGATTATCTACAACAGCACAGAACTGCCTCCCCTTCTCCAGGGAGGTTGTTTGCAGCCAAAATCCATCTGACTGATGGATTCTCCTAACATCTTGTCTGCCTCTGCTCTCATCTCTTCTCACCTCTCCACAGCTCAGGCCTGCAGCCACACTAATTAATTCCCCAGCCCTGGCTGTGCTCTCCCCCCCCCATGCAGCCATTTTGTAGCCTCCTACATCTTCCTGGCTGCCTTTACTCATCACTGAGTCAGGCTCACAGCTTTGGCTCTTGTCCTCTTTTGTCACTGCCCAGTTCCCTCCTCACAGTCACTGCAGCTCCCTTTGTAGCCCCTCCAGTTCTGTGACCACCTCCTGGTAGGAGCCCCACCCCAAAATGAACAGGTTTGGCTTCTCCCAGGAGATGCAGACCAATGAAAATCCTGAGAGCCCTGCTGGCTGGGGGACTCCTCCTGGCTTCACAGAGCTCCAGCAGGGCAAAACCTCCCCAGCAGCTCAGGGCACGAGCAGCTGAAGCACCTACAACACCCTGGGCAGCTGAGGAACATCACCAACTCCCCAGCAGCCATGGCAGGAGGGTGGAACCAGGTGATCTTTAAGGTCATCCAGTTCCAACCTTCCTTCTAGTGGTCACCTCCCACCAGCCCAGGTTGCTCAGGGCCTCATCCAACCTGGCCTGGAACACCTGCAGGCAGGGGACATCCACAGCTTCCCTGGGCAGCCTGTTCCAGGGTCTCCCCACCCTCACTGCCAGCAATTTCTCTCTGATCTCCAGACTCAATCTGCCCTGCTCCAGCTCCAAGCCCTTCACAAAAGTCCTTCCCCAGGGAGAGAAGAAAGGTGTGGGGGGATCTGGAATGTTCCTGCTGTTTGCTGCAGCAGCTGTGTTATTGCCTCTCCTCCACAGAGCAATTTGCTGTTATTGACCATTGCCCACCCAGGGCATCACACCAGGCTGCTGCTCATTAGTCTGCCAGTCAGCAGGCAGAGGAAGGGCAATGCAAGGCCTAAAGAAAAGGCAGCTCCTGGCAGCCATGGAGGTAATCCTGCTAGGGCAGGAGCACTGGCAGCAGGGAGGAGCAGCAAGGACCCAGACAGCTCAGAACTGCAGACCCTGGAAGGAAATCTTTCAAGCAGGGGAACTAATTTTGCCTCTCTTGGTGAGGGCAACACCCAAACCTCACAGCCATGGGAGGAGAGCTCTGAGGACTCTGGGTTTGCTTCAGCCTCCCCTCCATGGAGCTTGCCAGACAACCTCCACTGGCAGGAGACCCTAAAAGCAGGAGCTGTGCTGCAGTCAGGCTTTTGTCTTGGAGAGGTCAGAAAGCCACAGGTTGCTCCCCCACAGGACCCCTACCTGCTCCCACTCTCCAGAGAGCTGCCCACAGCTTGGTCCCACTTCACCCCCACCCCTAACAGTTCCCCTTCTGTGACTTGCAGGCCCAGTGCAGCAAACTCTGCTAACAGCAGGGCTGAGCTTGGCTGCTGACCTGTTGAGGGCAATGCTCTGAGGCCAAAGGTACAAGAGACAGCAAGCAGAGGGTTTGGAGAGAGGCACCAGCCAAGGACTGCCTGCAGCAGGTGGATGCTGGCCACCCCAGGGCTCCAGCCTGCCACCACCTGCAGCCTGCTCTGCTCCAAGGCAGGGCATCAGCTCAGCTGGCATCCCAACTGCCTCTGGAGCTCAGCTCCCTGCTGGGGACCACCCAAAGGCCCCTGGCAGCCAAGTGGCTGCTAGGGAGCTGCAGGGGACAGAAGAGGGCTGCAGGGGGAGCAGGGAGACTCCAGGCTGAACACCTTGGGCAGTCCCAGCCTGTGCTGAAGGGCAGCAGCAGGAAGAACACTTCCCAGGAACACTTTGCCCTCCTCACCCCTCCCAACCCAACCAGCCTGCAGAGCTGAGGTGCAAGGCTGGATCCTGCCAGCTGGGGAACAGCTCCAGATGGCCCAAATGAGATGCATTCAGCTTCTTTCTGGTCAATCTTTATTGTACAACATTGGCATCACAGCAGGAAAACCAAAGTTACACAGACAGGGCTGCCTGGTGCCTGCCTTGCTGCTCTTCAAACACTGAGAAAGGTTAAAAAAGAGTGTGTGGGGGGAAATAATCCATTGGAACACCTGAGCAGGAACTGAGGAACAGAGCCACAGGTGACTGCAAACCCTGGAGCCAGCCCTTGCTCCACAGGAGTGTCTCTTGGAGGTCATTTCCTAAATGATTTCAGAGCTACATTGTACAAGGAGCCCTAAAGCTGCTTAATGACACAAGAGGAGCTGGGATTAATTATTAATAGTTGCTAAAGGGAAGCTTTTCAGCCCCATCCTGTGCTCTGACACAAGAGGTACCCCAGGACAAAGAGCTGCTGGGGGGAGTGTGGAGGTCAGGCTCTGCTTTAGCCCAGGGAGCAGAAGTGAGAGAATCCCCCAGGGAAGTGCTCACTGAGAGCTACCCCTCCTAGAGCCCTGCTGCAGCCAGGGAGATGGCTGAGGGCTGAGCTGGAGGCCACAGCCACAACCAGAGCTCTGCTCTCAGGACAGGCTCAGGGAGCTGGGAGTGTGCAGCCTGGAGAGGAGAAGGCTCCAGGGGGACCTCAAAGCTGTCTGCCAGGACCTGAAGGGATCCTGCAGGAAGGCTGCAGAGGAACTGCTCATGAGGGTGTCCAGAGACAGGCCAAGGGGGAATGGTTTGAAGCTGAGGCAGAGCAGGGTTAGACTGGAGCTGAGGAAGAAGTTCTTCAGTGTGAGGGTGGTGAGAGTCTGGCACAGGCTGCCCAGGGAGGCTGTGGCTGCCTCCTGCCTGGGGGTGTTCAAGGCTGGATGAGGCCCTGAGCAGCTGAGTCTAGCTGAGAGGTGTCCCTGCCCATGGTGGGAGGTTGGGGCAGGTATCTCTGAGGTCCCTCCCAGCCTGAGCCATTCTAGGACTTGCCTTGAAGCTTCAGTCTGCAGCAGGCCCAACTGAAGGAGGCCAAGCAGCTGAGCTGGAGGAAGGATTTCCTTCCCTTCAGTACCTGCACTGCTCCTCACTTCTCTTCTAATGCTCAGCAAGTCCAACCCTCAGAGCTGCCAGGCCACAAAACACCAACATGTGCCCCAGAGGCAGCTGGGCAATTCCCCAAAGCCACCCAGACCCCTTCCTTGGCAAGTTGGTTGTCACTGCCAAGCCTGCACTCCTCCAACAGGAGAACTAAAGAGACTCAGCACACAAACAGCTCCCACTGCCCTCTGAGCAGCTGTGCACCCTGGGGGTGACCAGGATGTGCCCTTCTGTGGCCAGAAGGAACATCTCAGTGCTTCAGGATCCATGGTGGCTGCAAACTCAGGCCAGAGAGAGTCCACTGATGCCAGGAAAATCCCCCTCCCACAGCAGCAGCTCCAAGCCCAAATGCTGCAATGCAGCAGATCTCTACCAGCTGCTCCCAGGGTAGGGGCAGGGCAGGAATGCAGGGCCAGGCCCTGCCCAATGCACTGCAGGGCTCAGGACCTGCTGAGAGAGATGACAACATGAAAGAGCATCTTAATAGGCCAGCATGGGGCTCCCTCAGCTCAAACTGCTCCATTTGGAGCAGGCAGCAGCAGAGTTCCAGCTGACCCCATTATGTCTTTGCCTTCCTTTAGTGAGGCTCTTGAGAAAGCATCAAGGAAAACATTTCCAAGCCTGAAGAATGCAAGATGCTGGCAGCTGCAGTGCATGGCAGCAGCCTGTGCAAGACAGCTACAGCAGGGAGGGGGAGGAGGAGGAGGGCACCAGTGGCATGTGCATGTCAGCAGCAGGGAGGCTTGATTGGGGCTCTGCAAGGGAAGGCTGAACTGCTCTCAGTTTTGGCTGCAGAAGGTGCTGGGAGCTCCCTCAGCCCAAACCCCTTCACCCTGACCTGCACCAAGCTGCCCTGGCAGGGCTCCTGTCACTGCTGCCCACTTCAGTCACTCATTTCAGCAAAAGGCAGAGCAAGGCTGAGTCCCAAAACCACCTGAAGCCACCAGCAGCTCCATCTCCCCTCCCTGACAGCCAGAGCCTCCCTCCAGACACACAGCCAGCAGGGTCTGACACGCAGGAGCTGTCCTGACCCTGCCCACTGACCTCCTGGCACTACTCTGACCAGCACCACCAACTCCCCTGACCAGTGGAGCTCACCTCCACCAGCAGGATCCTTCCCCCTGCACAGCCAGAGGTGCAAGTTGCCATCCAGAGAGGCCAAGTCACTCACCAGGGCTGAACCAGAGCTCTGTGCTGGAGGGCATTTGCCAGAGAGGTTCCCACTGGAGCTTCTGCTGCTGTGCTGTGTGTTTGGAAATACCTTCAGGAGGTTTCACACAGCAGTTGGAAGAGCTCTGGGTCACAGTTTGGAGCTGAGTGCTTCACAGAGCATGGCAGACCCCCAAGAAGCCAGCACCAGTATTACACCCCTTGTGTATTTCTTTGTCAGGTGGAGGTGAATTCATGGGGAGCAGCTCCAGGAGGAGTGGAGAGCTCAGAGCAGTGCTCAGTGGGCTGGAGGAGAGCAGTCCCTTGCTCCCTGCACAGCCCCAGAGGTGAAAACCTGAGCCAGCAGGTGGGTGTCTGCCTGGGGCAAACCAGAGGCCACTCAGCAGCTGTCCTGCTGCTGTCAGCTGGGGCACAACTCACTCATCTGTAGCTTCCCCTCTAAGGCTCCCAGCTAAGTGCAGTTGTTTCTGCTCCTGTGTTCTGCAATGCTTTGTCCAAGCCAAAAGAGAGAGTTTATAAAAAGCAACCAACCCCCAGCTGAGCTCAGCCCCTCACACCCCCATGGGCTGCAGCAGGGCTCTGGAATCCTATCTGTGCATTAGAGAAGAGAGAGGCTTCACAGACACACTGAAGGGGCTCTTTCCACCTTAGGATCCACACATCCTGAAGGTGCAGCTGCAAACAATTCAGCAAACTGAAACCCATCCAGAAAAGGGGAGAGGGGGAAGGGGAAAAAAAGTAAACCCAACCAAGACCAAAGCTACCCCACAAGTGCCCAGGAAAGTGCCACGCTCCCTGCCCGTGCCCAGCTTCCTTCTTATGATCCAAGGAAAAGTTCCATCCTGCACTGCTGGGCTCCCCCCAGCACACCCCAGGCTGCAGCTCAGTGGTGGGAAGTGCTGGTTGCTCCCTTTCCACCCAGAGGAGTATCAATAAATTAAAAACCAAAGTCTGTCTGAAAGTGCTGCCCGGGCCGTGGGGTCACGCTGTGCTCTCCCACTCGCCCTGGGGCTCTGCTGAACCATTCACCACCTTCTTGACCTTCTTCATGCCCTCCATGACTCCAGAAGTTGTCACCCTGGAAGAGAAGGGAGAATCCTCAGAGGACAGGAAAAAGTCTGGGGTACAGGAGCTGGCAAAGCCAAGGGGGTGCATCACTAAGTGGCAGGAGTGCTCTGAGGGGCCCTGGGTGGTGTCCTGTCGGCAGCAGGGAACACTGAGGGTGGCTGCAGAGAGCTCTGTCCTGGGCTCACTCCTGCTCAGTAATTGCCTGGCTAATGGAATTGAGAACTTGCTTATTAAATCTGCAGAAGACACCAAGACACAGAGCTGAGCACAGCAGCAGAATGCTGAGAGCTGCTGGCAACCTGCAGCAGTGGTCTGAAACCCAGGGAGAGTACAACAGGACAGCCACAAACCTCCCTCTGCACAGGCATGAGCTCTGTGACTCCAGGCTGAGTGGCCAAGCAGCAGCTCTCCAGGGAGGAGATGATCTCCAGAGATGCCTTCCAACCCCCCCACCATGCTGGGATTCTGGGAAGAGTGAAAACAAGCCAGAGCTGCTCCTTTCCCCTCCCTCTCTCCCTCCCCTCTGCACTGTTTATTTCTGTGTTCCTGCCCCAGAAATGGCAGCAGGACTCGAGGCTGACAGCTCCTCCTGCCAAGTGTGCTGCACCTCTTCAGAGAGAGCTTTCATCTCCCAACTGTCAGCAGTAAGCCCACAGGCTGACAGAACAGGCTCCAGGGGCTGCCTCCCACAGAAGGCAGAGGCACTTCTGCTGCTGAATGGCTCTTGACCCTCTTTGAGAAAGCACAGCCTGGGCCTGGCTTCAGCTTCACTCACACTCTGCTCCCCTGCAGGACAACCTCTGCTCAACCTGCTGGAACTGAAGAGAAAGCCTCCAGCACCTGGGAATGCTTCCTGCCAGGAGAGGTGCCTGGGAGCTGCAGAGCCTGATTCCAGCTCCCTTTGCTGCTTCATGGATTCACAGAATGGTTTGGGTTGGGCCCTAAAGCTCATCCAGCTCCAACCCCCTGCCATGGGCACCTCCACCAGCCCAGGCTGCTCAGGGCCTCATCCAGCCTGGCCTTGAACACCTCCAGGGAGGAGGCAGCCACAGCCTCCCTGGGCAGCCTCTGCCAGTGTCTCTCCACCCTCACTGTCCAGAATTTCTTCCTAATCTCCAGGCTCAGTCTGCCCTCCTCAAGCTCCAATCTATGCCCTCTTGTCCTAGGCACTCCAAGCCCTTGTCAGAAGTCCCTGTTCTTGATTTAGCTCTCAGCTTTGAGAGCTCCAAGGATTTACAGAGGAGGACTCCTGCACAGAGGAAGCTTCCTGCCTTCTGCTGCTTCTGTCAAAGACACTTTGGATTTGTCTTGAAACTCTGCAGATTCCCACACTGTCCTCAGCAATCTTTACACTTCCTGCCAGCCTGAGCTTTGGGTGGTGTGCAGGCCATGCAGACAGACCTGAGCTGGAGAGCTGCACTCCCAGTGCCCTGGCCTCTGCTGGGTCACACACAAGCCTGCAAACAAGCTGCATGACCTCACAGCTCTCCCCTCCCTTGGCTCAGGGAAATGTTGAGGCTGAAGAAACCAACTGCTTCTGCAGCAAATGTTCTAAAGAGCCTCAGAAAACCCTCTGGGAGAGGCAAAACAGCCCTGAAGGCTGGCAGTAACACAGGGCAGAACACCATCAGGCTTGCAGGCTTTTAGCTTCTGCCATAGCCTGGGAGGACAAGAGGGCATTAGCAGATGAAAGCCCAAACAGCCCTGCTCTGGTTAGTCAGGATGCTGTCAGGCACTTAGTCACTTGCTCCAGCAAGCCTGGATGCTTCCCCCCTCCTCATCCCTCAGGAAACAACATTTAATATTTATAAAAGCAAAAATGGGAGCAGCAAGCCCAAGGCAACAAGGGCTGGAAGTGAAATCTTTCCCTAGGAAAAGGCTGCCTGGGAATTCTGATCCTCAGGTGTGCTCCCTGTAAACCACTGCACCAGCTTAGGGGAGACCTTGGAGCTGCCTGCCAGGATCTGAAGGGATCCTGCAGGAAGGCTGCAGAGGAACTTTTCCTGAGGGTGTCTGAGACAGGCCAAGGGGGAATGGTTTGGAGCTGAGGCAGAGCAGGGTTAGAGTGGAGCTGAGGAAGAAGCTCTTCAGTGTGAGGGTGGTGAGAGTCTGGCACAGGCTGCCCAGGGAGGCTGTGGCTGCCTCCTGCCTGGGGGTGTTCAAGGTCAGGCTGGATGAGGCCTTGAGCAGCTGAGTCTGGTAGAGAGGTGTCCCTGCCCATGGTGGGAGGTTGGAACAGATGAGCTCTGAGGTCCTTTCCCACCTGAGCCCTGCTGTGATTCTTTAAGTACAGGGATTTGAAGGTCACTCCCTACTAGCTGGGTTCTGCTTGCACCAAGGACAGAACCTATGGACCTGCAGCAGGCTGGATTTTACCTCAGCCCCCCACCCCTTGCAGCTTATTCCCCACCACTGCAATACCCAGCTGAGAGCTTCCTGTGCAGCTCCCAGACCTCTCCTAGTTTAACACAGACACCTCAGAGCTTTAGCCCTGGGAGCAGATCCTCATCTTCTCCTAAGAAGGATTTGGAGAGATTAAGATAAATTGGGTTTAAACAGAATTTCCTCCAATAAAAGGTTAAGAAAAAAAGGGAAGGAGGGAGGGAGGGAAAGAGGGAGGGAGGGAAGGAGGGAGGGAGGGAAGGAGGGAGGGAGGGAAGGAGGGAGGGAGGGAAGGAGGGAGGGAGGGAAGGAGGGAGGGAGGGAAGGAGGGAGGGAGGGAAGGAGGGAGGGAGGGAAGGAGGGAGGGAGGGAAGGAGGAGGGAGGGAAGGAGGAGGGAGGGAAGGAGGAGGGAGGGAAGGAGGAGGGAGGGAAGGAGGGAGGGAGGGAAGGAGGGAGGGAGGGAAGGAGGGAGGGAGGGAAGGAGGGAGGGAGGGAAGGAGGGAGGGAGGGAAGGAGGGAGGGAGGGAAGGAGGGGTTCTTACACAGCTTCCATCTCCAGGTCATCCTCATCCTCCTGGGACAGCTGCAGGTAAGGGTTGTCGCAGGCTGGGCGGAACTTGTAGCCAGTGAGGACGAAGAACACCCAGGTGGCCATTTCATCCAGCAGCTGCAAGGCAGAGCACCACCAGCAAGTCCACTTCTGTCACCCTCCAGGGGCAGGAACCCTCCCTCCTCATTCCTAGGGTTCAAGGTTTAATGGCCAAGCAGCCTGTGCCACAGCAAAGGCACTGCAGTGCTGCAGAGTGAACCCCAGGCCCTTCGCTCCTGCAGCCTCCCCTGCCCCAGCTCCAGACACCTCTGCAGTGCTGTGCCAGAGCTGCAGCAAGGCCTTGGCTGCTGGAGGAGGTGGCAGAGCAAACACAAATCACCCCTGGGCTGGTTGTGCTTTCAGCAGTTAATGCATTCCAAAGCCTCCCTGCACAGGTCCTTGGATTGTAGCGGGAAATCAGCAGGCAAAGAAAGGCTGCGGAGGGCAGAGCTGGGGCCTGGCTCCCTGGGGCCTCAGTGACACAGGCAGAACCTGGCTGGTTGGGATTTGGTTTTTTTCTCTCCTCAATATGTTCCTCATTAATTTCCATCAGACGTTTTCAAATTGCAAGCCTACAAATCAATCCTGGGCCTGCTTCCAGCCACCTCCTGGCTAACCCAGCAGCCTGGCTGGACAAAGGGAAAGCAACAGTTTAATTCTTGAGGCACAGCAGTGACCAAAATGAGGAGGAGGCACTGTGCTGTGAGATCATAAAGTGGTCTGGGATGGAAGGGACCTCCAAAGGTCATCCAGGCCAGGGACATCCTCAACCAGATCAAGCTGCCCAGAGCCCTGTCCAGCCTCACCTTGAGTATCTGCAGGGGTGGAGACAGATGTTCTACCACGACATGTAGAACACCTTGGGATTCTTTTTTGGGTGCAGTTAAACTTAGGGAACAACAGGAAGCCAAGAGGAGAGCTGCTGAGGGAGGGGATGTGCTTCCCCTTGCTGCCCAGTACCTGGTAGAGCCATTTCCACTGGAAGGGCACAGCAATCTTGATGAGGATGGCAATGATCCGTGTGAAGTAGATGTAACACACGATCTGGGGAGGAGGAGGCAAGGGCATGAGAGGACAATGGCACCAGCCCCACACAGCTTTCTACCCCCAGAAACACAGCTCAGGCTCAAGCCTTCTCCTCTCCAGGCTGCACACCCCCAGCTCCCTCAGCCTGGCCTCACAGCAGAGCTGCTCCAGCCTTGGATCATCTTTGTGGCCCTCTCTGGACTGACTCCATCAGCTCTGTGTCCTTCTCCTGCTGGGGACAGCAGAGGTGGAGGCAGGATTGGAGGTGAAGTCTCAGCAGAGCCCAGGGCCAGAATCTCCTTTCTTGCCCTCTGCCCACACTCCTCTGGCTGCAGCCCAGCACACAGCTGCCTGCTGGGCTGCAGGAGGGCACTGCTGGCTCCTGGGGAGCTGCTCAGCACCCAGCACCCCCAAGGCTCTTTCTTCAGGGCTGCCCTCAGCCCAACCTGCACCCAGCCTGGATTTGTGCCTGGGGTTGGCCCAACCCAGCTGCAGAACCCTGCACTGTGACTTGCTCAACACCCAAATCCCTCACACTGTGCCTGACTCTTCCAGCTCCAGCAGGAAGTGCTTTCAGTGTTAGGAGTCTGCAGGACCTGAAGAACTGTGGCTGTCATTTATTACTTTTAGCACTTCCAAGAGTCTGAAAGGAGGCTGCTGGAAGTCATTAAGGAGGCTGTGTTCTCCTGGGAGGTGGGCTCCTGGCTCCCACTGACTTCATCAGCTGCACACATGCATCTCCAGGCACCATTTGGTCCCAAGCTGAATTTTTAGCAAGTTTACAGCACGTTCCTCAAGCCCATCAATTCAACTGGCAGCTCAAGCTGTCTCCAGAGGGAGGCAGGAAGCATTACAAATAGCTGGAACACATTTCAGGACAGACAGAAGGATGCAACCAGAGACTCATGGGATTGTTTGGGTTGGGAAAGATCTCCAAGATGATTGAGTCCAACCATTGACCTAACAGCACCATGGCCAGGAGACCCCTGGCAAAGGGAGGGAAGCTGCTGAGGGCTTCCTCAGCAGAGCACTGCCACAGAACATCCCCACCACACCCAGCAGCTACAGGACCCTCCAGCAAGGCTTGGAGAGCCTCTCTTGAGCTCTGCATGCATGCTACTTACCATGACATAGTAATGCCTGAAGAGCTTCAGCTTTGCCAGGTTGATGGCAGCTACCAAGAGAAGACAAAATGGTTAGCACGAGACAGTTTCTTCTGCTGCTTCTCTGCAAGGTAACCTCCACAGCTACCCTGGCCAGCCTGGGCCAGTGCCTCACCACCCTCCTGGGGAAGAATTTCTTCCTCATGTCTCATCCTAATCCAGCTTCTTCCAGTCTGAAGCCATCAGCCCTTGTCCTGGCACTCCCAGCCCGTGTCCAAAGTCCCTCCCCAGCCCTCCTGCGGCCCCTTCAGGCACTGGCAGGCAGCTCTAAGGTCCCCCTGCAGCCTTCTCTTCTCCAGGCTGAACAACTCCAGCTCTCTCAGCCTATCTCCATAGTAGAGGTGGCCTCTGGTCATCTTTGTGGCCTCCTCTGGACCCCCTCTACCAATTCCATGCTCCTCTTGTGGTGGCACACTTGGCATTGCCTCCTCTGGCGTGCCTCCTGCCCTGCTTTGTGCCTTCAGCTGCCTTGGGCCAGGTGGAAGTGACCACAGGATCCTGCTAACCAGCAGCAGAAGCAGTTGGACACCTCAGGAGCTCCCTCTGTCATCCCAGCCACCATGTCCAGGGGAAATGGCAGCCACAGTGAACAGCTCTGACAGCAGCTGCAGTGCTTCAGTCACAAACTGTGCAGCCAAGGCCTGAGGCAAGCCTGGCCTCAGGGCCAGCTGCCATCAGCTCCTGAGGAACACCCCAGACACCCATGGGGTGAGCAGAGGTCACCACCAGCTGGAGCAGCTGTCAGCTCTGCTCCCAGAGCCAGCTCTTAGAGGTGCAGCAGCATTACAGGCACAGATTCCTGCTGCTTTGGCGACAAGAAGAGAGGCAGAGAGCCCAAGATGTGTTGACAGCCTACAGAGAAGCAATTCAGAGCCAAGCCACACAAGGTGCCAGCTAGCAAATGCTGCCACACTGCCTGGTGTTGCCTCCCAGGCCTCAGCCTCCCCCCAGCAGCTGTGGGAGAGCAGCACAATGGTGCTCAGGTTCATCTGCACTCCCTCACACAGCCACCCACTGCAAAAGGCAGACCAGCCAAGGCTGCAGGGATTGGCACCTGAGATCTCCCAGGTTCACAGCACTCAGCAGAGGCAGGAAAAGGCTGGAGGGAGTCCAGCAGAGGCTCTGAAGGTGCTGAGGGGCCTGGAGCAGCTCTGTGAGGAGCTGAGAGCCTGGGGCTGAGAGCCTGGAGGAGAGCAGCCCCAGAGAGGATCTGAGCAATGCTCAGCAAGAGATAAAGGGTGAGGGGCAAGAGGCTGGGGATAGACTCTTGTCAGTGGTGCCCAGGGCAGGCCAAGGGGCAGTGGGCACAAACTGGAACCCAAGGAAGTTCCATCTGAAGATGAAGAGAAACTTGTTTGGTGTGAGGGTGCTGGAGGCCTGGGGCAAGCTCAGAGCAGTGCCAGAGGAGCAGCAGCTCTCAGGTGCAGAGCATGCAGCACAGAACTGCACCTACCTGGCAGCATCCAGGAAGCACCAGCCAGGCCCTAGGCTTGCATCTGTAGACCACCAGCAGTGAAGCCCAGAACACTCCAGTGGGCAGCAGATGGCAAGACCTGGAGCTGCTGGAACAAGGCTCTAAGGCCTTGGTAGCTGAACTGCCCCCAGGACATTGGCTTAGTTCCTTCCCTCATTTCCAGCCCTCTCCACAGCTGGGTCCCCACAGAAGCTTTGGGGTTTCCTGGCTCTGGTGCCCTATCACAGCAGCTGCTGGCAAAAGCTGTTCAGACCCAGCTGGGGAAAGAGGAAAGGCTGCAGTCAGCAGGACAAGCTGAGTGCATGGTGTAGCAGGCAGGCAGCACTGCCCTACTTGAAGCAGACCCCCCCAGTGTGCCCATGCAGGCCCTGTGCTGGCACACACACTGCTGTGTGCACTCAGGGATCTATTCTGAGCTCAAGGCTTCAGGATCTGCCACCAGCTGGTGCAGTGCCAGGCCAGGGGAAGTGCCAGGCCCTGAACACCAACTCAGCAGCTGTGAGCCAAGCTGCCAGCCCAGCAGTGCCCCTGGGGCTGGGCACTCCCTGCTCTTGGATTCCTGCAGTGCAGAGGAGGGAAGGGCAGCAAGGCCAAGGAGCTGGCTGCCAACTCCAGTGCCACAGAGCCACCTCTCCCAGGGACAGAGCTCAGCCACCCATCAGGATAAGCAACACCAAACAGTCACAGCTTGGTACATGCAGGTATGTGGAGTGGCTGAGCATGGGAGGGGAAGGGGGAGGGAGGAAAAAGAAAAGCACCACCAAGGAGGAAGAGCACAGAGCCATTTCTGGAAGCTGGTTTCATAGAACCCTAGAATGGCTCAGCTTGGAAGAGACCTCAGAGACCTGCTCCAACCTCCCACCATGGGCAGGGACACCTCCCCACCAGACTCAGCTGCTCAGGGCCTCATCCAACCTTGAACACCCCCAGGCAGGAGGCAGCCACAGCCTCCCTGGGCAGCCTGTGCCAGACTCTCACCACCCTCACACTCAAGAACTTCTTCCTCAGCTCCACTCTAACCCTGCTCTGCCTCAGCTTCAAACCATTCCCCCTTGGCCTGTCTCAGACACCCTCAGGAGAAGTCCCTCTGCAGCCTTCCTGCAGGATCCCTTCAGGTCCTGGCAGGCAGCTCTGAGGTTCCCCTGGAGTCTTCTCCTCTCCAGACTGAACCCCCAGCTCCCTCAGCCTGTGCTCACAGCAGAGCTGCTCCAGCCCTTGGATCATCTTTGAGGCCTCCTCTGGACTCTTTCCAGCAGCTCTGTGTCTTTCTAATGCTGGGGACACCAAAGCTGGGGGCAGGGTTGGAGGTGAGGTCTCACAGAGCAGAGCTAAGGGGCAGAATCCCCTCTCCTGCCCTGCTGCCCATACTCCTCTGGCTGCAGCCTAGGATGGAGGGAGGGGAAAAAAAAAAAAAAAAAAAAAAGACAAGCACCACCAAAGAGCCATTTCTGGAGGCTGCTTTGCTGCTTCATCACAACAAGAAGCTCTCCTCTAAGCTGCCTCAGCTTCAGGAACATTTCTCTGCCCCCAGTTGGCCTCAGTTCTGTGATTCTGTGAAATGCAAGCCTAGAAAAAAAAGCCTGCCAGGGCTTTTTTGTTGGTTTGGGGTTTGTGTTTTCTTTTTTCATCCCCCTACCAGCTCCAAGTTACAGCACAGAGTGCTGTGGAGAAAGCCTGAAACCATCCCTGCTTGGCACCAGCAGCCTGGCAGTTGCTTCTTCACAGGCTCAATGTGCTCCAGGCACCTAAAGTCTTGCTGGGATCACCTCAAGCTGGCAGTGATGTCACCTCCAACCTGAATCCAACTTGCAAACACTGAGGAAGAAAGTCAGAGCATCCACTACAGCCCTGCACACCATCAAAGATGGTGTGCAGGGCTGTAGTGGATGCTCTGACTTTCTTTTTTGGTGAGTAAAACAATGCCAGCTGCAGCTGAGGGCACAGGGAGTACAGGCCCAGCACACAAGGTGTGTGCTGTGCTGGCTCTGCTGCCTTGGGAGGTGCCATCTGTGCCATCAGCCAACAGCAGAAGCAGAGAATTGGCTTAGAAGAGACCTCCAAGAACACTGAGTCCAAGCAGCAACCCAACAGCTCCATGGCCACCAAACCATGGCCCCAAGTGCCATGGCCACAGGGTTCTGGAGCACCTCCAGGGATGGGGACTCCACCACCTCCCTGAGCAGCCTCTGCCAATCCCTGACCACTCTTGCAGCAAAGACATTTTTTCTCCTCTCCAACCTTCCCTGGCACACTTTCAGGTCATTTCCTCTCATTCTATCACTGATCCTAAGGAGCAGAGGCCCAACCCCACCTGGCTGCAGCCTCCTCTCAGGAGCTGTAGAGAGCAATGAGGTCTCCCTCAGCCTCCTCTTCTCCAGCCTCAACCCCCCCAGCTCCCTCAGCTGCTCCTCCCCAGCCCTCTTCTCCAGACCCTTCCCCAGCTTCATTGCCCTTCTCTGGACCTGCTCCAGCCCTTCAATGTCCTTCTTGGAGGGGCCCAAAACTGAGCCCAGCATTCAAGGTGTGGCCTCCCCAGTGCTGATTACAGGGGCACAGGGAAGCTTTGTGTGCTCCCCCAGAATGAAGGCTCAAAAAGGAACTGCAGGAGCAGCTCCAGGGAGGGAGGCTCTGTGATCTCCACAGCACTCAGCTTAAAAGCATTCCTGGAGCAGCAAACCCCTCCAGCAGCTCCCAGAGTCACGCCTGAGGGGTGGCACTGGTTAATCTTGGATCTCCTACAACACATCAGGCACTTGGCAGAGAAGCTTCCCAGCAGGGTCAGAAGAAAGTCTAAAGTGCAAGGAGCAGCAATCTGGCTGCAACAGGGAATCGCCCCCCCAGCCCTGGCTGGCTAACTGGGGCAGCTGGAAGTGGTGCACTGGGACACAGTCAGCCTCTTCCAGCTCTCAGCTCACATTTCTCACCCTTCCCAGCACTCCAGGGCTGCCCATTGAAGTCCTGACACTTCAACCCCTGAGCTTTCTCTGCAGCTCTGAGCTGCCTGAGTACTGCCTGGGGCATGTTTGCCCCCCTGCAGCCCCCTTCCTGCTGGAGCTGTTTTAAGAGGAGTCTCCACAGAGCAGGTGCTGAGCTCATGCTGCAGCAGCAGCAGCAATGCACTGAAGATGCTGAATGGTTTCTCCTGACATGGGGGCAAACATGAAAGCCTTCATCATCCTTTGCTCACTGCACACAGGGAATGTTGCCTGGGAGCTACACACTGCAGTGAGCTGCCCCTAGCCCTGCTGCCAGGGATGAGAAGCTGCAGGGCTCCAGGAGAACATCAAACCATTGGTGAGCAGGCTGCAGCCAGTGCCCCAGCACTCAGTACATGCACAGGGGACAAGCAGGACAAGAGCTGCAGGGGGGCCTCCCAGCACCTCCATTCCTCCCTCAAAGGACATGATCCACTAGAGTGGGTTTTGAGCCTTGGGATCACAGGATGGGTCGGGCTGGAGGGGCCCTTAAAGATCATCCAATTGCAGCCCCCTGCCAAGAGCAGGGACACCTCCCACTACAGCAGATTGCACAAGGCCCCATCCAGCCCAGCTTTGAACACCTCCAGGCTTGGAGCCTCCACAGCTTCTCTGGCCAAGCAGTTCCAGCGCCTCACCACCCTCACGGGGAGGAACTTCTTCCCCATGTCTCATCCCCGTTAGGACGAAGCAGGACCAGGTGCAGCTGAGCATCCCTGCTGCGGCCCTGCGCTCGGCCGGCTCCAGAGCGCCCTCTCGTGGTCACAGTCCGCAAGTGCAAGGCAGGCACGGGCCGCGCACCCGAGGGTGCTCTCCCGGGGCTGTGTCTCAGCTCCCGGCCTAGCTGCTCAGCATCACGGCAGCCACAGGCTCCACCGCCACCCAGCAGCTCCACAGGCAAGCTGACTTCTATTTGCAGCCAGGCACGGTGGCATTCAGCTAAGAACCAGGCCTTCCACAGGTGAAGTCCTCCCTTAAGAGACTTCTTCAAGGAGTGTCTCCATGTCAGCAGGCTTTTCAAACAGTAAGAGCAGCACAAATACTCCAGAACATATGGAGCCATCAGTGGAGGTGGCTGTAGCCACACACTGATGAGAGACCACCACTAACATTCCTGTTCCATGAGAAACACCAACCTCTCCGACCTCAGCTTCTACCTTCTCCCCTTTAAGTCTGGGGGTTGTGTGGTGCTTGGTTGTTCTTTGAATGCCAGTCCTCCCTGGGCTCACCTTCATTGTTGTTCCATTTTACCAGATGGCAAGAACAGACCTAACCTATGCTCTGCACAGAGCCAGCTCAGTCCCCAGCCCCACACTGCACCAATTGGAAAGAGGCAACCTGCACCTGAAATGCAAGGGGCTCAGGGGAGGCCAAGGAAAGGATCTGGAAGAAGTATCCAAAGCCAGGAGGCTTTCTCCAGAGAGGAGAGACAAGAGCTAGGAGATAAGACTGGGTTGAAAGGATGCTGCCAACAAAGGGCGTTCTACAAATAAAGCTTTCAAAGAGGAGTAAGCCATCAAATGCTGCCTGCTTCCGTGGCAGCCAAGGCTGTGCTCCAATGCTTGTGTCTGCAGCCAGCTGAGGAACTCATTCAGAAAGGGTGAGTGGACCAGGAGCCCTATCAGGGCTGGCTTTGCACCCATCATCTCCTTTGCACTGCTGCAACAAACAACTCCACTGCACACAAGCAGTCCTTGAAGCTGCTGCACAAACATGGACAAGCCCAGAGCTGTGCTGCACTGAATGCCAGCTGCTGGCTTGGCTCACAAGGAGCCTTCCTTCCCTCCATCCTGGCAGCAACAGATCTCTGCAGGAACTGAATTCAAGGGCTCTATTTGGACTAATAATAAGTCAGCAATCCTGGAATTCATTTCCAGTTCTGCTCCTGAACACTGCAGGCTGAGCAAAGCAGGCACATCTGCCAGCATGATTTGCTCTAGATGTTGTGGCTGCCTGGAGTGCTGAGCTGTGCAGGAGCCACTGAGCAGTGCCTCAGATGAGCTCTGACAGACAAAGAAATACACCAAAAAAACCCACCTCCTTTTCCAAAAGTTATTCCCAGGAGCCAAGAGAGGAAGAGCAACAGCAGTGAGACACTACCAGTGCAGGTTTGAGCTTTAGCTGATGCAGCTGAACTCAGCTGCCTGTGCTTGAAGCCCTGGCACTACCTCATGGCACACAGCATACAGCAGCAGAGCACTGCAGAGGACTCACCTTTCCCATCTGTTGCTGAAGCCTCCTGTAAGTGTCTGATTGACCTGAAAAAGACAAATGAGGAGCAGCTGAAGTCTTACAGCCCCTTTCCACTGCAGTCCTGTACAAGCCCAAGCAGCTGTTAGCTCTTTGTGGCTGGGCTGTGCTCCCCAGGAGCAGGAATCAGCAAGCTGGGCACTGCTCACTTGACAACAACCTGCCAGCTCAGGCAGTTAGCTCAAGGATCTGCAGCACCTCCTGATTAAAAAACCTGATTGCTAAAACCTCCTTCATCAGCCTACAGAAAGCTTTGTGGGAGGGAGGGAGCAGAGGGAGAAACTGGGGCATTTTCCAGCATAAAGCTTTCTACTTCAGCTGCTATTCAGAGCACTGCCAAGCACTTGGCATCTCACTGCTCTTTTAAGCTCTTTTCATTTAAATAGTTGATTACAGCTTCCATGTCTACAGAGGCAGCTTATGTAAGAGAAGCCACCCTGCAGGAATGTAAATTCAAGGGCCAAGCTTTAGTCACCTTGCTGCCATGAGTCACCCCCCCAGCTGCAGTGACACTACCCAGCTGAAAACCAGGCAGGGGTTTGTATCCTGGGCTGCAGTGCCAGTTTGTGCTGGTACCATGGCAAGGCAGGAGCGCTGCCTGCAGGCTAGAAACAGCTACAGGGCAGGTCACCCAAACACATTTTTCCTCAGATGCAGCTCCTTTATGGCAAGCAAGTTCTGCAGCAGCATATCAGCAGGCAGGACACATGGATTGTGGCATGAGGGAGTGAGAGCTGGGAGTGGAGAACTCCCTCTGCCCCAGGAGGCTCCCCACAGGTAACATCCCTGAAGTTTTCTTCCCCCCACAGGCTCTCCAACCTCAAAGAGCTGCAGCATTCTGACTGCAGCAAGCCAAAGGACAAGTGGGCAGTGCCAATTTCCTGGAAGATATTTCCCAACCTTGGCAGAAGGCTGCTAAGACTGTGGAGGGTTTTGCCCTTCCACAGAGGACAGCTGGGAGGGCAAGGCCAAGCTGAAACCCACCCTCACAAGCCAGGCTGGAGCAGCAGCTCTGTCTTTCTGTCTGTCTGTCCACACACATCCATACAGAGGCATTATGGAACAGCTCTCAAGAGTTAAACACTCCAGAGAGAGGACATTTACAGTCACCCTGTGTTTCCAAAACAAAAACCACTCCAGATACTGGAGGGAAAAAAAAAAAAAAAAAGAGAATATTCTGTGTTTACTGAGGAAGGAGCCAGAAGCTGCTTCATATCCTCCTTCAAACCCAGATGTTTATCCAATTAAGACTAAAATGAATTTAGAAGATAAATGCTCTGACCAACTGGCAAGCAGCAACAATAGTGTTTATCTGAATTATCTGTGTTTTGGTTGAGTTTTATATAGCCAACATCACTCCCTGCCAAGCAGAGTGGAAGGCAGGGCAGGGAAATGCTCCCTGTGGGATTATTTCTCCTGAACAGTCAAGTGAAAAAATGCAGCTCCTCTGCTTGCAGGCAGCACTGCTCTCAGACAGCTCTGCTGGGCTGGGGTTTGGCAGCCCAAAGGCAGTGACTAAACTTCCAGTTCTCAGTGTAAAGGAGGAACCACTCCTGCAAAATCCCAAGTTCCTCAAGCCTCCAGACTGTGCACTGTGCTAGCCTCACTGCAATCCCCACCCACCCCACCTTGTCCTCACCTCATCAGCCCCAAGCCAAGGCTCCAGCAGTGCTAAGACACAGCTCGAAGAAGTGAGCACAACACAGTGAGCTGGCCCAGAGGCCCAGCAGTGCTGCCCTGGCAGAGGCTTCAGCTGTGAGCAGCAGCTGGTGCAGGAGCAGGAGCAGGAGCTGCAGCACAGCCCACACTGTGACTCACCATACCACTGGAAAGAGGATGGCTCCACAGCACAGCAAGTCCACCAGGAAGAGGATCTCCTTCCACAGCCCATACTCGGTCGTGCCCTCCTCTGTGGACTCGATGATGATGTAGGCCACGTTGGCCAGCACCTGCAGGACCAGACATGCTCCGTGGGCTCAGCAGCTTGCCAAGGAGGTACCAGAGGAGGGCTGCCAGCTCAGCAGAGGCTGGCCCACAGCTGCAGGAAGAACCCAGCCAGCAGCACCACTCATTTATCTGCAGCTCTGTGTCAGGACAGCCACACCTTCAGCAGTGCCTGCACAGGAGTCCCAGCAGGGAAACTGCTTGGAACTCACTTCTGCTGGCATGTCCTGTGCTGAACCCATCAATGGGGACAGAAGAGCAAAAGCCAGGGCACAGAAAGAGGACTCTCTGCAGGCACAGACAGCAGGCACTCTATAAACATTATCTGCAATGAAGCCAGCTCCAGCTGGCCACTGGCACCTTCTGCTCTCCACACCTCAGCTCTGCAAGAGCCTCAGGCACTGGCCAGGTACTTCTAGGTTTGCCGCTGGGGGAGGGATTCCATCTGGAAAGGCAGACACTGCTCTGCCTACAACACAACTGCTGCCAGTTCCTGGAGCAGGAGACAAGCACTGATCCCTGGGAATGTCTCCTCAGAGCCAATGGCCCTACAGGGTGAATTTTCCCCTCTTTGTTTGCCCTTAAGCCCACGCAGCAAGCATTTCAGAAGGGAAAACCTTCATTCAGTGTATCATAGAATTACAGAATGCATGGGGCTGGAAGGGACCTATAAAGGTCACCCAGTCCAACCCCTGCAGGCAGCAGGGACAACTCTCAGCGTTTAGTACCCCTCTGCAGCCCAAGTTTTGCCCCAGCATGAAGATACCAACCCCACAGCTCCTAGCTCCTTTGCTGACAGTATCTGATCACTTTTCTCCCTATATTGAGTATGAGATGAAGTTAGGAGAGCTCCAGGAGTCACTTCTGGCCCAGGGAATCCCAGCTCAGCTCAGCTCAGGCTGCAGCCAGCAGGCTCACACCAGCAGAAGTCTCTGGTATTGTGGGAAGGGTTCCCAGCCTCTCACAGCTTGCAGAAGCAGCTCTGCCCTGAGGCAGCAGCAGCACTGCTGAGTCCTCACCTGAAGTGGGATGACAATCATGAAGATCTTTTTGTCCTTGTCTGACAGGATGTGTTTAATGAAGGCCCAGCCTGTGCCAATGAGGGCGATGGTGATGAAGAGGAGAGCACCCTTCAGCCTGGAAGAGCAACAGGGACCAGAGAGAGAGACTTTATCACCCTGCCTCTCTGCCCAGCTTCTCTCCTGCAGCCCAAGCCAGTACCTGGCATCTCAGCACCACCCCACGAAGCAGAGCTGTGATGATGTGGCACTGCCACCCCTGGGGGAGCAGAAGCAGCACTGCCAGCTGCACTCCCTCCCCACTCACACTGAGAGCAAAGCAGATCCTTCACACCAGTGTGAGGAAAGCAGAGCAAAGCAAAGCACTCCCAATGCTTTTTGCTCCTCCACTCACAGAGCTGCCAGCTCTCTGCAGCTGCCCCCCACCAGCAGAGCTCTCCCCCTGTCACAGGGCTGATGGCTGTCCTGTCACACAGACCAGTGCCAAAGAAGCAGGAATATGCCAGTTTGCTCAGGAGGGGCACAGTCCCACAGGAAACTCAGAGCCATTGCTTGCATCTATGCCATCAAGCTTCTGCCATACTTACAGGTGAGTGATGTAATAAACAACAGCCCAGCCTTCAATGGGAAATCCCTGAGAGGAGATGTAGTGGTAGTCGATCTGGGGGCAAGAACACACAGCTCAGGTTGGAAGGGACCTCAGGGATCATCTGCTCCAACCCCTTTGCCACCAGCAGGGATACCTCTTTACTAGACTCAGCTGCTCAAGGCCTCATCCAGCCTGGCCTTCAACACCCCCAAGGAAGAGGCAGCCTATTCCAGAGTCTCCCCACCCTCACCCATGGGATATTTCCAGTGGCACTTCAGCAGAGACTTTCTGTACTGAAACGGTTAAAGCTGCAGCACCCCATAATACTTCATCTAAAGCAGTGCCAAGCCTCAGATGGCCAAAGCACTACAACTCAGAACTCATTCCACCCTCATTTGCACCACTTCAGGACATGATCAATTGCCCCTCAGGACAGAATCTGCTGATGAAAACTGAATCTGTTCCACCCAACAGCTGCAATGCTCTGCAGCTCCCTGAAGGGAGGTTGGAGTGAGCAGGGGGCAGCCTCTGCTCCTTGGTGACAGAGGGAATGGTTCCAAGCTGCACCAGGGGAGGTTCAGGCTGGACCTCAGGAAATATTTCTGCACTGGAAGGGTTCTCAAACATTGGAACAGGCTGCCCAGGGCAGTGCTGCAGTCACCACCCTTGGGGGTGTTCAAGCAGCTGTGGAACTGGTGCTCAGGGACATGGTTTGATGCTGACCCTGCAGTGCTGGGTTGAGGGTTGGAATGGATGAGCTTGGAGGTCTCCTCCAACCAGATCTGTTCTGTGATGTGTAGACCCTTTTCTCTCCCTCCCTCCCCAGGCAGGTTTCTCTAGCAGCATGCCCTGGAGCCCAGGGCTCTCCTCTCCAGCTGAGCCTGTGGAGGCAGTGTTCCACATACCGCATGGAAGACTAAGGAGAGAGACTTTGTGAAGGGCAGAGCTGCCATCAGCCAGTGGATCTTAAAGACATCATTGCTGGGAAGAAAAAGAGAAGGAAGGGCATCAGTTAAAGGCCAGCATAAAAATCTCAGTTCCCAAGGGCTTCAAAAGCAGTCACAGGAACTCCCATCCTGTCTGAGTTTCATGCAGGACTCACTGGCTCAGAACAGCAGTAGGCAATGCAATGCCACTGACTGAGACAGCTGCTCCCAAGTAAAGCTTTAAGCATTGGACAAAACATTGCATCCCACTGGGAGCTGGGCTGATCAAATCTGTCCACTGGGCACTTCAAGAGGAAGGATAAAAACTGGAAATCCAGCAAGGCAGGTCCCTGCCTGTGGCTGACTCCAGAGCACTCTCCTCACCTGCGCTTCCGAAGGATGTGGATCCATAGAGTCCCAGAGAGGAAGAAGAAGAGAGCCATGGAGATGTAGAGCTTGGGCAGTGGGATCTCCCCTGCTGAGAGGTAGCTTTCAGGGTTCTTTTCTGTGATCTCTATCTGGATGTGGAAGGTGAGTTATGTGCACTGGGCAAGCACTGAGGGACCAGCTGCAGCTCACAGGCCAAGGAGCTCCCTGGCAATGAGGCTTTGCTGGCGTGGGGACAGTTATGAGCCTCTCACAAAACAGAAATAAAAGCAGCTCTGCATCCTCCACAGCCCCACAACAGTTTGCAAAACCACAGCCACACCAACTTCCCTGAAAAGCAGCAAAGCACAGAGCTGCCTTCCAGGGCTTCAGCTGGGCGAAGCCATTGGCCCCAGGAGCAGTTTTCTCTATACCAACCTTCAGTTGCCCCATCCAGAACCTTGCATCAATCAGATCTTCTCAGCACAGGCCTGATTTTAGGTGTGGAGAGTCCTACACAGCTGGAAAACTCACTCCTAGGTTTACTGCAGAGGATTTCTTGGCTTGTCAAGAGGAAGGGAACACTGCTGCCAAGTGTTGCCCTGCCACTGAGCAAGCAGCAGCTTGATTCAGCATCCTGGCTGTGCCCCTGAACAGGTTCTGTGCTAGAGCTTCACTCAAATCATGCACAGAGACCAGTTTGCAGCACTGGACCTGCCCTGCAGCTCTCAATACAACCCAGCAGGTTCCTGAGCCAGGTTTGCCTCCCTTCCCAGTTTCTCCTGTGGGTCAAAGTGACCCACAGCAACTCCAGAACTTGGCCTTCTAAACAGCAGCTTCAGCAGCAGATTCCAGGTGCTGTGAGCTGAGGCAGGGTTGCTAAGTCTTACCACCTCCATGTTCCCTTGCCTTGCTCTCCCAGCAGCAGCCACACAGCCATGTCAGAAGCTGTTCAGGGGTCTGATCTGGCTGAGTTCCCTCAGGCGGAGAGGGGATTCACCCCAGAGGAGCTCACTGTGCCCCAGGATGGATGCCAGCACAGGAAGCAAAAGCCTGAACTGTGCTAATGCCCTGGCTCCCGAGGGCACAGGGCTCCTGGATGGCAAGAGGCAGGTCTTTAGCTCTACCCTGACAAAGGAGTCTCTAGTCAGGCCAGAAAAAGCAAACTCACTGAATCCACAAACACCAGCAGCTGAGATCACAGCAACTGCCTCAGCACCTGCAAGTGTGCACAGGAAAGCAGTGGTTCTGGAGCACAGCAAAGCACAAGCAGCTGGTTCAGCTCCCATCTCCCTCCAGCACCCAGTCACAACTGTGCAGACTGAACCCAGCCCATTCAGTTCCCAGACAGTTCCCCCAGATGAGTGTTTTCATTCCTGACTGTGGTGCTTCCTTCAGAAATGGCACTCCAGACACGAAATGCACAACTCTGAATCACACCACACACAGCCCTGCACAGCCTGTGCTGGAACTGGCAGCTGTGTCTCTCAGCCTCAGGGAATGGGTTCCTGACACCTCAGAGCTGCACTCACATCCAGGCTGAAGAGCCTCTGGTCCTTCGTGGAGCCATCACCACCAGCACACTTGTGGAAATAGAGGCTGTACAGACCTTCTTGTGAGTCAGAGCTGATGTTAAAGAAGAACTGAAAATAAGGAATGGGAAAGAAGTCAGCATTCTCCTCATTCACAGGAGGGTGAGAAGCCATCCCAGCTGAGGCATGAAAAGAGTCATTTAGGGTGAGCTGGCTCCTCTCTGCCAGCAGAATGCTCTGAGGATACCACAATCACAGAAGGGTTCAGGTTGGATGGGACCCCAGAGCTCATCTGCTCCAACCTCCCACCATGGGCAGGGACACCTCTCAGCCAGACTCAGCTGCTCAAGGCCTCATCCAGCCTGGCCTTGAATACCATCAGGCAAAAGGCATCCACAAACTCCCTGGACAGCCTGTTCCAGAGTCTCACCAGCCTCACACTGAAGAACTTCTTCCTCAGCTCCAGCCTAACCCTGCTCTGCCTCAGCCTCAAACCATTCCCCCTTGGCCTGTTTTAAACAGCTCCTGCACCATATGAAGAGGGATTTCCAACCCCTATTCTCAACAAGAGTCCACCCAAACTTCTGAGCTATCCTTTCCAAGGATAACTGCACAGCTTAGGAGTAGACAGCAGCAGACAGCCTACCTGGAATGCAAAGGTGCCTCTGTCACTGTGAACAGGATGTTCTTGCTCTATCAAGCTCTGGGAAAAGGAAAAGAGACTCTCAGATTGTGTTTAAGCAGGGAGCTACCATGTTTGGCTACATCATCCAGAGAGTCACAGCATGGTTTGGGTTGGAAGGGACCTTGAAGAACACCTAGACCCCCCCCTCCCCTGCCCATGGGCAGACACCTTCCCCCAGAGCAGGCTGCTCCATCACAGCTCCACCCTGGATATCCACAGAGGAGGCTGAGAGCAGTAGGGAATACTCCTCTCCTCGTTCTGGCTGTGCTCACTCTGGAATGTCCCCCCAGGTGCTCTCTGGGGGGAAACAGCAGGCAGCGCCTTACCTGGGGGGATGTTGTGCTTCGCTTGGACCTCTTATCTAGGGAGAAAAAGCAGGAATGGTTCATTTAGAGAGTTTGCATTCAGACACCCTCCATCCTCCCAGGCTATGCCAATCCCTTCCTCAAACCTTCCCACAGCTGTCTGCACGGCACTTTCCTAGAAAATCATTAACAGGGATTCCTTCCCATGCTCTCCTTGCCCTCCCAGGACTCTTCCACAACCACACTTGTTCTGAATGCATCCTGAGATGCTAGGGCAGGCTGCTCTGCACTTACACCTCCCCCAGATCCTCCCCAAGAAATCTTTCTAACCCCTCCAATTAGAGGCACAGGAGGCAGATGCCCTGTAGCAGTCCCAGGCTACAGCTCTGAGGAGTCTCTCACTGATTCATCTGGGCATTAACTCATGGCCTGACAAACACATGGAAGTCCTAATTAGCCCTGGAGAAGGAAAGAGCTGTCAGCTCTCTGTAAAGCAAGGCCTAGAAGCACAAGAGACTGAAGCCAACACCTGTGCTGAACCCAGAGACTCAAAGTGACAGCAGCCTGCAAGAGAGCAGCATCCCAAGGTCACAGCTGCACTCCACTGCTGTAGGAAGCTTTTCAAACATGAGGCCATCCCACTCTACCAGGAAGCAGCAGCTCAGGACTTTATCTTTAGGCTCCTGCACCTCAGTGCACTGTCAATGTGCATCCTACACTTTTTAAGGCAAGAAAAAGCCAACCTGGAGCTGTCAGACCCAACCTCTTCAGTGCCCTCCATCTTTAGCTCTTGACTTCACTGACATCAAAGCTTGTGAACACTGCAGGGCAAGGAAGACTCAGACTGCTCCAGAGCCTACACTCTTCCAGGAAGGGATAACATGGACTGTTGAGAGCTAATCTCATCAGAGCTGAGATTATAGAAGTGTTTTGTCTGCCAGTCTGGAAGCCAGACACAGATTTGTGTTTCCAAGAAAGGTTCCTGGCCTGCTTACCTCCCTATGCCCACAGCTTTAGGTGCCCAACTGCATTTCAGATCTCTAGATACATGCACACAAATTCAGGCAATGGTTGGAAAGGACCATTGGTGTGAAAGGACACCAGGTGTGGAGGGACCTGACCCACCTCTGGACCCAAAGCATGCCTAGTGGCAACACCATGCCACATTTGCCCTGGTTTGGTTTAGTCAGGTGTTTAAAACCCCAAAGGGTGGAGGTTTGTGGCATCTGGGCAGCCTTACCTCTCCTGTCTGCATCTGAGTTGGTCTTGGGAGGACTTTTCTCAGGCTGACTGCTCTGCTCCGAGGTTCTGAGGGCTTTGGTGCTCGAGGCAGTGATGTTCCCCTCCGAGATGAAGGAAATTGTAGGTAAGAGAGCAGCAGCTTTGGCAGAGAACCGCACAGTCACCCTGAGCAAGCAAGGAGGGATTGGACAGAGGGACAGCAAATCAACCCTCCTGAAGGGGCTGCCATGGCCTACATCTACCTAACAAAGGGCTAGCAACTTGCCTGGACTTGGTTAAAAACCACAGAGAACTGTCAACACCAGACCACAACCTCCAGTAGCCTGGCACTGAGAGGTCACACAATACCTTTACATCAGCTCCAGGAGCAGCTGAAGAAAAAGAAGTGTCTGCAGTTGTGGTAAGCAGATCTGGTCAGAAATTGTGTCTGCACACAGCCAGTTCCAGTTGGACTTGCAAAAGAAAGCACCCAGAGGTGCTCCCATAAAGCAGGCAGTTCAAGGCAAACAATAAACTCCACATTCAGTGCAAGAGCTTGCAAAGGGAGCCAAGACTTCAGGTCATGCCTCCAGCACCATTAAGGTTCTTTTGTCCTTGTGTCCCCCCACCCTTCTGACACACAGCAGGAATTCCAGACCATGTTGCAGTGCAGACCTTTTCCTTTGGCCTCAACTCTGAAGCAGCCCATTTAAAACCAGTGTATGCACAGCAGCTTGCCCAGCCCCTAAAGACATGTCACAAGTGTCACTTCAGCTACACCCAGAGAAGTAACTTCAAGATGTGCTGTGCACTACTCACACTTTAGTTTTGAAGTCCAGAAGTAAGATCACAACAGAGGCATCTTGCTCTGGTTTCTTTTTCAGGATACAGTAATCTACTTCTTCATCCTGGGAATAGAAGCAAACCACTTTTGCAGTGCCCTCCTGCTCCTGAGCAAGGGGATGTGATCCTCCCCAGGCAGAGGTGACCAAGTTGCAAAGCTGCACTCCTCTTAACAACCTGCCCATGTCTAAAGGCATTTTATTGCTTTCTTCCAACCATTTCTGGAGGAAGGTGTAGGCTGTGAGATGCCCCCAGCCTGGAAAAGGCAGCTGCCATCTCCTGCTCTTACCAGGTAGGTGGAGAAACCATCGTTCTTTGTTCGATCCAAGCTGAACCCCACCTGTGACAAAGCACAGAAGAATCTGTCAGATCCTAGCAGCTCCTCTGGGCCAGAACCCAAACCACCATCCCTAAAGAGATGAACCTGCATTTAAGGCAGAATTGGGGTATTTTTCTCATTGTCCTGTCTCTGGACACCCTCAGGAAAAGTCCCTCTGCAGCCTTCCTGCAGGATCGCTTCAGGTACTGGAAGGCAGCTCTAAGATCCCCCTGGAGCCTTCTCTGCTCCAGGCTGCACAACCCCAATGTTAGACTCCTCTGAAAACAAGACAGTTGCAGTTCTGGAAACCTGCTGATAGCTTGTGAGATGCAATAGGACAACCAGGTGAAGATCTGACACTGGAGACCTGCTTAGGAGACCTTCACTCAATACAGGTTTTAGAGGTGTGCATGGAGGTCAGCAGAGCACCCAAGAAGTTCAAGTTTATCCTCACAGCAGCTGGAGGCTGCTCAAAGGAAAATCTCACCACACTTCTCCCCATGGACAGTGCAGAGTGAGGAGCGAAACCAACAGCCCCACCAGCTAGGATCCAACACCTCAGACAAGGAGGACATCCAGTGCCAGGGCAGCCTCACAGGAACTCACCAGTAAGTTGCTGCTGTCATCAGAGCCCACAGGGGGCTTGAGGGAAAGGTTGCTGACATTGACTTTCATGAAACCATTCTTGAAGAAGCCAAAGGTATTGAGGTGCACTTTCTGCCTCACATCATCCTGCAAGAAAGGCAAGATCACAAATCACACACAGGGTCACCTGCAGCAGCAGGCACAGGTCCCCCTGGAGTCTTCTGTTCTCCAGGCTGAACACCCTCAGCTCCCTCTACCTCTCCTCACAGCAGAGGTGCTGCAACCCTTGGATCATCTTTGTGGCCTCCTCTGGACTCTCTCCACCAGCTCTGTATCCTTATGAAGGAGTTTAATCAGTGAGTGCTCAGCCTCACAGGGCAGGGATTCTGTTATTTGTGTGAGACACCATATGTGCCACCCTCAGTGACTTACTATCAGAGGTATTTTCAGCTTGAGCAGCTGAAGTCTGACACCGACCAACACCAGAAGGCCACAAGTATTGACAAGCAACCACTGAAAAACAACGTCCTCCAAATAATAATGGAACATGAAACTGCAACCCTGGCAGCAAGACCAAACCCCAAAGGCCTTTCTTCCCCTTTGGGAGCCAGCTGACAGAAGAGAGAACTCACTTGAGAGAATCACAACAGGGATGGAAAAGCCCTCTGAGATCACTGAGTCCAACCTTCAGCCCAGCACCACCATGGCCATTAATCAAGACCTGCCCCCACAGCTCCTGCCCAGCCCTGCCAGTCTTGGTTCCTCCTGTAGGTGGTTTGCCAACCTTGGGTTTCACAACGGCCCTGAGGCAGGCCTGGTTACATCAACTTCTCCTGCTCTCACTCTGCCATTGCAGTCTGCAGGACACCAGGCTGCCAGACTACAGCTTCCAGTTCTTGACACAACAAAAACCTCTTGCACAGAATCACAGAATGGGCTGAGTTAGAAGGGACCTCAGAGATCATCCAGTTCCAACCCCCAGGGACACCTCCCACCAGCCCAGGTTGCTCAGGGCCTCATCCAGCCTGGCCCTGAACACCTCCTGTGGAGGAGGCATCCACAGCCTCCCTGGGCAACCTGTTCCAGTGCCTCCCCACCCTCACTGTCAAGAATTTCTTCCTCTCTCCAGTCTCAATCTGCCCTCCCCAGCTCAAAGCCATTGTCCCTCATCCTGTGACTCCAAGTCCCTTCCCAGCTCTCTTTCTAATGAGAAACATTTCAGCTGCCAGCTACTTTTGGAAACCTCTGCCACGTGCTTCCACAACTTCTTTAACCTTCAGGTGTTGTAGGTTTGTTGTTTGGTTGGCTGGGTTTTTTTTAAACACATGAAGCTAACCAAGCTGGTAACAACTGGTGCTGAGAAGAGTCGTCGCCCTTGATGAGGTCAGTCGAACAGCAAGATTCGAACAAATAATTTCTCTAACCCAAGCAATAAATCAGTTTAGAAGCTACTAGAGAGACGGAAGAAGTTCTTTTCCGAGCAGGAAACTGCTCAGACTGTGAGCTTGCTTTGCTGACAACAAACCCAGCTTCACCTCAGCAGGCTAATTACAAAGACAGAAGAATGAGGCTATTCTGACTCCAGCACTCAGAGCTTGTTTGAGGAAACCTGATCTCCAACACTCGCACAAAGCTGTGGCCTTTGGCTTGGCACCGCCTCAAGGGCCACGTAGGAGCAAGGAGCCAATGGCAGGAGCACCGGAGGGGGGTTTCACCGTGAAAGGGCAGGGTTGTTGGAGCCTGGAGTTTACACAAAAGCTGTAAAACAGCAGATGAAGTAGAAAGGGAGAGACTGTGCCGTGCCAACAAAGATCCTGTTTGTACAGGAGGGGGACAAAGACTTCCATATCCTTCCAGTGCACACAGAGCTCACTGGGGCAGCTCGCACCAGACAGCTCTAAAACTAAACCCACAGCCCACCTAGGTCACAAACATCAGCAAACAGTTCAGTATCTGATCAAGGTAAGATGCTGAAGGCAGTGGAATGAGGACAGGCTGAGGGAGGTGAGGCTCTTCAGCTTGGAGCAGAGGAGCCTGAGAGGTGCCCTCATTGCTGGTGATAAAGATGTGCAGGGCAGTGTGGGGAGGATGGAGCCAGGCTCTGCTCAGGGATGTCCAAGGACAGGACATGGGCTGCAAGCTGCAGCAGAGGAGGTTCCACAGGAACAGAAGGAAAAACTTTTTCCCTGTGAGGGTGACAGAGCCCTGGAGCAGGCTGCCCAGAGAGGTTGTGGAGTCTCCTTCTCTGGAGACTTTCCAAACCCACCTGGATGGGTTCCTGTGTGACCCTGCTCCTGCAGGGAGGGGTTGGACTCAAGAATTTTTCAAGGTCCCTTCCAAGCCCTAACATTCTGTGATTTCAAAAGACACAGAAACCCTTGAGAAGCCTCACCCCAAAGACAGTTAAGCTATTACCCAACAACCATGCAGCCTTTTACTCAAACCACCCCAGAGAGCAGCCCCCTGCAGCTGCAGAGCTTCATCACCAGCTGCACCACTTCCCACCAACCATCCCAAAGAAAAAGTTTTTCTCAACCGCGGTACAGGACGACACAACAGCCTTAGGAAGTGCAACCAGAGGTCTATCAAAACACAGCATAGAGCTGTCAGCATCGTTAACTTCTGCCTCTACTGATCAGTGCACAAAAAGGACATCTGGCAGGCCAGGAGGACAACCACGCAGCACTCTCAGAGTCCAGACAGCAATGACGAGGACTGGAAGACTACTGCAGGATGCAGATTAAAAGCCCCAAACCTCCTTCAGAAACCTCGCCCCAGCTCAAGTTCGGCCCTCCCTTATCACACACAGCTTTCCGTTGCGCTTTTAACGGGCTGTGAAGCTTTTCAGCCTTTGAAACACTACAGCTGCGAGTCCCCTCCGCAGGCTTTCCCCACGGCTAGGCAGCAGACGGCCGAAACAAGCAGGGACGGTGCTAAGGGGATGCCGAGGAGAGAAAGGAGAAAAGGGGGAAAGCAGAAACCAGCGAGGCTCGGGCAGGCTGAGGGGCACGGAAAGAACCCAGGCAGAGACGAGGAGGCTGAGCGGGCCGGGGCCGGGGCTGGGGCAGGAGCGGCTGCAGACGCAGGGAGGAAAGCTCCGGCCCGCAGGATGCGGCCAGGCCGGGCGGGGCCGCTCCCGGCCAGGGGACCCGGAGCGACGAAAGCGGCAGGGACAGGGGCGGCGCAGACCTTACTTTGAGGGTGAGGTGATGGACGCGGGCGCCAGCCGGGCCCGCCCAGAGCAGCAGCAACCCCAGCCCCAGCAGGGCCGCGGCCCGGCCCAACGCAGCCCCAGCGCCGCGGGCAGCCATGTTCAGTCCAGCATCAGCATCCCCGCGCCGTTTCCGGGGTCAGGGGGCGGCGGCTGCGCACAGCGCCGGGGCGGGGCGGCCCGGTACCGCCTCCCGTTACCGCTTCCCAGTACCACCGCCCGGTACCGCCTCCCGGTACTGCCACCCGGTACCACTTCCCGGCACCACCTCCTGGCACCACTTCCCGGTACTGCCTCCCGGTATCGCCACCCGACCCCGCTACCGCGGGGCTGCGGCTTCCCATCCCTCTCCTCTTCCTCCAAGGCCCTTCTGGACCTGTCCACCGCCAGGCTGCTTCCCCGCGGCCTAGGCCCGGGCTCCCCCGGGCGGGCCGTGGCAGGGCCCCTGCGGCAGGCTTCTGGCCCTCGCCTCTCTCACAGGGGCGTAGTGGCCATAGGGAACCCCCCGAGCCCTCCCCAAAGCAGCCTTTAGGAGCCGGTGACAGGGAGCTATGTGGCCCCCGGGCAGAGCCCGGAGCTCTCCCTGCCAGAGCCCTCAGCCTTGCAGGGGGTCGTAGGCAGGTTTGGAGCCTCTCAGGGGGTTCATAGGTAGGTTTGGAACCTTGCAAGGGGTTTGTAGGGAACTTTGGAGCTTTGCAGAGGGTTGTAGGGAGGTTTGCAGCTGCTCAGGGGGTTCATAGGGAGGTTTAGAGCCTTGCGGGGGGTTCGTAGGGAGGTTTGGAACCTTGCAAGAGGTTTGTAGGGAACTTTGGAGCTTTGCAGGGGTTTGTAGAGAGGTTTAGAGCCGCTCAGGGGTTCAAAGAGAGCTCTAGGGTTGAGGCTTCCAGCTCAGCCACACATCAGCCAGCAGGTCTCAGCTCCATCCTGGGAACTGCAGTGAGAGCAGATGTCAGAGCATCAGGTACTGCAAAGAGCTGGGAATTTAAAGCTGGGTTTAGAGTATTCATTTTAAATGCCACCAAAATATATGTAGCAAAACACTTGGCTTTCTGCTTCCTACTGCAGCAGTGGTGGAGCTGTTAAACTATTTGAAACTGGTAGCTGTAGTCCCACTTAAAAATGGAACAGATTGGGCCTGGCTTCAGTGACTTCTTTGTTGCTCAAATTGAGAGTAACACAAGCAACAAGCTGAGCATTAACAGCAGCAATTAAAATGGCTTTGAGGCTAACATATTGCTAAAGAGATTTTTGCAATGCTGTGCACTCCTTTCCTTCTGGGAAGCCTTTAAATATAAATAAATGTGATCCTCCACCAGGGACTCCTCTGCTGTCAGCTCTTGGAACTCCAGCATTCTGGGTTCCCCTCTCAGTGTCTGCAGTAAGAGCTGTGCAAGTTTCTCCATCTAGGGCCAGTGAAACAACTGGACCTGACCAGGCAAGTAGTAAAATGCAAGTGAGGGTGAAAAGGCAGAGAAAAATTAATAGCTTTGACCTTTATATTAGCCAAATGATGCAGAGTTGCCCATTGCAGACACCATTTGGGTGCTTCTGTACCTTTCTCCTTAAACTATATTTTCCTTTTATACTCCTAGGTAATAAAATGAAGACAGGAATGTCACTGTCAGCCAAGGACACCTGCACTGGCACCAGAAAAGAGCTGGAAGCATGAAAAAGATGCAGTTTGTGGTAGGGTTCTGTCCCTGGGCAGTAGCTTGGGCATGCCACTAGATGTCCTGTCAGCATCAGGCCTTGCAGTGCACACAGCTACCCCCGCAGCTGCTGAGGAGCCCAAGGAATACAAATACCAGAGAATTTCTTCTGAAAAGCTAGCTCTGGTCCCCATATTTTATCGGAGTTAATATTTTTGTTTGAATTGTTAGAATTTCAGGGCACAGACCACCCTGGAAAGCTGCAGGCTTTTGACTCCTGAAAAACAGCAGCTTGCAGCCAGAGGCTTTCCTGCCTTGCAGCACTGCTCAGGATTAGGGACACTTTGACAGCCTCAGTGGTCAAACAGCATGAGGGTTTTGCTCTGGAATTCTGGACACTGGTTCAGCTGAAGAGCCTCTCCTAGTGTGAAGATGCTTCCTAGTAGCAACCAGGGATTTCTGGGCCACAAACTAGAAACTCCCTGAAGATCTTTCTTCCCCCCACCCCTGCCCTGCCACGTAACTCTCCAACAGCTATCAGGACATTGTGGTGCCTGCAAGCTTGCCCCTTACCTACACTAAACAACCTCAAAGTTGGAATTGATGTCAACTTTACTTTGCTATACGTTTTTCTAAGCACTTTTATGTTGAGATCGCTACACTGGAGCTTGCATCGCTATCCACATGCAACCTGGCTGCTGCCTGCAATGATTAATGCCATAACAGCAGCTTATCAACACACTGCTATGTTCTGTTGTGGCTTACAGACAAGATTCTCCTTGCTGTGAATGTGCTGTTCCTAACAAGTGCAATTATTCTCAGCTGTAGCTAAACATATTTCACCTGAAAGTCTTTTTTCTTTATTCCTTCATTGTACTGATTTGGAATCCTTTCCAGATCTCTTCTTCTGGAGGTTATCATGGACAACTCTTGAGATTGGATGGAAGTTACCAGCAGTGCCAGAAAATTCTTGATGTAGGCACAGCTCACAGGTACAGCTCAGCTCAGAGGCAAGCAGGTTGCATGTCAGTTTCTTGGTATGGGCATGGAGTAGCAAGATCTGACTGCTCCCAAGGGACACAGAGCTGGAGGATGAACAGGATGACACAGACAACAGCAGGAGCTTCACCATCCAGGGTCCAGTCCCACAGTGCCCAAGCAAGGTGCCCAGAGCAAGCCCAGGGATGAATTCAGGCCATCAGGTGAGCTCATAGCAATGAGGTACAGTCAAGGCTGAGCTGAGAAGTCCTTTTGCAGTTGAGGTGATGGTCACCAAGGTCAGACATGGTCCAGCAGTAGTTGGATAGGTCCATAGGGATGAGGATATCTGAGATAAGACCAGATGTGAGGCAGGCTCCACATCAACGAGGCTGACAGCCATGCATAGCTGGAGACCAGCATCCCCTCCGTGACTTAAACCAGGCTGAACCCTTAGGCCAGACCTTGAATGATGCTTCCCAGTCTGTGGGTGGAGAGGCTACAGGTGAGGCTGATCAGGGCCATTAAGGTTTATCAGATCTCAATCAGGGTTTAATTAGGCCCCTCTAGGCCCTGCTAGGGCATTTAAAGAGGGCCGAGGTCCCCTGCTATGTATCTGAATGAGCTGTGTGTGGTGTAACAGCAGAAAGGAAACAGCTGTGGTGCTGACGGCCCGAGGGAAAGGTGTGTCCTCTTCCTTTCCTGGTGCTGTGGAGTCCCAGTGTAGGAGGGGTTACAAGCAACATCCACGTTCCTTGCCTTGCATGTGGATGATCTGGGTCGAATTATAAATAAATATAAAGGGAAGCAGCTGTGAGGGTGATAAGTCCGGGGGGAAAAGGTGGGTCCTCTTCCTCTGCTGTCCTGGAAGCTCCAAGTCCCTGTCTGTTTTAGAAGCTGTGATTTTTCTTGCTTTGCACAAGTAAACAAACCCAGAGAAAAGGGTTTGGACTGAGCTGCAGTTCAGGGATTTATCTGATCTTCTTGAAACTCTTTCTGAACTATTCAGCAGCTAATCTGGCTGGTTTCAAGTGGAATTGGGGTTTCCTAAACAAAGTGCTGGTCTTCTAAAAAAGGGAATTGTTTCATCTGGGGCTTAGAATCTACCTCTGGGAGCGTCCTGAATCATAACAAGAGAAGAGGCAAACACAACTTACAGGAATAGGCCATATCTGGGTAACAAATCTGCTCTCAGCAGGGCTGAGGGGAAACTCCCATCAGCTTCTGTGCTGCTCAGGTTTGGATTGTGAGAACTGAGTAATGAGGTGAGAGATAAGAGAATTTCCAAGAGTTATTCTGAATTACTCCTTTGAGCCTGGGACCTGCTGAGCTTCCCAGCCTCATACTTCAGCAGAAAGGGCTCTTAATGCTCCCATCATTGTTAATTACATTGGTAATTAGGGGCCAACCGAGCTGCAGGCCCTGCTGCTCTGGGACTGCACAACTGAGGTAATCAGTGGCAGTCTCTGTCCTGGAGAGTTTCAGGGTAAATAATGAAGATAATCAAAGAGAGGAAGAAGTGTCCTTCCAGAAACATCCAGAGTCGATTATCTTTATTTTTTTTTAGTGTTTGTTTTGAATCTCCATCCACACAGATTGTGATAACATTTGATAGGCTGGGGCATGGTTGGCTCTGATGTGCCATCAGAACCCAGAACTTGCATTTCTGGCCTTTATCTCTCCAGAACAGGTTGAGCATTTCTATCTCTCACCCTGGACAGGTTTCCCTGCCCGTGCTGGTGTAACAGGTTTGCCTTGTTCCCCTCCCAGCTCTTTGTGCAAAAGGAAATTCCACAGCAAATTCACCCCGGGTGATACCAGGGCTGCTTTCTGTTTGCTCTCTGGACACTAGCTCAAAGATTTCTGGATCCAAACTGTCACAGAGCCTCGGTGCAGCCGCGTTGGCTGGGTCTGGGATGCTCTCTGGATGGACGTGGGGCTAAGGACAGCAGCCTGGGTGCCCCTTCCCTGCGAGCCTGTGGAAGCAGGAGGGTTGTGGTTGTGCTTTAAGCAGTGTGGCAGGCTCAGATATTTGAATACATTGGCGGCAGCAGGCTGGGAAGCGAGTTGCACGGCATGTCTCCTGCTTGCTGTGAAGTCAGCCCTTGGAAGCAGGGAGTTGTAAGGAGGGACAAAAGCCCTGCCTGTTCTCTGTGTCTCTTCAGATCCAGCTGTGTGAGGAGCAGCCTTCTGCTCTCGTGTTCAGATCGATTGCAGGAGGACAAAAACAAACGCAGCTCAGTTATTAGCACGACACTTATCTTGGTTGTTGTTCTAAACGCTGGCACTGCTCAGCAAGTTCTTCTTTCCTTGGCCTTTCTCATCCAGGTTCATAACCCATCCTCCAAGATGAGCCTTCCTCTGAAGGAGATACACTGCCAGCTGGCCAGTGTTTATCTCGAACTTCACCTTTTCCTCAGGTGAATAAGTGTTTCCCTTTCCCCCCAAGATGTGAACCTTTCCTGGACAGATGAAGGAAGGACTAAATACACAAACACATCAGTCTGGAGCTCTTCCTACATTGATGGGAGCTGAGAAATAGGTGTGGAACCGACAGAGCCCAGGTGAAAGCTGTTGGAGAGGGAGAGGAGCACAGCCCCATCGTGGTGCTGGGGCCAGGCTCTGAGCCGTTTGCTGGCAGGCCCGCAGGGTTGCAGCAGTAACCCACATCCAGAGATCGCATTCACGCAGACTGATTAATTTCCTTATTTTCCTGCTCGCTCCTTCTTGGTGACAGATGGTGGAGTTAATACTCCCGGATTTGGGTTATTTGGGTCTGTATATTCGGGCAGCCCTCACAGCCCACCCTGAGAGTGTGGATCTCCTTTTTTCGGTTTGCTCAAAGCCAGGCACATTTGCCTCAAAACAGCCTCACCTGGCCGGGCAGAGGCGGGGAAAGGCACCTGAGGGCGGGCGCGGATTAGCGGCGGGACAGCTCCCGGGGCGGGGAGCACCCACGGTACCCACCGCACCCAGCCCCACCGAGCATGCCTTCCCCGGCAGGGTCTCCGAGGGTGCGGAGCGGGGTCCGGCAGGCCGCGCGTCGCCGCCACTGCCAGCGGGCCCCGGGAGCGCGCACTGCCCCGGGCTGCGCGTGCGTGCCGCCGTCATTGCCTCCCTCTCCCCCACCGCCCCGCCGGGCTGCGCCTGCGCAGTGCCTCGGAGCTGTCAATCGGCCCCCCCGCCCCTGCCGCCACCGCCTCCCCGCGCTGCTCTTGGGCCATTTTGCGGCGCGATGAAGCGGGAGCGGCGCTGAGCAGTGAGCGGCCTCGGCCCGTCCTGTCCTGCTCCTCTCCGCTCCGTGTTCTTCTCGTCTTACTTCGCCCCGCTGGGGCCCGGCCCTCCGTGCGCGGGCAAAGAAGGGAAAGCCAGCCCAGCCCAGAGACAGAGAGACCCCCGCCCGCCGCTCAGTGCCGGCCCGCGGCGGCGCGGCGGAGCCATGAGCTGGGGCACGGAGCTGTGGGTGAGTGTGGGGGTGACGGTGAAGAGAAGGCAAGGAGGGACTGGAGCCGCCGTTGCGGCGGTTCCCGCGGAGCGCCGCGCCCGCCCCGTCTCATAACGGTCCGTGGCGAGGGGCCGCGGCGTGAGGGGCCGCGGGGGGCAGCGCGGGCAGGGCGCTTCGGGGGTCCCCCCGCCGGAAACTTTTCGGTACAGGCTCCGCGGGGGATCCCGGCAGGAACTCGGCGGCTTCGTTTATTTATTCTCCGTAAAGTCAAACAAATACTCGGCAACAGGAGCAGCCTCGCGGTGGTGGGGCGGAGGGTGTGGGGGGAAGGTCTGGAGCCGGCGCTGGGGTGGGATTCCTGCGAGGGAGGCTGGAGCCGGGGGAGGGTCGGCGGGGGATGAATGGATGCGGAGAGGGTCCGGTTTCAGGAGAGGGAGTTGCAGGGGGGTAAAGCCGGGTGGTAAAACTGTATTTGGCCACTTTCGGGGGGGTTCTGTGCACGGCCGGGCTGAAGGCCGGGGGGGGGTTCGATGAGCCGAGCCCTGTGTTGTGTGTAAAGGGTGTCGGGGGCGGGGGGGTCAGTGTGTAAAGTTCCCTGAATGCTTTGGGGAGTCCACCTAGAAAGTGTAAAAGCCCTTGGTTTGCGGTGAGACGTTACTGGGAAATAGCAAACTGTTACAAGGGCTGGAAAGTGACAACGGTGACGTGAAATGGTCCTTTGGTGACCTGAGAAGAGAAGGGCGGAGGGGAGAGAAGAAGCCTCGGAAGGCTGAGAGACAGACGCTCGACCACAAAAAGGACAGGGTGCAGCCATGTTAGGCAGCGCGGTGGTGGAGCACGGAGCAAAACCTGCTACCGAGGGCTTGTGACAGCCGACAGGAGGCTGCCAGCAGCTCTTCATCTGCTGGTGGGACATCAACCACCTCCGGGCGAATCCGTGCCGGGCGATGGGGAGGTCAAGAGTGAGTGGCAGAGGGTCATCTGGGTTGCAAAGCACTGGGGTTTGCTCCTGGATCCATCTGGTTGGGGCTGGTAACCAGTGCGAGCCGAGATGTAAACAGGTCTGAGCTGCTGGAGTGGCTGGAAATGGTTGTTGGAGAGGTGCTAAGTGCGTGCGGGATGCATGGCTGCCTGCTCCGGCAGCCGGGGCAGTAAGCATCCCGCTTGGCTGTGACATTGTGGTCGCCTTGCAGTGAGATCTGGTTGGATCCGGACAGTAAATCAGGCGGCAGATGCTTGCTGAGAGGGGTGGCTGTGGTCTGCGTGCTGCAGAGGAAGAGGTGATCCCTGCTGATGAAATGCTGGAGTGATGCTCCCTGGAGTCATCAGGACACCAACAGCTCTGCTGCATGGGAACGGTGCGGGGCAGGTCCGCAGCCGCTGCCTTTTCCTGCAGCCGCTGGGGAGAGGTGGAATGGTTTGAGTGGGACTAGAGTCAGTTTGGCAACTCTGACACGGGAAATCTCAGAGTTCTCAAGGTGGCCTTGGTGATGTTTCTCAAGGTGTGCATGTGAGATGTTCCTGCAGGAGAGCAGGGGCAGAGCAGTGCTTATCAGTGGTTGTTGCTGGTTTGTGCAATCCCTGCAGGTGTGTGTGCAGTCACAGACTGCTTTGGTAAGGGCTGGCTGCTGAAATTGTTGTCTTCAGCAGCATCAAAGTGCTGTTTGCCCTGTCCTCGGTGTAGCAGGCTGAGAAGTGTAGCAGGTCATTGAGGGAGGGCTGGGCCCAGCAGATGAAAGGACTCCAGGTACCAAATTGGCAGGAGCTGCTTTCCTTTCAATCAGGCACAGCTCTGACATCAAATCAGTTTCCAGTGCTCTGCATATTTAGGACAAAACATTGAATTCTTTCTCCATCATCTCCCTTTCCCTGGGCAAGAAAACCACACAAGCAGCCTGGATGTGGCAGCTGTTCCCTCCCTTTGGTGCTCGCTGCATGGTGCTGTGTTCTATAACCATAATTACATTTCCCTTTCCATTAGAAGTTCATTCATGTCTTAGGGAACGGGAATCCTGCCCCCAGCTTTGGTGTCCCCAGCAGAAGAAGGACACAGAGCTGCTGGAGAGAGTCCAGAGGAGGCCTCAAAGATGATCCAAGGGCTGGAGCAGCTCTGCTGTGAGCACAGGCTGAGGGAGCTGGGGGTGTGCAGCCTGGAGAAGAGAAGACTCCAGGGGAACCTCAGAGCTGCCTGCCAGGATCTGAAGGGATCCTGCAGGAAGGCTGCAGAGGAACTTTTCCTGAGGGTGTCTAAAGCCAGGCCAAGGGAGAATGGTTTGGAGCTGAGGCAGAGCAGGGTTAGAGTGGAGCTGAGGAAGAAGTTCTTCAGTGTGAGGGTGGTGAGACTCTGGCACAGGCTGCCCAGGGAGGCTGTGGCTGCCTCCTGCCTGGGGGTGTTCAAGGCCAGGTTGGATGAGGCCTTGAGCAGCTGAGTCCAGTTGAGAGGTGTCCCTGCCCATGGTGGGAGGTTGGAGCAGATAATCTCTGAGGTCTCTCTATTTGTCTTCATGAAGAGGTGCTGAAAGCAGCAGATGCCTGTTTCACAGTGTGGCTGATTTGGTGAGGCCATTGGAAGGACTGGAAGCTGAGACAGGCTCAGGTGTTTCCAACTCTGGAAGCTGAGGCAGGCTCAGGTGTTTCCAACTCTGGACATCTGGGATTTGCTGGAGGATGAGCTGTGCTTGCAGCCTGTGCCTCTGGTCTCCCAGTCTGGATGCATGCTCATGATTCACCCTTTAAATGGAGCAAAGGAGAAGTAAAACTGAGCTTGCTCTGTGGAGTGTGTTGAGTGTTGATGGGGATGGGTGTGTGGAGAATTTCTGCTCCTTCCTGGAAAATAATAATTAAAAAAAAAAATAAAAGCTGGTTGCAGAAGGCCTTCCACTTGAGAAGCAATGAAATCCTTTCAGCAGTGTCTCAGCTGTTCCCCAGGCAGGATTTCAGCCTCGTGCTCTGTGCCTCTGGCCTGCAAATCCTGCTGCAAAGTCCCTGTTGATGTTTCTCTTGAATCCTGACTCAGTTTTCATCTTGCTATTGGCCCCCTGAGCAGAGCCACAAGCAGCAGCAGCATTATCAGAGGGACTAAGGCAGCATTTCTGTCGTGTGTGAGGCCAAGTGCTGGGGCTGGTGAGATCATCTGGGGCCTCCCAGGCATCCAGCGTGAGGGAGCAGAACCTGAAGGTCTCCTGTAGGCTGCAGGCTGTGAGTCTCCTGCTGCACACAGGGCAGCAGTGGCTCTGCTCTGTGCTCTGCAGTCTGTCAGCCTGCCCAGCCCCTGCAGAAGGCTTTCTGCCTCTTCTGCTTCATACACTCAGGAGGTGGAGGAAGAAGGAGTGGATGAAGGACAAACTAGAGTCATAAGAGTGAATAATTTTGGTTTTTACCCTGGTTTAAGGGTAGCATCAAGAGCTAACAGGTAGCAGAGAGAGCAGGTAGCTGTTCCATGTCTGACTCCTGCCATTGGTGATGTTTAGTGCTTGGTGTAAGTGGGAAGGAAAGGTTTTGTCTCATAGGACTCTTTGGGTGGGAAAAGCCAAGAGCATCCAGTCCAACCTTCAACCCAACACCACCATGGCCCCAAGTGCCATGGCCGCAGGGTTCTGGAACATCTCCAGGCATGGGGACTCTACCACCTCCTTGGGCAGCCTGTGCCAATCCCTGACCACTCTTGCAGCAAAGACATTTTTTCTTATCTCCAACCTAATTGTGCTCTCCTGGCACAATTTCAGGCCATTTCCTCTCCTATCATCTGATACTGAGGAGAAGAGACCAACCCCACCTCACTGCAGCCTCCTTTCAGGGAGCTGTAGAGCAATGAGGTCTCCTCTCCTCTATACTAAAGAATCTCAGCTCCCCCAGCCCTGTTCTCCAGACCCTTCCCCAGCTTCATTGCCCACCTCTGGCCCTGTTCCAGCCCTCAATGTCCTTCTTGGAGTGAGGGCCCCAAAATTGAGCCCAGTATTCAAGGAGCAGCCTCACCAGTGCCTGGGACAGGGGCAGGATCCCTGCCCTGCTCCTGCAGCCACCCCACTGCTGACCCAGCCCTGTGCACCCTGGGGTGCAGCCCCAACCTGTGCCATTAGCTGCACTTGGGGGGCCACAGGCTCTAGAAGCATGCTCAGGACCTTGCACCCTTTTCCTCTGAGTGATGGGGAAGAACACAGAGCATGGCACAAACAGCTGCTCTGAGGAGTGCTTTGGCAGCAGTGTCCTCTTGTGTGGGCTGAAAGCCCTGGAGGAGTGGTGGGGATGACAGAGCAAAGGGAGCTCAAACTCACCTCAGCCCTCCAGCCCTTGCTGCTGAGAGGGAAGGGCTGTGCCTGTGGTGAGGGCAGTGAGCTCTGCTGAGGATGAGTTTTGGTAGGGTGTAGTTTGGGGCAGCTAGGTGTAAATTTGTGGTGAAGTGGTCCAGGAAGAGCTCAGTCAGGTCAGGACAGTCCCAGAGCATGGCAAGGGCTGAGGTGAGTCAGTGTGGGCAGAGTCATCCTTGTGTCAGGAGTGTGTCAGAGCTGCAGAGGCTCTGGGCTTTGGTCATGGTTTGGGGTTTTTTGTTTTCCACATTTGAAGTAAAGCTGGGGAAAAAAAAAAAATCTCAGAATAGTTTAGGTTAAAAGGGAGCTCAGAGCCCATCTGCTCCAAACCCTGCCATGGGCAAGGACACCTCTCAACTAGACTCAGCCTCATTCAGCCTGGCCTTGAACACCTCCAGGCAGGAGGCAGCCACAAGCTCCCTGGGCAGCCTGTGCCAGAGTCTCACCACCCTCCTACTGAAGAACTTCTTCCTCAGCTCCACTCTAACCCTGCTCTGCCTCAAACCATTCCCCGTTGGCCTGCTGAGTCCTGCAGAGGAAGGTGATTTAATGCCCTTTTCCTTCACCCTTGGTGGGAAGCTGGATGTGTGCCATCAGCTGTCCCTGTCCCTCAGCCTGCAGAAGGTGACTGCTCTGTGTGCAGAGGACTTCATTTGCTGTCCTTGTGCAAGGGGCTGTGTTGGGCAGCTGCTGGCCTGACCCTTTGGGGGCTATGCCCTTGGTCTGTGGAGTGTTGCAGAGTGCTTGGGGTGGAACAAGGCAGTTTGTGGGTCAGGTTATTTTTGCCTTACAAAGCTCTTCCCCTTGTAAATGTGAATTGTCTCCAAGCCTCTTATCATGTGCAAAGTTCTTATCAGTAGTGGTGATTTCACTCCCAGCCTTAAAGGATTCTTGTGGCACATCCTTCTATCTACATCCTCATTGTCAGGTGATGAGGCATAGGTGCAGCTCTGAGGACCTGAAGGAAGGTCCCAGTGCTATCTGCAGGTGATAAATGGCTTCCTCCTGCCTCTCTTTCATCAGTAGAATTTGTGTTTGAGCAGCTGGAATCCTGCATTTCCCCAACCTGCCTGCCTGCAGCATTGTTCTGCAGGGCTGGTTGTCAGCTGTGGGTGCTGTGCAGGGTGGGGAGTCACATTTGGAAGCTGTCTGGAGCACCCAAGCCTTTGCCCTTGGTGGGCACAACCTTGGGGTGTGATCTCAGATGAAGGCTCTGTTCTTCCCAGCTGCTTCCCTGGGGGACCTGCAGAGCTGGGTCTGGGTTTGGCCTGTTGATTCCTTCCTTGCTTTTGTCCAAGCACCACTGGGGTCAATTGCACACAATAGAAGCCTGCCCTGCTCATCCCACCCACCCCATTCTCACACTCCCAACCGCCTGCCAGCTTGGGTTTGGGTGTGAAGTGTTCCTCTCCAAGGCTGAATGGCCAAGGAGCTGGTTTCCCATGGGCCAAGGACACAGATCAGGGGTGTTCAGTCCTGCATGCTAAATCTTCTTCCTCTGATGATGAGCTGAGAGTTTCCATTCCATCAGGTAATGAGTCCAGCCTTCAGAGGGGGGTGGCTGCATTGCTGGCAGCTTAGAAAATCTCCTCTGGTGAGGGCAAAGCTCTCCTGACAAGTGAGATTTGTTGGAGATGGCCTGGGAATTGCTGTGACTGCTTTGGCACCATCCAGGCAACTCCTAGAGACAGAGCTGCAGATCCTGACCCCATTCCCTTTGTACTTAGCAGGGTCTGGGTTTCTGGTTAGTAACTGCCAAACCTTCAGTAAGTTTCAAAGAGGCTGGAATTTAACCCACAAAAGATCCTCCCAAAGGCAGCCTGGGAGCAAATACAGCTAGAGGTTGGGGGAACAAAAAAGCTGAGGTCGGGGATAAATTGCATCCTGCTGCTAATTTGGGCTTGGTAAGGCTCATGGTAAAGGTTGTGTAGGGAGAGCTGGAGATGGGCACTTCAAAGCAGCCCAAGCTTGTCATTAGCTGAGCTCTCTGGGCAGTTTGGAGGCAGCAGAGCTGCCTGGCTTTAATATCTCCTCCTTGCACAGTAGGTCACTCCCTGGCTGGTTCCTGGGTGAGGAGGATCTGCATTTTGCAGCACACATTTCTGTTTTGGACACAGCCCAGCAGGTGAGGTCCCAGCAGAGGAGCAGCATCACCTCTCTCTGTCTGCTGCATACACTTTTGATGTAGCCCGGGATGCTGTTGGCCTTCTGGGCTTCAAGTTTACTCTCTTTGAGCATGAGTTAAGACTGCAGAACGTCTTTCCCCCCCCCCATTCAGTCACAGACTCTTCCCATTTGTGTTGTGGCTGCTGAAGCTCCCTGAGCCATCTGGGAAGGCAGTCCGGGGTGAGGAGGATGTTTCTCTGGGCTCTCTGCAGCTCATTAGTGTTACTCATGTTGTGAAACATTCCTCCGAAGCAGCCTTTCAAAGCTGCCCTCCCCATGAAGAGCAGGAGCCGGTGCTGCCCTGGGACTTAATAACAGCCCCGAGCCCCGCGGGTGGTGATTGCTGCCGAGGTGACTTGCTAATGGCTCTGTGGAAATTCACTTTCATCCTCCCTGAAAGCATGCTCCTGAGGTGGGTTAGGCACCGAGGCCAGCTCACTGCTCTGCTGAGCTCCCTTGGTGCTCTGGGAAACTTCTTAACATCTCTTTTAAAGGCTCCTCGTGGTGGTGCCAGAGACAGGACAAGGAACAAGGAATACAAGCTGGGACTCAGGAGGTTCCACCTCAGCAGGAGGAGAAACTTTGGTGTGAGGCTGCTGGAGGCCTGGAGCAGGCTGCCCACAGAGGCTGTGGAGTCTCCTTCTCTGGAGACTTTCAAGCCCCACCTGGATGTGTTCCTGTGTGAGCTGCCTTGGGTGCCCCTGCTCTGCCAGGGGGCTTGGACTGGATTTCCAGAGGTCCTTTCCATCCTTTATCATTCCAGGAGAATCACTTCCCCCTTCAATCTTGTCCTGCACTTTCAGATGGAGTTTCTCTTCCTCCTTCCACCCCTAGAAACTGGTTTGTGTTCCACTGGGCTTTAAACAATGAACTGGTCAGACTGGTGAGGGGAGCAAAGGCTGCATTCTGGGGGCATGCTGCACTCCTTGGCCTTCTCAAACAGCAGCTCTGGCTCTGGAATACCAGCTGGGAAAAATCAGGGGTGGGAAGGGGGCCTTGGGACCTCTCTGGGACTTCCAGAACTGCTTTGCCTGTCTGCTCCCTGGCTGACCTCCTGAGCTGGGTCAGTTTCTCTCAGTTCAGTTCAAGGTGGTTTGTTTACTTTAGTAGCAATGCTGCCTTTTTTTGGTTTTTTTCCCTTCAAGAATGGATTTGTTCTGATTGCTCCAAGCAGGAGCAGTGCAAGAAGGAGCTGTGGATTGCCCTGTGTTGCTGGTCACTGGAGCAGACCTGCATGCTGGCAAGCACGTACAGCAGCAGCTCTGTTGCAATGCTGCCCTGAACTTATTGGGGGAAGAGTCAAACTAATTGGGAAAAACAACCAAAAGAACAAAGCAACTGCCCAGAGACCCAGGAATTGATGGCTGGTTGGGAAGGATGGGCCCTGGTGAGCAGCCAAGGCATGCAGAGAGTCCCTGAGCCTGAGGGGATGCCTTGGTGCATCAGCAACTGCAGGGCCCTGGCTCTTGCATTAAGAGATTAAGAAATGTGGAGGGGAGCTCTGGAGCAGTCTGCCCAGAGAGGTGGTGGAGTCTCCTTCTCTGGAGACTTTCCACACCTGCCTGGATGCATTCCTGTGTGGACTACCCTAGGTGGTCCTTCTTTGGCAGGGGGGTTGGACTTGATGGGCTCTAGAGGTTCCTTCCAACCTCCAATGCTCTGTGATTCTGTGGGAAGGAGGAGCAGGGATCAGACTGGGATCCAGTTACAGTGGCTTGGAGCTGCTTGGTCTAGGAACTGATGCTGTGATTGGGGTGCCAAGGAGGGTGGGAATGGGGTCACCTGAAAGACAAATCCAGCTGGCACTGCTGAGAGTGAACCTGGGCAGGCTGAGAGAACCAGGCAGGAGTGGGCCCAGGAGGGGAAGGGGACTTGGAATAAATGAGAAGCAAGCAGCAGCTGGGATAAAAGCAGGGATGGGCACTGGGCAGGGGGCTTGTGGCTCTGTCACGATGTGCAATGGGATTAGTGCATTAGGAATGGCAAGGCAGGAGGTTGATGGGATCAGGAGAAAGTGCAGAGGGGGAAGGGAGAGGGATGGGACAGAGGATGGACACTAAGCCAGAAGGGCAGTGAGGGAGCCTGGCAGTGCTCTCTGGCACTCTGGGCTTAGCAGGGCTGGGTTCAGGTGGCTTTAGCCATGCAGTGCTGGAGCAGAGGGCAGCTGCTGGTTTGCTCTCTCTCTGGTGATTTCTAGGGTTGCATTTTGCATCTTTCCTCCCCATGGAAGACTCTTTGCCCACATCTCCAAACGTGGGCACTGCTGGGCTTCGTCTCCTCTTTCTGTGCAGGAAGCCTTGAGGAGTTGTTTGTCAGACTTTAAGTGCATGTGCATCATATTTGTCACTCTCTATTCTGCTCTCTTGTGCAGAAATAAATTCTTTAACACTTTTTTAATCTTGTTTGCTAAAGGGGGAAAATAAAAATGCCTGGCATGCAGCAGTGAGTGAATGGAAGAGTGCTGGAGCTCCAACAAAAGTGAAATGGGGCAGGGAAATATTTCTTTTCCTCTTGAGAGCTGTTCCTCTGTCAAATGTGGGCCTTACAGGAGTGGCATTCATTAAGGACTAAGGATTTGCTGTGGTGAAAGGGAAGCTGGCAGTGGATGAACTGGGAGAGCTGTGACAGAGCCCTACAGAAAGATCTATTTCACCTCTCCTGCCTCTCTCTCTCCCAAGCAGAACCATCTGAGTGTTTCTGCTCTGTGTTGTCAGTGGAAGAGCCTAAAAATAGAGAGGGAAGGGTTGCATGTGCTGGGCAAGAGCCCTGCTGCCCTCACAGCTCCTGCCACCCCTGTGCTGCACAGAGGATGCTTCCTGACATGGCTGTAACCCAGCAGGTGAGAGCTGACAGACTGCAGCCAGCTCCACCCAGCAGGGTTCTGTGTGTGGCTCAGAGCTGCTTTGCTCCCAGGCACTGCCAGCCCCTGGTGGAGAAGGCACAGCCAGGGCTGCTTCATGCTGCACCTGACAGCCAGCCAGGGCAGCTCAGCCTCTGCCTGAGGTGGTGAGAAGGCATCTCCCATGCCATGTGTGCCTTGGCTCCCCTTGCAGTCAGTGCCCTGGGGATTTGCAGCCTTATTTTTGGAAGGGGGCTTGGGGGGAGCTGGGTTCTATCTCTATTTATAAAGACAAACTGCTGCCTCCCTGGCTGCATGCAGCCTGCTGAGGTGCAGTGGGGGAGCCCAGGAAGCAGCCCTGGAAAGGTGGAATTGTTCAATCACTAAGGTTGGAAAAGCTCTCTGAGATCATCCACTCCAGGCAGCAACCCAGCACCACCATGGCCACGCAGCTCTTGAACCCCTCCAGGGATGGGGACTCCACCACCTCCCTGGGCAGCCTGTGCCAATCCCTGACCACTCTTGCAGCAAAGAAATTTTTCCTCATCCCCAACCTAACCCTCCCCTGGCACAACTTCAGGCCATTTCCCCTCCTCCTACCACCTGAGACGAGGGAGAAGAGACCAACCCCACCTCACTGCAGCCTTTCAGGGAGCTGCAGAGAGCAGTGAGGTCTCCCCTCAGCCTCCTCCTTCAGGCTGAACACCCCCAGCTCCCTCAGCTTGAGGCATGGATCCAGTGCTGGTGAAGCAGGGCAGGAAGTGTTGAGCACCTCAGCACCTCTTCCTCTGGCTTACCTGTGGCTTGTTCTTCCTTTCTGCACTGTGGCTTTGCTCTCATCCCTGTCTCTGTCATCTCTTACCCTGTGTTATCTCTCAAGTTGTTGAAAGGTCCTTCTCCAGGGGCTGCTGTGATTGCCATGGAATGCTCTGGAAATAGCAAAGCTGTCACTGGGGAAGGTGACAACTCCTGCAAGAACTGTGCTGGTGTGAAACCCAGAACCCTAATTTAGGAATCTTTGGAGCCTGGCTCTGCACCAGCCTCCTCAAGAAGAGTCTTGGAGAGAGAGCTTCTGTATCACAGTGCCCACATGTAGTGACTGTGGGAGTGCTGAATGGTTCCAGCCAGCAAAGGCCTTTGCTGAGCTCAGCAAAACAAACTGAAACACTTCCCTTTGCTTCTGAGCAGTTGAGGTGAGGCCCTTGGTGGTTAGCAACAGCATGGCCAAGGCATCCCCACAGAGGTCAGGAGATGTTGGCTGGGATGTGGTGTGGAGCGTTTCATGCATTCAGAGTGCTGAGGCTTGGAAGGGACCTCTGGAGATCATTGAGTCCAACCCCCTGCCAAGCCAGGGACACCCAGAGAGGGTCACACAGGAACCCCTCCAGGTGGGTTTGGAATGGCTCTGGAGATGGAGACTCCACCACCTCTCTGGGCAGCCTGCTCCAGGGCTCTGTCACCTTACAGAAGTTCCTCCTCATGTTCAGATGAACTTCTGCTGTTCCACTTTGTGCCCATTACCCCTTGTGCTGTCACTGGGCACCACTGAACACAGCCTGGTCCCATCCTGCTGACCCTCACTCTTGAAGCATCGATCAGCATTAATCAGATCCCCCCTCAGCCTGCTCCTCTCCAGCCTGAACATCCCCAAGCCCCTCAGCCTCTGCTCCTCACAGAGATGTTCCAGGCCCCTCAGCAGCTCTGTTGAGAGCAGTTTCTATTGACTTGAATGTTGGATCCCTCAGTGGCTTGGTGCAGTCATCCTCTGTGGTTTGCTTGGGGGTCAGGCCCTGGGAACCACAATCTGGAATGTTCACAGGGATGAAAATCCAGAATCCCTCACTGCTGAGGAGCTGCCCCGCTGGTAAAAGCATGGAAATGCAGAACCATTTCTCTAACTGGGATGCAAAGAACCCTGAGTGCTTTTGCCTTTCTCCATCACCCATCAGCACAGGCAGGCTCTGGAGGCTGCTGGTCAGTGGAGCAATGCTGATTGCCCTCTGGGGGCAAAGCCCTTCTCAGCAGGGGAGGGGATTGGCTCCCCCAGAACAGCAGCAATCCAGCCTGAAGCTGCCTCGGGGTATGAGGGCTGAAGGAGACAGTCTGGGGCTTCTGTGTAAGCCCTGATGCACTGCAGGAAGCCTTCTGGGATAAGGAGAACTTTGAAAATAATCAGAAGATGAACCCAGAACTAAATAGCAAAGAGCCAGAGGCACAGAGCACCCTGCAAGAAGGGGCTGCAGTGTGCTGTCTTTGTGTGGTGCTGTGCTTCATGCTTGGCTTCTCCTGGGGAAGAAAAGGAGGCATGGCTGAAGTCTGTGGCTCCATTCAAGGCACTGCACTCAGAAGTGGTTTTTCTCTTTTGTGTTCCACAAATAGCTGCAGTCACAAATATTAAATGGAAGAGAATTAAGGCATCCTAAAGGCAGGAAATGCAGCATCTGAGTGACAATCAGTGCTGAGGAAATGGTGGTTCCTGTGCAGAGGCTGCAGCATGGGGGAGGCTGTCAAATGTCAGGGTTGTGGTCAGTTGTGGGGAGCCTGCAGCTAGCCAGGGGCTGCTGGGGGTAAAAACCCCGTGGCTGGGCTCTGGAAATCCTTTAGTGTGCTCCAGGGAGATCTCAGAGCTGCATCTCAGTATCTGAAGGTAAGCCACAGGAAGGCTCAGGAGAGACTGTTCAGAAGGGGGATAGGATGAGGAGCAGTGGTTTGAAACTGGAGCAGGCAGGTTTAGGTTGGGCATCAGGAGGAAGCTCTGCACAGTGAGGGTGGTGACACTGGCACAGGCTGCCCAGGGATGGGGCTGAGGCTCCATCCCTGCAGGCATTTAGATCAGACTCAGTGTGTCCCTGGGCAGCCTGCTCTGGTTGGAGCTGTCCCTGCTGAGTGCTGGGGGGCTTGGGCAAGGTGACCTTGGAGGCTCCCTTCCAACCTAATGCAATCTGTGACTTGGATGAGGGATGAAGCTTTGTGGCTGGGCTGCAGCCTGGCCATGAGGTGCTCCCAAGCAAGAGCTCTGTACTGTGTCAGTCTCCTTGCTGGCTGTGCTCACCCTCAGCATCATTCCTTGGTACCCAGCAGTGGGGTGCACCACAGCTTTTTTCTTCACTCTTGGTCTTAGTTCCTAGCCACTTGGTCTCATTTCCATCTTAGTCTGCAGAGCAAGTCAGGTGAGCAGTGGTTCTCCTTCTGCTGAGCACTGGGATCCTTCCCAGAGGAGAATGAAGCTGTCTGGAGTGCCCCAGGGCTTTGAGAGCTGGAGTGGTTAGGGGCTCTCTGGCAATGGCTGCCAAGGTATGCTGGGTGGCCCTGGGAGAAGCTGGCAGATGCTGTCATCTTAAAGACCTCTGGCACCAGAGGTGCTCTGCCAGAGGACTCCACCATGACACAGACTTCCTTGCTCCTGCTGGTCGTGGGCCATCAGTTGGTGTTGGCAGGCAGAGCTCTGCTGCAGGGGCAGGTGGGTGTCAAGCTCAGGGCTGGCCCAGACTCAGGGTTTGCCTTGGAGTTGGTTTTTTGGCTGAGAGCAAGAGGGCTTCAGTGAACCTTTGGAGCAGAGCTTCCAGAGGCTGTGGGAGGTGTTGTCAGGGTGACAGCTGAGCAGCACCCAGGCACCTCCTGCTCCTTGCTGTGGCAGGTGGTGGTGTCAGGTAGGAGCAGCTCCCCTCTGTCCCTCCCCCTCTGAGCAGACATTTGTCTTCCTCCCCATGAGGCAGGCCCAAAGGCTGAGCCTGCTCTCCCTGCTTGGCAGACCAAGCATGGAGGAGGCTGCAGTCAATATCTGCTGTCATATTTGGGAGATGATTCAGCTGCTCCTCAAGCTAAGGGCCCAGCCCTGTGTTTAGAAAACAGTTGGGGAGTCATGGGACCTTCAGGGAACTCTGCCCAGAAGCTCCAGTTGCTGTTTGAAGCTCAGGAGCTCAGATCCATCCAAGTCAAAGGTTGGACAGGAGGTTCCTGTTTGTTCTTCAAACCAAGTGTTGGGAGTCCTCTTTAATCCAGCAGGGAAAGCTGCAGCAGTGGGATGGGAGAAAGGTGAAGTAAGGTATGGCTATGAGGAAGAGTGGAGGAGGAGGAAGGCTGGCACGTAGTTATTGGTGGCAGCTGGTACAGGCTGCCAAGGGACTGGTGGCCTTTCTGTCAGCAGCTGTGCATCAAGGTTGGGGTCTCAGGGTCCCCCACAAGCTCTGGGGGCTGTGGTGGGGTTACTGCAATAGTCAGCTTCAGCTGCTGGCTTGGGCTGGCACAGAGTTCATGGCAGTCCAAGCTCTCAGCACTTTGGTCTCTGCTCTCATTTGTTCCTGATGCCCTTGCTGGGTGCTTGTGGCACTGACTGGGTCCTTTTGGATGTGCTGGAAGCTCTCCCTCCTGAAGTGCTGCCTGGATGAGCAGCTCTGAGCATGAGCAGTTGGGGGAGATTTAGCTTTGGGGTTTATGTCTCTTTTTACCCAAGAGCTGAGCTGAAGTCCAGGTTTGGAAGGTGCTGTTGGTCCTTCCTTTTGCATTCCCATTAAAGAAGAGATGGACCAAGGAGCATCTCTTTGGTCCTCCTGTCCCCAGCTGCAGTCAGTTGTGTCAATGGGTCCATGGCTGCTGGGGCTTGAGTTCCCTGATGGACTGTTTGTAAAGCAGGGGAATTTCCCAGCCCCCAGGGAGAGAAACCCCTCGGGAATGGGAGTGAGAAAGGTGTCAAGAAAGCAAAGGGAGGAAAAGTGTAAACCTTTGGGGATTGTATGGTGAAAGAGTGACTTCAGCTGGAGCTGCAGCCCCTGAACTTCAGGGAGGATAAAGCCTTGCAGTGGATTGGAGCTCAAGGAGGGCAGATTGAGACTGGAGCTGAGGAAGAAGTTCTTGCCAGTGAGGGTGGGGAGACACTGGCACAGGCTGCCCAGGGAGGCTCTGGTTGCTTCCTCGCTGGCCAGGCTGGATGAGGCCTTGAGCATCCTGGGCTGGTGGGAGGTGTCCTTGCCCATGGCAGGGGGATGGAATTGGATCATCTTGAAGGTCCCTTCCAACCCATTCCATGAATCTCCTGAGGTTTATTTCCCCCTCCCACCACTGTCACTGCTCAGGTGAAGCCCTGGCACTGCTGGCAGGTGTTGCTCAGCCTGTTTCTCTCTGTTGGTGCATCTGGTAGTGCAGGAATTGCTCCTGTTCAGCACCATTAGTGAACTAACTGGGTGCAGGGGCCTGAGCCAGGCTCTCCAGCCCTAACCCTGAGGAGCAATCTCAGCTGTTTCAGTGCAGATCAGAGCTGCAGCCCTGGGCTCTGTTTCTGCCTCTCTTGTCTCTGCATTATTGGTCCTCAGCTGCCTTGGGTTTGGTGAGGTTAATAAGAGATGTAGCTCATTGTGCTTACTTTAGCAGTGCTGATTCTGCTCCCACGTCTGTCACTGCTTGCAGCAGGGTCTGCAGGGCAGGGCAGTGCTGAGGGCAGGGCAGTGCTCAGGGCCTTTGCTCTCCCAGGCTCAGGCTTTTCTCTGAAGCATTTTCTGCTCTCTCCCAACACACAAATCCTTCTCACTGCACGCTGCTTCCTCATGCTTTACCTTGAGCTCTGCTGAAGCAAGTTCTCTCTTTGCTGGTGCTGTGCAGCAGGATGAGTTTTGGCAATGCTCAGTTATCTTCTGCTCTCCCCCCTCGTGCCTCTCTTGGCATCAGCAGATTATTTCTGCTCAGTTCTCTGCTCTCTTTTGTCTCTCTCTTGCTTTATTCAGAAGGTTAACTCCTTTCTCCCTGTGCTTTGGAATTTAGAAGCACAGAAGTGTTTGGGTTGGGAAAGGCCTCCAAGATCACCCAGTCCAACAGCAACCCAGCAGCACCATGGCCACCAAACCATAGCCACACAGTTATTGAGCCCCTCCAGGGATGGGGACTCCACCAACTCTGGGCAGCCTGTGCCAATCCCTGACCACTCTTGCAATGAAGAAATTGTTCCTAATCTCCAACCTAACCCTCCCCTGGCACACTTTCTGGAGATCCCATCCCTGCTGTGCCATGCAGACAAGCAGGGCTGGGGGGATGGAGCTTCTGTCACTGATGCCCAGGTCCCAAACCTCTCTGGTTTGGGTGACTCTGCAGGCCAGGGGGAGAATCCTCACTGCACCCAGGTCTGGGGAAGTTCTTGTGTGGGGTGCAGTTGTGAAATGCTGAATGGTGACTGAGGCAAAGGAAAAGGCAGCAGAGGGCACCTCTTGGATCCCCCTGCACTGGAAACCAATTCAGCTGCTGATGGATACCCAAATCAGTTCTCTACCCTGGCACTGCTGTGTTCACTGCATGCCCTAAGGAGTCTCCACGTCTGGCAGCCACAGTGCAAGGAATTCTTTCCCCAATGGACTAATTAATTAATTCCCTTCCAATAAATAGGCAAAATCTGCCAGGCAGCATCAATATTTAATGGCATCTGCTCCCAGCCCTCCCAGGCTGGGCTTTTGAAGTTGTGGGGGGGGGGTGATGTTCACAGGGCCCTGATGGAGAGAGGCTGGAAGCTGTAGCTCTGTTTGCTTTTCATTTGAGGAGTTAATTAATTACTTACTCCTTAAAGAGTGAGTTCCAAGGGCTGGAGCAGCTCTGCCATGAGCACAGGCTGAGGGAGCTGGGGGTCTTCAGCCTGGAGAGGAGAAGGCTCCAGGGGCACCTCAGAGCTGCCTGCCAGGACCTGAAGGGATCCTGCAGGAAGGCTGCAGAGGGACTTCTCCTCAGGGGGTCTAGAGACAGACCAAGGGGGAATGGTTTGAAGCTGAGGCAGATCAGGGTTAGAGTGGAGCTGAGGAAGAAGTTCTTCAGTGTGAGGGTGGTGAGAGTCTGGCACAGGCTGCCCAGGGAGGCTGTGGCTGCCTCCTGCCTGGGGGTGTTCAAGGCCAGGCTGGATGAGGCCCTGAGCAGCTGAGTCTAGCCCATGGCAGGGGCTGGAGCAGATGATCTCTGAGCTCCCTTCCCACCTGAGCCTTGCTGTGTGATTGATGCCCTGCATGGCTCTGCTCAGAAGCAAGGGGCTGCAGGAAGCAGCTTCACCTCTCTGCAGGCCACTGCCCCATAGATGCAGGTTTGGATCTTTCCAGGAGCAGGATTTGTTTCCCAGGGGGCTGAGCTGAAGGAGCAGGGCTGCTGCTGAGAGGGGGCTGGAATTGTTCTCTTGCTGCAGGAAGGGGATCCCAAGTGCCCAACATCTTGCTGTGCACATCACATTGCTTCCTTCCCTGCTGGGAGCACAGCCATGAGCTGACCTACATTGGGCTGCTCCTGCAGCAGCCTCTCAGGCTCTTTGGGCTCTCCTGCAGCCTGCTCACACACTCAGAACCCAGGGCAGGAGGCTTAAGGGCTGAGGGAGATTGGGCAGCAGAGGAGTTGGTGCTGCATGTGAGTTTGCTCCCCCTTCTAAGTGCCTGCAGTGCCTCCCAGATCCCAGCAGCTTTGCTGGCTCTGAACCCCTTCTGAACAACCCCTCCCAGCCTTCTGTAGCCCTCTTCAGGTACTGAAATGCAGCTCTGAGGTCTCCCTGGAGCCTTCTCCTCTCCAGGTTGAACAGCTCCAACTCTCCCAGCCTCTCCCCATGGCAGAGGTGCTCCAGCCCCTGATGCTTTCTCTGTTGGCATTGTGTGCCCCCTGCTGAGGGGGGGCTGGGGCTGGTGTGTGTGCTCAGGGGGGGCTGAGGCTGTTTCCCTCTTCTCTTTGGCTGCTGGTGGTTGTCTCCTATCTGTGGAGCACCTCAAGCAGCCCAGAGTGAGTGGCTGGGCTGGTTGCTGTTGTGCTCAGCTCCCTGCACACTGCTGTGGTGACTGCAGGCCCAGAATGTGTGTGGGAGAAGGTCCTCTGTGTCCCAGCAAGTCCTGTAGCTGCTGCTTGTTTGGTCACTTGCCTCAGCTGAAGTTATTCCTTGTCACTGCTGAACAAATGCTTTGTGTGCTTCTGGTGGCTCATCTCTTTCCCCCACAGTGTTTCCCCTTCTTCATTCCACCTACTTGGCTGCATTCATCTAATTTTTTTCCTGTGATCTTATTACTGAGAGCTGGGGGGGCACCCAGAGGGCTGGGAGAGAGGCTTTGTTCAGTGATTATTTGGTGAGGGGAAATGTGATTACTGCCCTGCTCCTCGGGTGGAGCCTGGGATTGAGCTCGAGTTGCTGCTGTGCTTAATGAGAGCTGCAACCCAGGGATAAACCTCAGCCATGGGATGGAGCTGAGTGTGTGAGAACATGGGCAGAGGAGGAGGAGAAGCTGAAGGCCTCAGGGAATGGTTTCTGGGTGGCAGAGTGCTTTGCACAGCTGGATGCTTCTGCTCCTGAGCCAGGCCTGCCAGTGGTGCCACTGCCACATCAGCTTGCCTTTGAGGGGTGCCCAAGCCTCTGGGAGAGTTGGGGCTCTTCAGCCTGGGGAAGAGAAGACTCCAGGGAGACCTTAGAGCAGCCTTCCAGGATGCAAAGTGGGCTCCAGGAGAGCTGAGGAGGGGCTGTGCAGAAGGGGCTGTGGGGACAGGACAAGGGACAATGGTTTGTAAGTGAGGCAGAGGAGGTTTAGGTTGGACATAGGAAGTTCTGTACAGAGAGCTCCATACTGACTCTGGGTTTGTTGTGAACATTGCTTGAGTGAGGAGGGGGTGAAGGGAGGGCAGGGAGTTGTGAAATGCACTTTGGGCAGAGTTTGGTAGCAGAGCTGAAGTGGTCAGCTTGGTATCTGAAACGGGAGCTGAATTCACACCAGGCTGGCAGAGCTCCATGCAGGCAGAGCTCCCTTCTGCTGCTCTTGGTTCCCTGCTCTGTGTCTGTCTGAGAGAGGTCCTGCTTGGGAAGCTGTGCTGGTCCCAGCAGCTCCCAGTCTCCTTTCTGGGTTCCCAGTGGAATGCAGTGGCAGACAGGAGCACTGCAGGCAGAGCTCTAATCTGCCTTGGTCCTGAGTGGCCCTTGGAACAACCCAGCCTTGCTTTTGTGCTGTCCTGGTATGTGAGATAGGAAAGCTGCTTGAACCCCATCTGCAGAGCAGCACTTGAGGCTGGGGCAGCTGTGGGCTGCATTTCACTGGGAGAGGAGGGGAGAGGAGGGAGCAGCCAGTTCAGAGTCTCACTTTGTTTGGACTTCAGGGAAGGGCTTTGGACACTCCTGGGTGGGGGCTACCCTCTGACCCCAGGCCCAGTGGTTGTGGGAGGCAGACTGCAGCTCAGCAGAGGTGCAGCAATTCAACATTTTTCCTTTCCAAGCATCTGCACAAAGCCCCCAGGAGGGCCTTGGCCACCAGCCCTCAGCCCTCACAGCCAGAGGAGGAGGTGACAATGAGTCTGAGGAGCCCAGGCTGCTGTGTTTAATGCAGACAGACATCTCTGCATCAGCAGCTGAGCAGGACAGAGACCTGCAGCCATGCTCTGTTCTGCAGCCAGCAGCTGCTGGAGTGCATGGAAAGCAGGAGAGCAAAGCTGTGCACCCCCAGGGGCAGCTGGGGTGACTTCAGCACAGCTCCTGAGGGCCTACACCTGCCCAGAGGGGAGGGAAGGGCTCCTGTTCTGCAGGGTTTAAGAATGGTACTGGGTTTAAAAATGTGTTTGTGGAAAAAACTAATCAAATCCCCTTGGAACTGAACAGCCCTTCCCTCACCCCAGCATGGAATGGGATTGAAATCCAGGAGTTCCCAGGCTCCAGCCTGCTGCTTAGAGCAGAACCATGTTGGAAATGTTCTGATTTGGGGGACAAAATTGTGGCCCTAGAGGGTCACAGGGGAGCCCAGGCTGGTTTGCAGAGTCATAGAATTGCTTGGGTGGGAAGAGACCTCAAAGGTTGAGTCCAGCCAGCAACAAGGGCAAGAGAGGGGATTCTGCCCCTGGGGAGACCTCACTTCCAGTCCTGCCTCCAGTCCTGGTGTCCCCAGAATTAAGGACACAGAGCTGCTGGAGTCAGTCCAGAGAGGCTACAAAGATGATCCAAGGGCTGGAGCAGCTCTGCTGTGAGGCCAGGCTGAGGGAGCTGGGGGTGTTCAGCATGGAGAAGAGAAGACTCCAGGGGAACCTCAGAGCTGCCTGACAACAGCTGAAGGGATCCTGCAGGAAGGCTGCAGAGGAACTTTTCCTGAGGGTGTCTAGAGCCAGGCCAAGGGGGAATGGTTTGGAGCTGAGGAAGAAGTTCTTCAGTGTGAAGGTGGTGAGACTCTGGCACAGGCTGCCCAGGGAGGCTGTGGCTGCCTCCTGCCTGGGGGTATTCAAGGTTGGATGAGGCTGAGTCTAGTTGAGAGGTGTCCCTGCCCATGGTGGGAGCTGTGGCTCCAGTGCAGTCAGCAGTGCTCAGAGCAGCTCCACTCTCTGGCTCCTGTTTAATAATTAGCACACAGCTGCCCAAGGGGGGAAACTGTGTGGGCAAGAGCTTTGCTGAGCTTTGTTTTAACAGCTGGTGCTGTTGTGGGAGAGCTTCACAGAATGGAGAGAAAAAAAACAAAACACACAAGAGGATGAAAATCAGCAGCAGCTAATCCGAAGATGCAGGCAGGCACCAAAAGGTTTCCTGGGCATTAGCTGGAAAATTGCATTTGTCCAGCTGGTTGTGGAGCAGAGCTCTAGGAGTGGGGGCAGTGGGATGGTGCTGGGCAGCAGGGAAGGGATTGCAACCCTGTCAACTGCAAAGCCTCCCTGGAGCAACAGCCTCATCTAGTCAGGACGTGCAGCCTGGTCACAATGCTGAGGGAGGCAGCTGGGATCCAGAGCTGTGCTACAGCTCAGGGCTGATCCCCTCCCAGCAGCAGGGCCATGCACACCAGGATCTGCTCCTTCTCACAGCTCGTTTGTAACACAGCCCAGCGAGTCCCTCTGGGTCCTTGCAGCTCTCCCTCTGCAGCTCTGGATACTGTCAACAGAGCCCAGGTCTGTGTGCTGGTGCTGTTCCCTCCGGGGGAGCAGGGCAAGGGCTCAGCTCTGCTCTGTTTCTTTCTTCTCCTGAATGAGTCTGTGGGAGTCAGTGCTGATGGCAGGGATGCAGCATCCTCTTGGGCCCCAGCAGGTTTTAGTAGTCATGAGCCTCAGCTTAGCTTTTGCTTGCTGCTGAGGCTGGGTGGTGAGGACTGGATCCTGCTGCTTCTCCTCATCCTTGTAAGAATGAGTTCACCTGAAGCAGCTGAGTTGCACTGCTGCCACTGAAAGGAGTCACAGAAGGGCTCAGAGATCACCATGGGCAGGGTCTCACCACCCTCCTACTGCAGAACTTCTTCCTCAGCTCCAGTCTAACCCTGCTCTGCCTCAGCTTCAAACCGTTCCCCCTTGGCCTGTCTCTAGACCCCCTCCTGAGAAGTCTCTCTGCAGCCTTCCTGCAGGATCCCTTCAGGTCCTAGCAGGCAGCTCTGAGGTCCCCCCAGAGTCTTCTCTTCTCCAGGCTGTTTGCCTTCAGTTTCAATTACTGCAGAAGTACAGAAGGTGGTTGAAATGCACTTAGAATAAGAAGAGTTTGGGTTTTCCAGGCTTCCATCTGGCACTAGTTGAGGTTTCTCATTATCTTGCTCTTGAAGAGCTTTCTCCTTCCCTGGGTTATAATTTGCACATTAGGATGTGTTTTGAAACAAAACCTTGGCCTGCTGTGGGCTTCCTTGTGTGCAGAGCTGCAGGCTTGGAGTGTTCCTCCCGGAATGGTCTGAAGACAGCTGGTTCTCATTGTGGGAAGTCAAGCAGTGCCCCAAACCTCAGCCTGGATGAAGTGGTTGGGAGGGAATGAGTTGCTGCTGCAGCATGGGCAGCCATCGGGAGGGCCCTGGACACCCAGGCTGTGATTCTGAGCCTTGCCTGCTCCTCAGTCACAGAGCTGTGCCAGGAGCATGGTGCTCTGGCACCTCGGAGATGTGCATCCCCTCCTCCAAGGCTTGAGCACAGCTTGCTGGGGGGCATCTCCCACTGCCAGCAGCAGATGGCTGTGTCAGGGCTGAGGTCTGTGTGTGGCCTTTGTGGTGCTGGTTGGGATGGCAATGGAGCAGCACCTGGTGGCTGCTCTCTTCCAGCTGGATTCATGTTCTCCACATGTGGCACAGGGCAGTGACCTGCATGGCTGCAGACCACTGCCTGCCTTGTTCCAGCAAGCCCTGGGTGCCTGTTGGCCTTTTGCCTGTCCTGGGCCCTGTCTCCTCAGTGCCCTTTGGTTGCTGTTTCTTTACCCACCTCTTGCTCAGCAGCTCTGTCCTGCTCCAGCTGATCTCCTCTCAGCCTCCTGCCTTCCCACTCCCCAGAGTGAATCTCTCCTCTTTGCCTCACCTCTCAGAGCGAGCTGCTACAGTCCCCCCCAGCCACATCCTCTCTCGTGTGGCACATCCCCTCTCACCTTCCTTCCTGGCTGCTGGCTTAGCACTTTGTCCTGTTGCTATAGAGGGACCACAAGTTCTGCTTTACCACATCCTTTGGAGGATACAACTGGCTGGGGGGGAGGAGAAGGCTTTGGTGTGACAGCAGGAGGGCAGAGCTGCAGGTTTGGGCTTCAACAGGTGAGGGAAGGCTGCTTACTGTGGGGGTAAAGAGCAGCTCCTGAAGCTGAGGGCTGGAGTTTGTTGCTGGAGCTGCTCCTGGAGCTCCCTCACCGCTGCTGCACCCATGGCTGGGCAGCAGCAGTGACTCAGGCTGCAGCAGGAAGGAGCAGTTTCAGCTGATGGTTTAAGCTGCCAGAGCTGGGCATGGAGAGGCTGTGTGTGAGCATCTTGGCAATGCCCTCCTGTGAAGCACAGGGCAGGTTCAGCAAGGCTGCCATGGCAGGTGTGGGAGCTCTGCTCACCTGGCAGCAAGGTGGCTTCTGGCCAGGCTGCTGCCCTGAGCTGCTGGTGAGGAAGCTGCTCTGCTTCCTCTCCCTGCTTCCAGAGCTCATGGGTGGCTTTGCACTGCTGTTCCTCTTCCTGCTCTCCATACCCTGCTGTGCATCATCTCCTATGGGGTGAGGCCTGAGCTCAGTGGTGGTGTTGGGGGTTGCAGCCATGCAGCCTCACTCTGGGTGGCTCTCTGTGTTTCCTGCCCCCCTGGTTGTGCCCCAGCCCTGTCCTTGTCTCATCATGGCTCTGCTTACGTTCAGCTCCCAAGTGCTGTCCCTGTGCTCAGGTGGCTGCTCCCCAGCAGTGTTTCTGGGCTGACTTCAGTCAGGTTTCCATCAGGGAAGGGTTAGGGGATGGCTGAACCCTGCCCTTGAGGCAGCACTTTGCTGAAGCAGCAGGAGAGGTCACTCCTGAGTTTGTGGAAGGTGGTTTCTGGGTGGGGGTAGCAGGCTTGGGCTCAGGAGCAGGAGGGTCACTCCCTGGTGCTGCCCTTGGCTGTTGTGCTGGGGCAGCCTAGGTTGAAATCCACAGTGAAAGTGGCCTGAATGCTAGAGCCCAGTCTGCTCCCCAGCTTCAGCAGCAGGCTGAGGAGAAAAAAAACATTTCAGGGGTGAGAGAGAGAGAGCAGAGAGCTGAGTCCAGAAAGTTAATTGGAGCAAGCAGGAGAGGTAGAGGTGAGTTTGGCAGCAGCAAAGGTGTTTCCACATAAAACACAGGCAGGTTCCATTCCTGCTTCCTGGCATCCCCCCCATGCCTAATGGTGCAGCAGAGAATCTCATTTCTGTGCCTATTTTGTCCCCCAGGTGAGGTTCTGAGGTGAGTCAGCAGGAATAAAATCATAAAACCCTTTTGGATTGTGTGGGGGCAAAAAAGAGTTTAAGGGATGAAAATGAAGGGCAAGTGGAGGTGGGAAGGTGTGATGGAGTTTGTTTTGCTGAGCAGGGGCTGGGGGGTGGTGCTGAGCAGGGGCTGTGGCTGCGCTCAGCCAGCACTGGCTGCAGCAGGCAGATGGAAGAGCAGCTCTGCCAGCCAGCAAAGCCACAGCAGCAGCTGGGTGTGCAGCAGGAGATGGAGGCCCTGTGCCACCAGCAGCTCTCCTGTGCTGCTGTCAGACCTTGGCTGTGCTGCCTGAAGCAGGAGGTTAGTGCCCTGGGCTCTGTGTCCTCTGTGTCCTAGGTGTTGGCAACACCCAGGAGGCTTTGGGGTCTTTGCAGCTGGGTTTGGAGTGGGACTCTGCCAGCAGAGAGCTAGGAGGGTGATGAAGGGCCTGAGACAGCTCTGCTGTGAGGAAAGGCTGAGGGCCATGGGGCTGTGAGTCTGGAGAGGAGAAGGCTGGGAGGGGATCTGATCCATGTCTGTCAGTATGAGGCTGCCAGGCTCCTCATGGTGGTGCCCAGTGACAGCACAAGGAACAAGGGACACAAGCTGGAACCCAGGAGGTTCCACCTCAGCTTGAGGAGAAACCTCTTTGGCGTGAGGGTGCTGGAGCCCTGCAGCAGGCTGCCCAGAGAGGTTGTGGAGTCTCCTTCTCTGGAGACTTTCAAAGTATTGATGCCCTCCTGTGTGCTCTGCCCTGGGTGACAGCTTTGGCAGGAGGGTTGGACTTGATCTCCAGAGGTCCCTTCCAAGCCCATTCTGTGCTCAGCAGTGGCTGAGCTGACAGCTGCTGCAGTGCTCTCAGATTCTCTGCTGCTCTCCTCCAGTGGCAGCCTGGACTCTGCATTTTCTCTCATTAATTGCTCTGCTAGCATCTGCACAGAGCTGCAGTGCAGGTCCCCAAGGATCTGTCAGCTGAACTCTCTTCTCTTCTGCTTCCCCAGTGCCATCTGGGACTTGGCTGAGCCTCTGAAGGTCTCATCTTGTTAATTACTTTTCTAATTTGAAGTTGTTAAACCATGAAATCTAAAAATGTAGCTCAGAATTGGGAGGCTCTGATGCCTTCTGGATCTTCTCCGTGATCTTCCCTTGGACTCCTTTGTGCTGGTGGCAATGGGTGAGTGCTTGAAAAAACCCAAACCAAAACAGGATGAAGAAGTGGGAGGAGAAGGTATGAAGCAGAGGTGAAAATCAGGGTTTGGTTCCCCTGCTCCTCCTCATGCTCATAGGAGAGTGACCAAAGCAAGTGAGGTGGGGAGGGAACAGAACTGAGTTCCCTGGAGGAGCAGGCAGGAGAAACATCTCCAAATGTTCTGGGTGTGGGATTTTGCCTCTGCTGCCAGCTGAGGGCTGGAGCAGGAACATGCTGAATGGGAAAGCCTTTTGTGGTTGGTGTTCTGACCAGCATCTGCACATCTGCATCCCCATCCTTAGTGCCCACTCCTGTACCTTGGCCTGGGCAGGGACTTTTGACCAGGGCTGGTGGTGACAGGACCAGGGGCAATGGCTTTGAGCTGGGAGAGGGGAGACTCAGGCTGGAGATCAGGGAGGAATTCTTTCCAGTGAGGGTGGGGGGACGCTGGGACAGGCTGCCTTGTGGCTGCCTCCTTCCTGGAGGTGTTCAAGGCCAGGCTGGATGAGGCCTTGAGCAACCTGGGCTGGTGGGAGGTGTCCCTGCCCAAGGCAGGGGGTTGGAGCTGGATGGCCTTGAAGGTCCCTTCTAACCCAACTCAACCCATTCTGTGACTGGAGTAGCAGGAGGAGTGGCAGTGCCAGCCCAGCCTGGTTACTGCTGCCACCAGAGCCTGCTCTGAGCAGAGGTCTCCACATCCTCTGCTTCTGGCTGGGAAGTGTGGTAGCAGCCATGGAGTGAGCTGGGTGAGGGGGGTCAGGCTGGAAGGACCAAGACTGTCACTCCATGATGAGTGGGGACAGCCCTTTGCTTCAGGAGGTGATGCCAGAGCCCTTGGTGGCAGATGAAGTCTCCATCATCCATCCCTGCCTCTGAAGGAGCCTGGGCTGGAGCTGTTGCACAACAGGGGGGACCCCTCTTGAAAGAGGAAGGAGGATCTGCCTGAGCTGCTCTCAAGGGTCACAGCAATCACACTTCGGTATTGCTCAAGAGTTGGTTGGACTCCATGTTTTGTGGCCCAGAAACAGGAAGAAGCTGCTCTGGTGGTGTTGTTTTTCTTCCTGCCTAACTCTCTTCTTCCCAAAATCCTTGGCAGAGCTGTGGGGATGTGGCTGCAGGAGAGCAGCTGAGGAGTGAGAAGAGTTGAGGAGGGAGGGCATGTGGCAGCTTGAAGGAGGCTTTAACATGAGGAGAAGCAACCAGGCAGGACCATTGCCAGCATGGGGTAGCTGGAGGCCAGATGTTGCTGACTGCTCTCAGATGTCCTTTGCAGAGCTTCTGGGTTTGCAGTGATTTCTGTACCCCTGGGCCTTGGGCTTCCTTGGGTTAAAGCTTTGTGCCCCAAATCATTCCACGTGGCCTGGGACTCCTGAGCTTCCCCATGGAGCCTTTGCCTCCGTTGGGGCAGATCCATGGCAGGAGAAGGGCTCAGTGCTGGGTCCCCCTGGCTGCACTGCCATGCCTTTGGCACCTCAGGCTCAGCAGGTGATGCTGCTGCCAGGTTTGCTGCCTTGTTTTCATCCTTAGGGAAGCTGGAATCCAGGACCCTGCTGTGGGACATTGCTGCTTAGTCAAGTGGCACTTGGGCCAGAGCTGTTCCCTGGCCTCAAGAGGACAGAAACTGCCCTGCAGAAGGCTCCCTTTGACCTTGCCTTGCTCCCTGCTGCTGGACAGCAGTGCTGTGGAGGTTCTGGCTCCAGCCTAGTGCAGGCCAAGTGTCTCAAGTCTCTACCTTTCCCCTTCCCCCAGCTCAGTGACCCCAGCAGAGCTGGGGCTCTTCCCTGGGCACAGGCACCATGGAGTTGGCTTTTGCCAGACTCGAGGTGCTGAGGCCACTGAAGCAGCCCAGGAGATGCAGCTGTGGGATGCCAGAGCAGCCTGAGGCAGCTGCCTGCAGCTGGCAGGTTTTCATTCCTGCTGGGATCTGAAGGATGCTCTGGGAATGGGGGGTGGGGGTGGGAGGTGTGGACAAGTCAGCAGCAAGCTTTGCCTGCCCAGGCTGAATGGAGCTGCTCTGGCAGTCAGCAGCCTCTTGCAGGGCAGGATCTCCTTGCAGGGGTTTCTTTCCTGTGGGAAACCTTCCCCTTCCCTCTCTGGATGGGGGCTGGAGTGGGCTGCTGAGTTAGTCTCTTGCCACCAGTGTGTGCTATCTGATAAGGGCAGCTTGATTTGCTTACAGGGATCAGGGGTGGATTCCCTCCCTAATCCCTGGAGATTTCCCTGCTCTGAGCTGGGAGTGTGAGTTGCCTGTGAGCTGGGGAGGCACAGGCTGCCTCCTGGGGGTTTGCTTACTATGCAGCTGTGTGTGTGTGTTAAAAAACGGAAATAGTGGGGGAGGAGGGTGTGGGAGAGCTCCAGCACCTCCTTATCAGAGCCCTTAAAAGGCTCTGCTTGCAGCAGAATGGTCTGGGAGCTGTGAGGTGGTGTTTGGGGCAGGGTGGGAGGTGCTGGCAATGTGCACACCGTGGTCCCTCAGCGTGGTCCCTGCTGGTCTGAGCCCTCGGGCAGGAGGAGAGCTCCCTGGTGTTGCCCCTGGGGTCTTTGTGCTGCCTTGGTGCAGCTCCTGCCCTCCTGCAGGGCACAGGCAGCCTCTGCTGGGGTGGGTTTGGGGTGATTTGTGCTGCTGAGCTCAGGCTCTCTCTGCACTTTGATTTTGCTGTTCCCTGGCTCCTGGAGCAGGAGGCTCAGGAGCTCTGCACTGGGTCTGTAACTTTACTCTGCTGCCCTTCTGCTGTTGTGCCCCAGGTGCCTTCAGCCACTACAAGTGACAGAGTTTGGTGTGAAGCCTGCTCTGGTTTGGCTGCCCTGGGTTCAAATGGTGCTTCCTGCTCTAGCAAACTCTCTGGGTCCTGGTCCATGCATGGCACCTGCAGGGGCTGCCCAGCTCTCCACCCTGGCCATGGCTTCTGCTGCTTTCCTTCAGGCACTTTTGATAGCCACTGGCAGCTTCTGCCTGCATGCCTGGGAGAGTCTCTCCTGATGCTGATCTCCCTCAGCATCAGAGCCATCTCTGCTGCCCAGCACCAAGTGGAGGTTGCTTGGATGCAGCAGGTCCATGCAGCAGGCTCTGCAGTCACCTCCTGCTCTCTGCACATAGGGAAGTGCGATCTTCCTTTGATGGCATCCCCTGAGAGCTCTGCAAGCTGAAAGCCACAGGGCCAGGTGTCCAGCAGGCAGCTTTGGTCCTGGCAACCAAGCATCTGGCTCAGACCTGTAGCTGTGTGTAGGCTTTGGGGCAGTGATGTCAACCTGAGCTCTGGACTGGGACCTGTGCTGTTGGATGTCTTCACCAGGGACACAGACAGAGACTGAGGCACCCTCAGCAAGTGTGCTGCTGGTGACCCCCAGCTGGGTGGTGTGGGTGCTAGGGCTGAAGGGTGGGATGGCATCCAGAGGGACCTGGACAGGCTGCAGAGGTGGCTGAGGAGAACCTCAGGAGGTTCAGTCAAGCCAAGTGCAAGGTTCTGTACCTGGGCTGGGGCAAAGCTTGATATGAATCCAGGCTGGGGGTGATGAGACTGAGAGCAGCCCTGCAGAGAAGCACTTAGGGTGCTGGGGGGGCAGAAGCTGGGCAGGAGCCAGCAATGGGCACTGGCAGCACAGGAGGCCAAGGGCAGCCTGGGCTGCACCCAAAGCAGTGTGGGCAGAGCTGGAGAGAGAGGATCCTGCCCCTCTGCTCTGGGGAGACCTCACCTGCAGGGCTGGAGCCAGGTCAGGCAGCACAGGCTGCCCAGGGAGTGGTGGAGTCCCCATCCCTGGAGGTGTTGGAGCAAGTGTGGCCATGGCACCTGGGGCCATGGCTTGGTGGCTGTGGTGGTGCTGGGTTGCTGCTTGGACTGGGTGACCCTGGAGAGCTTTTCCAACCCAGCCAATTCTCTGACTCTCGTTCAGTGCCGCTAGAGTCTGAAAAGTATTCCTGAAGTCTGGGAGGAGGATGAAGCTGTGCAGTGCTGAGGGTGGGTGGCTGTGGAATGTGAGTGGTGAGGTAACCCAAGTGCCCCAAAGGTGATTTTAGGTTAAACCTGCAGGCAGGACTAAGCTGGCTTGGAGAATTAATTGGGATTTAGGGTTGCTTAATTTCTCTTGGCATTTGCAAATCCCAAACTGCCCAGTGGAATGTTCTTGATTGGAGAAGGCTTTATTGAAGCCATGTGTGGCTGGGTTTAGAGGCAGAACTTTTGGAGAACAAAGCAACATCTGTGGAGAGCTGGAGGTGGGCAAGGAGAGCTGCTGGGAGTGTGGCTCCTGCCCTCTGCTGGGGCAGCCTTTGGCCCTGTGGGCTCTGCTGTAGGACAGAAGGGGCTAGAGGGGAGGCAAGCCCTGGTCTGGGCTGTTCTGAAGGATGATTTGAATTCACAGCCCTGATGAAGTTTGAGTTTTAATCCACTTTCCACACCAAAAGCAGCAGCAGAGCTCAGATTTGTGGAACTTTTATTAACTCTTCAGAGTAAAATCACAGCATGGCTCAGGTGGGAAGGGACCTCAGAGCTCATCTGCTCCAACCTCCCACATGGGCAAGGACACCTCCCACCAGCACAGGTTGCTCAAGGCCTCATCCAGCCTGGCCTTGAACACCTCCAGGGAGGAGACAGCCACAGCCTCCCTGGGCAGCCTGGTGCAGAGCCTCCCCTCCCTCACTGCCCAGAGTTAACTGAAGGATTGCTGCTGTGGTGCACCTGGGAAATGATCTTTGGCTTTCTGTGCATTCAGGGAGGCAAAGCTCTTCTCTTTTGGGCTCCTTGCAGGACCAATTTGACAGCCTGGAGAAGCACACCCAGTGGGGCATCGATGTGCTGGAGAAGTACATCAAGTTTGTCAAGGAGCGCTCCGAGATCGAGCTCAGCTATGCCAAGCAGCTCAGGTAAGCTCAGCTCGGGTAAACTCAGCTCGGGTAAGCTCAGCTCGGGTAAGCTCAGGTGATCTCAGCTCGGGTAAGCTCAGGTGATCTCAGCTCGGGTAAGCTCAGCTATGCCAAGCAGCTCAGGTAAGCTCAGCTCAGGTAAGCTCAGCTCGGGTAAACTCAGCTCGGGTAAGCTCAGCTCGGGTAAGCTCAGGTGATCTCAGCTCGGGTAAGCTCAGGTGATCTCAGCTCGGGTAAGCTCAGCTATGCCAGGCAGCTCGGGTAAGCTCAGCTCTGCCAAGCAGCTCGGGTAAGCTCAGCTGAGGTACACTGGGCTGTGGAGCTCTGCCCTTGCAGCTGCCTCTCCCCAGAACCTGTGATGATCTCTGGGGCTGTTCTCTGCTGGTAGTTTTGGTCTGCAGGAATGGCTTTGAGAGCAGCTCTCCCCAAGAGGGGAAAGCAGAAGCTGCTCTGAGCTCCTGGGTTATGACCTCTGCTAAAACTCCTCTGGTGCTGAGGTGAGTGAGCAGCACCCCAGGGCTCACTCACAGCTGACTGCTGGTGAGTGGCTTGGAGGACAGCTCTGGGATACTCTCCATGCTCTGGGGCTGCTGTCTGCAGGTGCTGAAGGCTGTCAGAGGTCTCAGAGTTAGTTCAGGCATGGTGTGATGTTTCTTGTGCTAAGCCAGGCTCTTTCTCAAGGCCTCTTGGAGAGGCTGCAGGTCAGAGCCAGTCTCAGCCCTCAGAAGTCTGGTCCCTGTAATCAGCCAGGCTGAAAGCTGAGATTTGGGTGTTGGCAGCTTTGTGACCTTGCTGCTGCTCTTGTGATGCCTCCTGAAGAGAGCAGGGATCCTGTGAGCTCACCTCAAGCAGCTCCAGCACTGAACATTCCTGCTTCTGCAGATCTGATCTGACCATGGAGTCTGTGAGCAGCCCTGGAGGTCAGGTCCAGGCTGGGTGGGGAAGAGAGAAGGGAAGGGCTGCTGAGAACCCTCCCCCGGCACTGGCCCTCACCCTGCCTCTCCCAGCAGGGTGTGAGAGCTGAGGGGGGAGCAGGCAGTGCAGCGCACAGGCAGTGCTGCTGGCAGGCTGTGGTGCAGTGGTGTTGGCGCCCAGGGTGATGAACTGGAGGTGGTGGAGCTGCCTGGGAAGGGAGTGCAGGAATAATCCTCCTGAGCCCTCCAGTGAAGCCATAGCTCTTTATTTTTGCACCTCAAAGCTCTTCCATCTTCTCAGGACTTACAGGGCTGAGATCTGAGGCTCAGGCTGAGCTCAAGCCCAGTGGCTATTGGAAAAAAAAACCCCAAGTGATCCCCCAGGGCTCCTGCTGCTGCTGTGGGAAGGGGTTTGGGATGCACAAGGAGCCTGCTGGCTGATAAAACCTGCCCTGATGGTTTTGTGCTTTCTCAGGGGGATGCCAGGAACATTCCCCAGGGGGTCTGCTCCAGACAAGCAGGAAGTGGAGGCTGCCCTGTGCAGGAACAAATTGCTCACATCTAGGAGAGGAGATTGAGTTACAGGGGCTGGGTGAGCTGGAAGGAAGAGAGTGTGAGTGGAGGGGGAAACCCCAGCAGAGGATCTGTGTGAGCAGGGCTGTGTGTGAGCAGTCACTCAGCAGAGTCAGTGGATTCCTGAGGATGACAAAGCTCAGGTGGAAGGAGAGGAATTAGGAAAAGCAAGGCACAGCCCAGGTGCCTCAGGGCAGGGGGAGAAGGTTTCACCTCTGACTGTCTAGAAACTGAACTCCTGAGGTTTGTTTGCTGCTTTCTCAGGTTTCCAAGCCAGTCTGGCTCAGGTTGTTTCTGCTCCCTGTGCTGGGATTCCCCACCCACACCCCCCCAGGCACGGGGGTGATTGGAGGGCAGATGCATCCCTGGAGCCCTTGAGCTGCTTGAGGTCACCTCAGAAGTTAGAGGTAGAGAAGAGGGAAAAGGACCATGGAGCTGTCAAATGCTGAGACAGAGCAGTAAATCTTTGCTGCCCTTCAGAAACCTCCTGAAGGCTGGGCAGGCTGCATCCATGGTGGGCAGAAGGGCACAGCACTGCCTGGCATGACCTGCAGGCAGGCCAGGAGGAAGGGGCAAGGTAATACCAGAGGCTCCTGGGTTTCACTCACTTTGATTTCCAGTGGAAGCAAAGCAGCTGAACTTTATTGTGTGTGTGAAGCCTGTCTTGTGCTCAGGGCTCTCTGGAGAGCTGCAGCTGCTCTTGGCTGGCTGCATCTCAGCCTGGTCATCACAGTTGGCTTCTGTTGTTTTATTTCTAATGCTGCAGGTGTGGGATGTTGTGGTTTGAGAGTGTGCAGTTAGATACCTGAAGGATGCAGCAAGGGGAGGCCTCACTGCTCTCCACAGCTCCCTGAGAGGAGCCCAGGTGGGGCTTGGGCTCTGCTCCCTGGTATCAGGGGATAGGAGGAGAGGAAATAGCCTGAAATTGTGTCAGGGGAGGCTTAGGCTGGAGATTAGGAACAATTTCTTTGCTGCAGGAGTGGTCAGGGATTGGCACAGCCTGCCCAGGGAGGTGGGGGAGTCCTCACCACTGGAGGGGTTCCAGAACCCTGTGGCCATGGTGCTGCTGACTGAAAGTTGGACTCAGTGATCTTGGAGATCTCTTCCAACCCAGGCCCCTGTGCTGCTGGGCCAGGGTCTGCACTTGGTGCTGCCAGGGCAGTGCCAGCTCTGCAGTGCCTGCCAGGGGTGCCAGCAGTGCTGGTCAGGTTCCTTGCCCAGCTGCCCTGAGGAGCAGACCTGGCTGGGGGTCATGAGCTGCACTCAGCTGATTGCCCTGACCACATTTCCCAGCTGCTGAGCCAAGTGCTGCCCCTCTCAGCAGCTCCCTGCAGCTTCCCACTGCCTGGGGAAGATTTTCCTTCTCCTTGGAAGCATCCTGCTGGAGGCAGGCAAATTTGGCTGCCCATGAGGGTCCCCTGCTGCTGGAAATGCCCCTGGAAGGGGCTGGCTGACCCCTGGGCCACCTGCTTGGAGGGGGGTTATAAATCATAGAGAGAGACAGTGGTAGAGGTTGGGATGGAAGGGAGCTCCAGAGATGGAGAACCACAGCTGGAGGGTCTATGACCTTCATTTATGACCTTCCTGGCTGCAGATCCTGCCCCTTCCCTGCAGCTCTAGAGGCTGAGGCAACTTGCAGCCCCTTCCCTGAGTGCCCTGCAGCACCATCAAAGCCCAGGTGTAGTCACACAGGTGAGAAGTGAAGCCCCACAGATGTCTGCATGCAGAGGGTGGCCAGAGATGGAAATTGAATTTTATATCCTGATGGCTTTGATTATTTTTTTTAATTTTTTTTTTCTTTTTAGGAATCTTTCCAAGAAATACCAACCCAAAAAAAACTCCAAAGAAGAGGAGGAGTACAGGTATGTGCCTGATCCACTGCTGGGGAGCCTGGGGTGGAGGAGGAAAGGGAAAAAGATAAGGAATTGGCTGGGTGGTCACATCCAGAAGATGGTGCTCAGTGGTTTGAAGTCCAGCTGGAGAGCAGTGACAGTGGTGTCCCTTAGGGGTCTGTACTGGGACCTGTGCTCTTTAACATAACAGGGTCAGGGCACCATCAGCAGTGTGCAGATGGCACCAAGCTGAGTGGTGCTCTGATGTGCCAGAGGGACCTGGGCAGACTGCAGAGGTGGCCCCAGGGGAACCTCATGAGGCTCAACAAAAGCAAGTGCAGGTCCTGCCCCTGGGCTGGAACAATCCTCACTGTCAGTCCAGGATGGGGGAGGAGGGGAGAGAAAGCAGCCCTGAGGAGGAGGACTTGGGGGTGCTGGGGGGGGAGAAGCTGGCCAGGAGCAGGCAGGCTGAGCCTGCAGCACAGAAGGCCAAGGGCAGCCTGGGCTGCATCCAAAGCAGCACTGCCAGCAGGGCCAGAGAGGGGATTGTGACACTTGGCTCTGCTGAGACCTCACCTGCAGTGCTGTGTGCAGGTCTGGAGCCCTCAGCACAGGAGGGACATGGACCTGGTGGAGAGGGTCCAGAGGAGGGCCATGAAAATGCTCAGGGGGTTGGAGCAGCTCTGCTAGGAGGACAGGCTGAGGGAGCTGGGGGTGTTCAGCCTGGAGAAGAGAAGGCTCCAGGGAGACCTAAGAGCAGCCTGCCAGGACCTGAAGGGGGCTACAGGAAGTCTGCAGAGAGACTGTTCCCAAAGGCCTGCAGGGACAGGACCAAGGGCAATGGCTTCAAACTAGAGCAGAGCAGGCTGAGATTGGATGTGAGGAACAAGTTCTGCACCAGGAGGCTGCTGGAACACTGCAGCAGGGAGATGGTTGAGGCTCCAGTCCCAGAGATACTCAAGGTGATGCTCAGATGAGGCCCTGGGCAACCTGCTCCAGTGGAGGCTGTCACTGCTGTCTGCAGTGGGGGTGGTCTGGATGCCCTCTGGAGCTCCCTTTCAGCCCAGCCCAGCCCACTGTGTGATCTGGAACATCCTTCCCAAGGCACTCTGCAGCCCTGTGTCCCTCTGGAAAGAAAGGCACTGTGTCAGTGTGAGCTGAAATTCCCCCACAGCACCAGTGACCAGGCTAGCTCAGTCTGGAAGCAAATGGGAGCTGTGTGACAAGCAAAATCTACAATCTGTGATGAGGTGCCATGAATGTGTACAAATAGACACAATTCACAACATTTACAAAGAGATGCAACCAAGCTCCCTTTGCTCCCCCCCCAAGGGGAATTCCCAAGGGGCCTGCTCCCCCAGACTCCCTGGCAGAAAGCAGAGCTGGTCAAAAGCAGAGAGGCTGTTAGCTTAGCTCACCAGGGTCAGGGTGTGATCTCCAGCCAGAAGAGAAGCAGCAGCAGCAGCCAGACAGCCCAGCAAGGAAGCAAACTCCCCCCTCTGGCTGCCCCTGCTTGCTTTTCGTAGTGGGCCTTGAGCATTTCTATCGATCCAAAGGAAGTGCTCAGAGCAATCCTTCTCTTACTTTCTCGCCCCCGGCAGTGACTTATTTGCACTCTTTCACTTTCTCTGCTTGCACTCTGAGAAGGGAAACTACAAAGACAGTTTCAGACCATCACAGGCACTGAAAGCCAAGGCCTGGGGTCTTTCTTCCCCCCGTCCTCTGCAGGTTCACGTCAGCCAGAGCCTTCCTGGCCACCCTGAACGAGCTGAACGACTACGCGGGGCAGCACGAGGTGATCTCGGAGAACATGAGCGCGCTGATCAGCGCCCAGCTGGCACGCTTCCTGCTGCAGCTCAAGCAGGAGAGGAAGGCGGTGAGGCAGCCTGGGCTGGCACCGGGCATGGGCACTGCCCCACAGCTGGGGGCTCAGGAGGGAGGGCACAGCCTCTGCTCACTTCCACCCTGCGACAGGCCGAGGGGCAGTGCATGGAAACTGCAGCACAGGAGGTGCCAGCTCAGCACCAGGAGGAACTTCTGCACTGGCAGCAGGCTGCCCAGAGAGGTTGTGGAGTCTCCTCCCCTGGAGCCTTCCCAGCCCTGTCTGGATGTGTTCCTGTATTCCTGTGCTGGATTCTCTGGTCCTGCTCTGGCAGGGGGTTGGACTGGAAGATCTCCAGAGTTCCCTCCCAACCCCTAGCATCCTCTGTGAGCTGTGGCAGGGGGAATCTAATCAGAATTGGCTCATCAGCAAAGCTGCTGTCCCAAGCCTTTCCAACAGTGGGTTCCATGCTCTGGCCAAGCCCCTGAGCCCTGTGAAGCGAATGTGATCAGATCAGACAGCCTTGCCTGGAGCAGAGGCCCTGCTGGAGAAGGTCATCTGAGCTTTGAGGTCCCTCCCAATCTGGCCATGCCAGGATCTCCCAGGGCCATAACACTCTGGCAGCAGCCTGGAGGATGTTTAGATACAGCTGTGAGGAGGTTTTCTCAGCCACTTGGTGACCTGCTGTTCCCATGGGCTCTGCACCATGAGCAGCAGCATCCCAGTGTGGCATTGCTCTGTCACTTGTGCTGTCTGGAGCTAATTTTCCAATCCTGTGGGGGTGTGAGGGGCTTGGAGTCTCTGCTTGATGTTTTGAGAGGTGATTAGGAATCCATTTAAGTTGTAATGGGACTTGATACCTTCTTTGTGAAGAATGTGAGCAGTAACTACTGCTTTGTGGTGGTGTTTGTAGACTTGCAGTAATTACAGCTCCCAGAATGGGTGAGTGACAAGAAAATTATTGGCATGGTGGTGAAATGATTACAGCAAAAACCTTCCTTGCCAGGGTATTTACCTGTTGCTGCTGCTGCTAAGCCTCAGCCCTTAACAGCAAGCAGCTGCCAGCCAGGGGTGGTGGTTTTGTGATGTGGGATCTGAGGGCTGAATCCTTGCCTGATTTCCTCCACTTTGCTGATGGATGAGCAAATGGTGTTGAAAAGGAAACTGCTGCTGCCTGCAGGCATTCCCATTCTGGCCCCTCTCACCTGCCAGTGCAGCACAGGAGTGCGTTAATCACACTGGGGTCTGCAGCAGGGGACCCACAGCTGCTCTGGGAATGCCCTGGGGGGCTGCTGCCTTGGCAGAGCCTTTGGTGGTACCACCTGATGGATGGCTTGGGATGACCAGAAGTGCTGCTGGCAGAGCTCTCCTGCTTGCTGCCATCAGCTGTAAGGTCATGGATTGAGAAGGAAAAAACCTTTTAAGATCCTGGAGGTGAACCATCAGCCACCAACCAGCCCAGCTGAGTCCTGGAATCTCAGCCTGGAAGGGATCTCAGAGCTCATCTGCTCCAACCTCCCACTCTGCCCAGGGACTTCTCTCAGCCAGACTCAGCTGCTCAAGGCCTCATCCAACCTGGACACCCCCAGGGAGGAGGCAGCCACAGCCTCCCTGGGCAGCCTGTGCCAGAGTCTCACCACCCTCACACTGAAGAGCTTCTGCCCCAGCTCCAGGCTGCCCCTGCTCTGCCCCAGCTCCAGGCTGCCCCTGCTCTGCCCCAGCTCCAGGCTGCCCCTGCTCTGCCCCAGCTCCAGGCTGCCCCTGCTCTCCCCCTTGGCCTGTCTCAGACACCCTCATGAGAAGTCCCTCAGCAGCATTCCTGCAGTCCAACCCTTCCTGCAGCATATCCAAACTGCTGTGCTGCTTTCAGCTGGGTCTTGCAGATTGAAGCCTTCTGCAGGAAGAGGTGGACTCATCTGCTGCTGGTTTTGGTTTTGAAAGGAGACAGCGGAGGCCATCAGCTGTGGGAGGCTGTGAGCAGGGGAAATGAGCTTGGGGAAGTTGGAGCTTGTACAGGGTTTGAGGAAACTGGAGGCTTCCTGTATGACTTTGAGCAGGTCTCCTGCCCACACTCCCTTGGTTTTGTTACCCTTAGGATGGGAGCAGTGATGAAATCCAGACAGCTGGGATGTCCTTCTTAGCTGCTTCAGGTGAAAATGAGCTGTGGGGAGGCAGAACTCATCCTCAGAGCGAGATGTGCAGAAGCAGAAGTGCTCTCACTGCAGCAAATCACAGAGGGGCTTGGGTTGGAAAAGCTTTTTAGGATCCTTGAGTCCAACCATGATCTAACTCTGCCAAGCCTGCTGCTGAACCACAGAACCATAGAATGGCCTAGGCTGAAAGGGACCTCAGCTTCAAACCATTCCTCCTTGGTCTGTCTCCAGACACCCTCAGCAAAAGTCCCTCTGCAGCCTTCCTGGAGGATCCCTTCAGGCACTGGCAGGCAGCTCTGAGGTCCCCCTGGAGCCTTCTCCTCTCCAGGCTGCACAGCCCCAGCTCCCTCAGGTGATGGAAGCCTCATCCCTGGAGGTTTCTAAGGCCAGGCTGGATGTGGTTCTGAGCAACCTGCTCTGGTGTGAGGTGTCCCTGCCCATGGCAGGGGGGTTGTGACTGGATGAGCCTTGGGGTCCCTTCCAACCCAGACAATTCTGTGTGTGGCAGAGGAGGGTGGCTGGAGGCACCCAGGACCTGGAGAGCTCTGGGGAGAGGAGCAGCTGGGCTCTGTGGTGACAACCAGGCTGAGCAGCAGTGGTTGGAAAGTGCCAGTCAAGGGCATCTTGGGGAATCTCATCCGCAGGAGCTGTTAGCTCAGGGCTGGCGTTCAGTCAGGAGCCAGGGAAACGCTGCTCAGATCAAAGTGCCTTAGACTGGGTGGCAGGAAAGTGGTGATTAGGAGCTGCAGGGAACAATGCAAGGTGGAACTGCTGCAGGGATTAATTAGCCTGAGTCTAACTAACCACTGTAATTGATGCAAATCTCTATCTGCAGCCTGCTGAGCCATCAGACAGTCACCTGCTGCAGTCACCAGCCTGGAGGACTCAGCTGCCAAAGCCATTCTGGGGCTTGCTCTGGAGCTGCCTGAGCAGCAGCCACTGCTTGCTCTTTGGGTGCTCACAAGGTTTCCTCTCTCTTCTCTTCCTCTCCACAGCACTTCCACGATGGCAGAAAGGCACAGCAGCACATTGAAACCTGCTGGAAACAGCTGGAAGCAGTGAGTAAAACCCTCCAGGTGGGGACATTGCAGTCAGCTCTCCAGTTTCCATCTGGGTGGCTCCAGAGGAGGTGCCTGGGGACAGAGGGGATGGGGAGGAGCTGCAGAACAGCACAGAGAGGTGCTCCTGGGCACTGCTGTGTGAAGAAGGGAGCCCTGCAGCCGGGCAGCTCTGGGGCAGGGGTTGGTGTAGGTCCTGCTCTCCTGGCCCTGCCCCAGAGCTGAAGGGTTCTCTGTGCCCTGCAGAGCAAGAGGAGGTTCGAGCGAGACTGCAGGGAGGCCGAGCGAGCCCAGCAGTACTTCGAGAAGATGGATGCTGACATCAACGTCACCAAGGCTGATGTAGAGAAGGTGAGAGGCTGGGCAGGCTGCTGGGGACCCTCAGTCCCACTGCTGGAGAAAGCTCCTGAGGCTCAGTGCCTGGCTGAGGGCAGCCTGCAGGATCCTTGCACCCAGGGAGGTCTCAGTCGCTGCGGCTGGAAAAGGTCCTAAGGGTCCTCAAGTCCAGCCATGGCCTGACACTGCCAGGGCCACTGCAGCACCAGGCCATGAGCACCATGGGCAGGCAGCTCTGCAGCACCCCCAGGGGCAGAGCTCTCTGCAGAGACCACTCTTGGCATGAGGATTCCTACCAGAGCCAGCCAGGGTGAGGTCACCACAGCTGGGCTGGCTCCAGAGCAGCTTCTGCCTGGCACCCCCAGGGTCTCTGATCACCAAGCTCCTGAGGGAGGGTTCCTGCAGTGCCCACTCTGTGATCCAGGGGAGACCAAAATTCCTGGGGTTTGACCAACACTCTGAAGCTATCCTGATGCCATTGGGTGCAGTGAAGCATTGCCAGGTTCGCTGTTCCTGGCCCTAGGTTCACAGCTTTCCATGTTCTCCAGGATCCTGGAATCTCTGCTGTCACAGATGGCTGGGGGGCTGCAGAGGGACTTCTCATGAGGGTGTCTGAGACAGGCCAAGGGAGAATGGCTTGGAGCTGAGAAAGAATTTCTTGAGTGTGAGGGTGGTGAGACTCTGGCACAGGCTGCCCAGGGAGGCTGTGGCTGCCTCCTCCTTGGGAGTGCTCAAGGCCAGGCTGGATGAGCCCTGAGCAGCTGAGTCTGGTTGAGAGGTGTCCCTGGGCAGGGTGGGAGGTTGGAGCAGCTGAGCTGTGAGGTCCCTTCCAGCCTGAGCCATTCTGTGCCATGGGTTTGGTGTCTCAGGTGGCCTTGGACAGCCCCAGGGAGGTGCTCCAGCCTGTTCCAGTGTCTCCCCACCCTCACTCTAAAGAATTTTTATCTCCTCTCCAGTCTCAATCTGCCCTCCTCAAGCTCCAACCCATCCCCTCTCATTCAGCAGAGTGTCTCTAGATCTGAGCATGCCCCAGTCCCATGGTTCAGGTGAAGCTTGAGGAAGTGTTTGTGTTGCTTCTCCTTTGCTGTTGCACATCTGTGGGTCAGAACCACCCTGTCGCAACCTCTCAGGGCAGTTTTCTCTTCCCTGGGTTTGATTCATGTGGGTAGGAAACAGCCAGGGGAATATGGAAGGGTTTGGTTCTAAGAAAAGGAAGAAAAAAAGTTATTTCTGTATAAAAAAAGAGAACAAAACAAAAGGCAAGGGAAGAACAAAGAGCTGAAGCTTAAAATACACCAAACATTGCAGGAAACTGAATTATAGGTGAGGAATCTCCTCCAGCCCTGTCAGATGCAGGTTCTGCTCCCCTGGAGCTCTGCTTTGTTCTGCTCTCACTTAGTTCAGGCCTGGGAGCTCTCAAACTGAATTTTGTTTTTTTTTTTTTTTTCCCTTTCCATCTATGAAGTTTTTCAGATGTTTGTAGTGTGCTGAGCACCATGAGGCTGGGGAGCAGAGGGCATCAAGGCTGCTGACAGGAATGAGGGCAGCAGGTGACAAGGAGCTCAGGGCACATCAAAGGCTGCTGAGGGGCTTGGCTGTTAGCTCTGCATTCACCACCATTGATCCTTCACCTTCGGGGCTGGCCAGGGCCCTTGGGAGCTGAGTTCATGCCCAGGGGGGTTACAGATGTAACACCACATCTAGGGGGGTTCCTCTGGCAGAGGAGGGTCAGCTCAGCTTTGTCTCTAGGCTGTGGCTTCTTCAGCGAGGAAATGAGGGCTTGCCCTAGATTCCTGTTGGAGCTGAGCTGTGCCCGAGGGTGCAGAGCTGTGGATTGCTGTGGGCAGCAGAAGGCTGAAGCACTCCTCCAGCCCTGTGCAAGCCTGGCCGGGGGGAGGCTGCACTCTTGTGCTGTGTGAGGTGGTGTCAGGTCCATCCTGGGGAGCAGTCCCTGCCCTGCTGCTCCTTTCCCAGGGCATGGAGGCAGAGGAGGGAAGTTCCTCTGCACCTCTCTGGCTGCTTGCTGTATCTGTGACTTAGTTATTGCAGAGCAAGGCTCAGGGCTGGCTTCAAAGGGGAGAAAGGAGGAGGGCTGGGTGATCCAGAAGGCATTGGCTGGCTCTGCAGTCAGTCTCTGGGCTGGGTGGGAAAGGAGAAGGTTATCAAAACGAGTGGCATGTGGCATAATATTGCTGAACAGAGAGCAGAGTGTTTGCCAAGGGCAGCGTGAGGCTGGGCCCAGCAGGGCAGGCTCTCAATGATGTCCTTTCTTTGCCTGCCTGCCCTGTGACTGGGCTGGCTCTGACAGCTCCCAGGGCAGAATGCAGCATTGTTGAGCTGGGGGCTGCTGGGGGGGCTGCTGGGGGCAGCTCTGCCCACCTCACCCCAGGGAAAGGAGCAGCATGGGGACTGTCACCTCCTCCTCCTCTTGCAGCCCTTCTGCTTTCTCCTGCCCTTCAGGGCTTGGCTGCTGCTCTCCTACTCCCCAGAGCTCCCCAGGCTCTGGCTGGGGCCAGGGCTGCTCTCTTGCTCCCGAGGCAGTGGCACCAGTGGCCCTCACTCCTCTGAGGGACACCTTGGCTACCTCAGCTTGTACCTGCACACCTGAGCAGACCAGAGCTGCTCCTCCTGCACTGGGGAGTGATGGAATGAAACCCTGCAGTGGTCACAAGCAATCAAAAGAACAGAGAGCTGCAAGTCCCTGCTGCACCAAAAGCCAAGCTACAGGAGGCTCTGAGTGAGGCAGAGCCTCACTCTCTACCTTCCAGTCCTTGTGGCCTCTGAAGCTGCAGCAGGAGATGCTGTGGCAGCTGCCAGCAGCCTTGCCTCAGGGCTAGCTCTTGGTGCCCATCTGCTGGGGGTCAGGAACCAGGGCAGTGCCATAGGAGCAAATCAGGAGTCCCTTCCCTCCTCCTTTCCCCAGGTGCTTCCAGATGTGCTTCAGGGGCCATGGTGGTGCTGGGTTGATCTTTTCCAGCCTTTGTGGTTCTGTGGAGGGCCTCAGGTGTGTGCCTGGGGGCAGGGCTGGGTGTGCAGCAGGGGAGGTGTCTCACACCTAGGTCCCAACTCCAGCTGCAGGACATCAGGACAGGTTTGGTGTGCAGAGGGCACTGTGCCCCCTGTGCCCCTGCAGTGCCTGCTCTGTGCTCCAGCAGCCCTGCAGGCAGCCTGCCTGGAGCAGCTCTCACAGGGGGCAGGCTGTTCAGCTGGTCTCATCCCTTCTCCTTTTTTGGTGGTGGGAGCATGGAGCAGAGAGCAGCACTGAGTGCCTGCAGCAGGCAGGGGGGGACAGGTGATGTAGGAGTCAGAGCAGCATGGAGGAGGTCCCTGAGCTGCTTCCCTCCCTGGGCCCAGCAGACAGCACCTGCAGGGAGAGCTTTAGGAGCCCACACAAGGGTTTTGTCAGCTCAGGCTGGCAAAGTCAGGGTCAGGAGCTGTGAAAGCAGCTTCAGGAACTGCTGCTGCCAGCAGGCCCTGGAGGTCCCCCTGTAAGCTTTCTGCTCTGTTGGAGGGCAGGGGGCTGGGGGCTCCCCAGCAGCACAGCAGAGCTGCTGCCCATGCGGGGAATGGTTTGGCCCCAGAGCAGAGCTGCTGGAGGGACATATAAGGAAGTGCTGCACTGTTTGTTGCTTCTGTGGGGAGCTCCAGAGCTGACATCTCCCTGGGACGAAGTGGTGCCCAGGGCTGCCTTTGCAGGCTCCTTGCAGTCACAGCTCACACTCCCCAGGCTCTGCTGAAGGCCTCTCTGCGGAGCAGGCTTCTCAGAAGCTGCTTTTACAGAGGAAGTGGCTGAGGCCAGCCAGGGGAAGGGGGGGAGGGCTTTGCCCCTTGGTGTGCTCAGCAGTGCTGGCAGGCACTGGGGGGGCAGGCAGGACCTGTGCCCTGTCTGGGCAGTGGCTGTGTTGGTGTCCAGGTGAGCAGCTTGCCTCCAGAGCAGGCACCTGGCAGCTTCTTCAGGGCTGGTGGTGGGACCCTGTGGGACCTCCCAGCCCATCCCCTGCCTCCTGCTGCTACCTGAAGCTCTGTGGTGCAGCTCTGAGCAGGGACAGGAGCTGTGGGTGAGTTCCCAGAGCTGCTGTCCTGGGGTCAGCTCCTCACCACCCTCTGCTTTTTGTTCCTGTTATGTTCAGAGGGTTCCACCTTGGCTGGTTTTGAGATGACTGTGGCTGAGGTGGGGATTTAGGAAGCAGTTTGGTGCCAGTGGATTAGGAAAGCCATGAAGGGCAGAATTGACCTTTAGCTCCCAGCAGGCAGGGAGCTGCTGCCACTGCTGGGGCTTTTGGTTTGCTCTGGGCTTTTGCCTGACTCATCTTTAGGAAGTCTCCAACCCACACCCAGGAAGGACCAGCTCAGAGGAAGGTTTGATTTGTGCTCCCTGCCATGCAGACCCTTCTCTGGGCCAGGGAGGTTTTCCTTCTCAAGGGCTTGCAGCTGCTCCAGCTGCTTGCAGATCAGCTGCTGGTTCCAAACCAGAATGGCTCCAGAATTATCCAGGCTTGGACCCAAAGTGACCACTGCACAGCTCCCCTTCCACTCCTCCCTCTCTTCTTTGCCCACTACTGTGTCAGGTCCAAACTCAGAGGTGTCCCTGTGCTGACTCTCAGGTACATCCTCAGCTGCACTGCTCTTGTTTGGGTTGATTTTTGGTTTGGTTCTGAAGTGGCAAAGCTGAGGGCAGGAGGAGACATCTCAGGTTTATTGCTGTCTCCCGGGGCTTTCCCCAGAGCTCTCTGACTTTCAGATCTGCCCTATCCAAGGTTTGTGCAGCCCCAGAATAGCTTCAGATTTGCATAAAAGCATCAAAGCTCTGAATTCAATAGCTAGGCTGTGAGTCTGGCTGCAGAGCCACTGCCATTTCATGCCTGGGGTTCAGTTTTCTCTTCCCTTTTCTCATGCCACATTCCTTGGGTGCAGTGTAAGGAGTCTGTGTCCCCCCTAGAGCAGACCTGGCCACTCGCATTGCCCTGGGGAGTCAGGAGCTGCATCTCTGGCAAAGTCTTGCAGCACACAACTGTGGAGATCCTGCTGCTGAGAGAGGTTCCTGGAGTGCCCTCAGCAGTGCCCAGGGGGATGATGTCAGGCGTGCCCTGCTCATGCAGCCTGAAGGCTGCTGCCCTAGGGGATGGGAATCTCCTTGCTGAGAACCATGGAGTTGGTTGGGTTGGAAAAGCTCTCTAAGGTCATCCAGCCCAACCCTCAACCCAACCTCACCATGGCTACATGGTTCTTGAACACCTCCAGGGCTGGGGACTCCACCACCTTTGCAGGGGAGACAGAGGCACAGGCTGCCCAGGAGGCTGTGGATGTCTCCTCCCTGGAGGTGTTCAAGGCCAGGCTGGATGAGGCCTTGAGCAGCCTGAGCTGGTGGGAGGTGTCCCTGCCCATGGCAGGGGGCTGGAGCTGGATGATCCTGAGGGTCCCTTCCACCCCAAGCCAAGCCATGATGCTGAGCATTCCCAGGGCTCCCAGCTCCTGCAGGGCCATTGGTTTGTTGCTTGCTCAGAGAGAGCTGATTTATGGTGCAGCCAACCCTGCCTCAGCTTCCAGCAGCTCTCCTGATCTGCTCAGGAACTGAGGGCAAACCAAGCAGAGACCTCAGAGCTCAGCTTCTGGTGTCAGCTTTCCATTTCAGGTGACTGTTCTCTTCTCATGGAGCTGGGGCTCAAGGCAAGCAAATTCCTGCTGGAAGCTTTCCTCCCCCCTGGCTGTGTTTTTAAGTCCTTGTTGGAGGGAGCTGCCCAGACCTGTGCCCAGGGTTCCAAGGATGAGCAGAGCAGTCTGCAGTTCCCATCCCTTGTGCTCAGTGCCTGCTTGGCAGGGACCCTCCAAGATCACTTTGTCCAAGCCCCTGCAGGCAGCAGGGACAGCTCCAGCTGGAGCAGGCTGCCCAGGGACACATCCAGGCTGATCTTGAATGTCCTCAGGGATGAGGCTTCAACCACATCCCTGCATTATTTCACCCCCCCTGAATCTTCTCCTGTTCAAAGATTTTCCTCTTTTCTTTTCCCCTCTTCTTATTTTCAGCCCTCAGTCTACCTTCCTGCCTTCAGAAAAGCAAATTCCAACCCCTGTAGCTGCTTGCCAGGTTCAGAGAGCCCAGAGTGCTTATTGTAGGGTAGTAAACAATGGAGCTTGATTTGGAGGCTGTGGAAATCAAAGCCTGGACTCCTGGCCCTGTTTGGAGGAGCCTGGCAGGCTTCCCACTGGTATTAATGATCCTGCCCAGGCTGCCAGGGTGGCTGCTCCCAAGAGGGGTCCTGCTGCTGGTGCTGCTGCTGCTGCCTGCTCCTAACAGAGCAGCTCTGTCAGCTTGGCTGCGGAGGGGAGGACCAGAGCCTGCAGCTGAAAAATCTGTGAGCAATTGAGAGCATTCCTGAGATTGGTGAAGTGTTTCTGAGTCTGCCTTTATCATTAAGTTATTTTGAGAGGGGTTGGGTGCTTGAGGGAGGGGGCAGGGGCTGATTCCTTGTGTTTGCATTGCTGTCTGATGTTGGCTTTACCAAAGACAGCTCTCTCTTGGCAGGCAGTGGCCTGGCAGGGCTGCAGCTCACATGCTGCTTGAGGCTGAAAAAGTGAGGAAAAGAGGGAGGTGGGGGGAAGAATGGGAGAAAAGAAAGGAGAAAGCAAACTGGAGCAGAGTTTTGACTGGGAACTGGCACCCTGGAGAAGAGAGGCTGCTGAGATGCTGAACTGTTCCACTCAGAGTGGGTCTGCTGAACAGCAGCCAAGGTTCTCTTCTGCTCCTTTCAGTTATTCATCTCCCTCCCACCAGAGCAGCCTTGGGGAGCTACAGTTTTTGTCTGTGTAGACCTAGCAGACAGTGTCCCTATTGACCCTCTGCTGCTGCTGGAATGTGCCTGAGAAGATTGTTCCCAGCAGAAAGTCTCTGGCTCCTTGCTGGGCTGCAGCCCCCATGGCAGGCAGGGGATGGCTGCTGGGAGCTGCTGCACAGGCACCACTTGGGCCCTGGGGGAGCAGAGCCCTGCAAAGGGCCTGGGGGAGCAGAGCCCAGCAGCCAGCAGCACCCAAGGGTCTGGGGGAGCAGAGCCCTGCAGCCAGCACCACCCAGGGTTTGTGTTTTGGTGTCTCCAGCTCATTGCAGATCAGCTGCTGGTTCCAAACCAGAATGGCTCCAGAATTATCCAGACTTGGATCCAAAAGGATCACTGCACAACTCCCCTTCCATTCCTTCCTCTCTTCTCTGCCCACTCCTGTGTCAGATCTAAACCCAGAGGTGTCCCTGGGCTGACTCTCAGGTACATTCTCAGATGCACAAATCCCTCTTCTGTGGAGCTGAGCTACAAATGACTCCTGGAATAGCTGCTGTGCCTCTGTGCAGCTCCAGGCCACTGCAGCCTTCCTCTGAATGTCATCAGCTCATTTCCATCATTCTGTGCTCCACCAGAGTGCAGGGACCCAGCTCTAAACCCCAGTGATGACAGTAGCCTAAGTGACAGACTCCAAGGAAGGACTAAAGAAACTTCTGGATTTTTTTTTCTTCACTGTATTTTTATTCTAAGATCCAAATAAGTCACTGGAAAAATATTCCAAGTGTTTGGAGCTTGCCAAATGCATTACATGGCCAGGAGGAACAAAGCATTGCTGGGGCTCTCATACCAAAATTCTTGGGTTTGGAAGGTGCCCAAATTTTCTTCATCTGCTGCCTCCTCTCCTCTGGGGCCAGTGAAGATCATTTGGTCTCCTCCTTGTACACGCTCAGGTCCAGACACTGACCTCACTCAGAGTGAGCCCTGATAGCTTCATCCCTGCTGGATCTGCCTGGAGATGGTGTTCAGCCCCAGAGCTGCTGAGCTGCACCTCTCAGAGTGCAGCAGAGGAGCCAGCAGTGCAGTGGTGCTGGGGCTGCTGCAGGAGGCACCTCAGACACTGAGTTCCTCTTGGAAGAGAGGGATGGGGCTCACAAGTGGGCCTTGGGCTGCAGCATCTGGTCCTGGAGGAAGGGCTGGGAGCCAGGCACAGGCTGACAGCTGTCACCTTTCCATGGCTGAGCAAGGCTGCCCTGAGCCCCAGCCCAGTTTAATGTGGAGCTGTGGCACCGTGCAGTTCACTGAGCTGTGGTGCTTGGGCAGGGGATTGATTGCTGTGGCTGCTTGGAGCATGCCTGCAGCAGGTAAATCTCTGCAGTTACTTGGTCAGGGCCAGCTCCCAGGAGCCAGCAGAGCTCAGAGGCTGGCTGGTTTTTTTTTTTTTTCCCCAACTGAATTGATTTCTCTGGTTATAATTTCAGTCTTCTCCACCTGCCCCTCCAACATTCCCTCATGCTGCTTGAATTATTCCTGCAGCAGGAATGTGAAGGGGCTCCTGGAAACACCTCCAGTTGTCTGTGCTTGTAGGAGGAGTGGCTGGGCTGGGGTGAAAGAAAGGCTGAGGTGAGCTGGGCAGCTGGCAGGGGGGAGCCTGTGCCTCTGCAAGGTGAGATCTGAAACCTCCTGGCAGCATTTGATTCCTTCCAGTTCTGGTTACTAAAATGTTCCATGGTTTGCTATTTGATGGATTTGTTGTCAGGAAACTGTCTGCTTGGAGCAGCTCTGAGCATATCCCTGTCCTGAGGGTCTTCCCATGGGATGCTGAAATTCAGTGTCCCTGCAGCACCCCAAAAGCCTTTCAGTGCCTGCTCAAGCAGCCTGCCCTGCTCCTTTATGGAAGGGACTGCTCTGCCCTGGGGCAGAGCTTGAGCAGAACCCCTCCTGGACACTCACAGCAGTGTCCCAGGGCTGGGTTGGCAGCAGGCAGGGAGGAGGCTGCCTGAGAAATGAGAGCAACCTGAGAACAGTGTTGATCTAGAAAGCCAAGTCCTGGGCTCACTCCCATCAGTGGCAGAGGCTGGAGCAAGGCTTTGGTCCACATCCTGGGGCAGGATGAGAGAGGCTGCCAGGAGCCCTCTGAATGCCCAGTGGGGGAGAGGGGAGATGTGATGAGTGGACATGGGGTAGAAGGGAAGAGGAGGAAGAGCTGCTGGTGAAGGCCAACAGCAAGGAAGGAAAAGGCAGCAAAGATAAGCAGATGGGAGAGAGAGGAAGGGAATAACCCTGGGCAGTGAAGCAGGGAACAGAAGGGCTGGGGAGGAAGCAGAAAATAGCCAAGGGTCACTCAGGGACAGGCTGGGCAGGGAGAGGAGTGAGATTCATTGCCCAGTGCTCTGCTCTGCTGGGTGCTGAAGCAAATCATCCATGTGGGTAAAAATAGGAAGGGAGCTGTGGCTCAGCTGCTGCCCAGCCCAGGCTCCCCTTTCCTGCTGCTCCTCACACCAGGGCTGTGCAAGGAGCTCTGCAGGGGGCATGGTGGGAGCAGGGTTAGGAGGATCAGGGATGAGACAGAGCCATGGTGGCTTTCTTGTGGTGCTTCCCTTTCCCCCAGCATCCTGCCAGGAACCACAGCCCAGGGCATGAGCTGGAGCAAGGAGAGTGTCCATGAGTGCCCAGAACACAGGTGTGGCCTTGGGGCCGGGAGGGGAACAAACCTGCTCTGGTGCTGTGCAAGCAGAGGTTGGGCATGGGATGGAGAAGGGTTGATGGAAAGGCTGAGCTGGCACAGGCTGCCCAGGGAGGTGGTGGAGTCCCCATCCCTGCAGGGCTTCCAGAACTCTGTGGCCGTGGCACCTGGGGCCATGGTGGTGCTGGGTTGCTGGTTGGACTGGATGACCCCAGAGGCTTTTCCAACCTTCCATGATCCTTTAAGAGAAGAGAACAGCAGCAGCTGAGGCACCCTGAGGGCTGTGCTTGGTGTGGGTGAACTGTTTGACCAAGCAGGAGTGAAGCAGAAGCCCAAGTCTTCAGACAGCCTCCTGCTGAGGTCCCTGTGCTGCCTGCTGCTCAGGGCAGGCAGGTGAGGAGGGACCCAAAGCTCCTGAGCTCCATGCAGTGCAAACAAAACCTCTGCTGTGCTTCCCCTAGGCCAGGCAGCAAGCCCAGCTGAGGCATCAGATGGCAGAAGACAGCAAGGCAGAGTACTCCTCCACTCTGCAGAAGTTCAACAGTGAGCAGCATGAGCACTACTACACACACATCCCAACCATCTTCCAGGTGAGCAGCCCTGCCAGCTCCTCCTGCTGGGCTCCGGAGGAGCCTGCTGCAGCCAGCTCAGCTCTGCCACTGCCTGCAGCCTGCTTGGTGATTTTTGTCACTGCTGCCACGTTCTGTGTGCAGTCTGGGGAAGGATGCAGAGCTGGGGAGGAGGATTTGTCCCTCTGGGAGGTGATCTGTGGTGAAGGTGACACTGCCCTGTTCTGCTGGATTGTGGTAGCCTTTGGAATGCTCCCAACCCTGCTCTTTCCAGCTCCCTGGTCCCTGCAGCTGGGCACTGAGAGCCTGATTTGTGTGGCTGGGGCAGCATTGCAGCTGGGCAGCCTCACAGCCTCTTACAACCTGCCTCAGATGGCAGCTGCCAGCAGAGAGAGCAGCTGCAGTGGGCGGTGGCAAAGGCTTCAAGCAAAGAGGCTGCAAAGGAAGAACCAAAGAGGCAGCAGAGTTCTGCTGCCTGGCATTGGGTTAGGGCTGGGCTGAGTGAGGAGAGAGGGACTGGAGAAGAGCAGAGGCTGTAAGTGGCTGTTGCATTGAAGAGGTCATCAGAAGTGGAAAGTAGAAGCCCTGGAGGGAGGAGGTGTCACATGCTGGGCAGCTGAGGAGGCACAGCTGGCACTGGACATCCTCCTGGCCCTGGCTGGAGCTTCTCAGCTCAACAGCTCCTTCTGCTGCATCCTGCTTCAGTGTCCTGAGATGGCTTCAGGGGCTGGAGAAAACCCCCTGTGGGGACAGGTTGAGGGAGCTGGGGCTGCTCAGCCTGCAGAAGAGAAGGCTCCGGGGAGACCTCAGAGCACCTTCCAGTGCCTGAAAGGGACACAGGAGAGCTGGGGAAGGACTTTGGATAAGGGCTGGGAGTGACAGGATGAGGGACAATGGCTTTGAGCTGGGGAGGGGAGACTGAGCCTGGAGAGGAGGAAGAAATTCTTTATAGTGAGGGTAGGGAGAGACTGGCACAGGCTGCCCAGGGAGGCTGTGGCTGCCTCCTCCCTGGGGGTGTTCAAGGCCAGGCTGGATGAGGCTGAGTCCAGTTGAGAGGTGTCCCTGCCCATCTCTCTCATCTCTGGGGTCCCTTCCAACCTGAGCCATTCTAGGGCTCCATAAATCAGCTTTTTGGGGGTTTTTAATCGTAAGAAGTGAAAACTGAAACATTTCCGGTAACAGGGAGAGAGAACTTCTGGAATGGCTTGATGCTGGGGGGGGAGGGCCCAGCATCACCTGGTGCTGGGGAGGGGGGAGAGGGTCCAGCATCACCTGGTGCTTGAAGCATCAATCAGAGGGCAGCTGCTGAGTGCTGTCTGCGAGGCTGGGGTGCTGCTGGGGGTGAGTGGAATGTGGTGTTCCAGAAAATCCAGGAGATGGAGGAGGGCAGGATCTTGAAGATTGGGGAGTCCATGAAGACCTTCGCCGAGGTGGACCGCCAGGTGATCCCCATCATTGGCAAGTGCCTGGATGAGATCACCAAGGCTGCAGAGCTGATTGACCACAAGAATGTAAGTGTGGCATGGCTTGCACTGTTGCTTGTCATCATCATCATCATCATCATTGCCCTGAGGAGTCCACAGCTCCAGGACTGTGTCCAGTCTGGGGCTGCCCAGTTCGAGAGGCAGGGGGAGTCCAGCAGAGGCTACCAGGACCTGAACATCTCTGCTGTGAGGGGGGGCCTGATAGGGCTGGAGAGGAGAAGGCTGAGAGGGCTTCTGATCCATGTCTATCAATATCTGAAGGGAAGATGCCAGGATGAAGGTGCCAGGATGAAGGTGCCAGGCTCTTTGGGTGGTGCCCAGGGATAGGACAAGGAGCAAGGGGTAGAAGCTGGAACACAGGAGGGTTCCACCTCAGCATGAGGGCAAACCTCTTTGGTGTGAGGCTGCTGGAGGCCTGGAGCAGGCTGCCCAGAGAGGTTGTGGAGTCTCCTTCTCTGGAGACTTTCAAAGCCACCTGGCTGTGTTCTGTGTGCCCTGCCCTGGGCTCTGGCAGGGGCTTGGGCTGGATGATCTCCAGAGGTCCCTTCCAACCCCTCCCATTCTCTGGTTTTCAGCACTGATCACTCGTGTGGGGACTTCAGTCCTGGGTCAGGAGAGCTTTCCAGGCACAGGGCTAACACAGAGAGCAGCTTCTTGCCCCCAGGCTGCCTTGTCTGAGGCAGGATGTGCTCAGATGATTTCCCAGACCCCCTTGGCACTCACAGATCCACACTTCTCCTTCTCCTCCTTGTTTTTTCCCTTCCAGCAGCAGCCTCTGCTCTTGCTGCAATAATTAATCTCTGAAACACTCTGATTGCAGCCCAGGCTCCTGCACAGAATAAGGAAGCTGTCTGGCAGAATTCCAGACCCCTGCTAATCACCAATTCTCATTCAGATGAGTTCTGTGTCCAACAGGCAGAAAAGTGAATGCTGCAGAAGTAGATTCCACTTAGTTTGGGAATAGTGGAAGTGTTTCAAGTGCTGGCTACAGAAATTGCCACAAAAAGCTCTGGCAAAACCTCTGCTTTGCTGTCAGGTCTTTCTTTGCAGCTGTGAGCTTTGCTGGCAAGCTGTGAAGGAGCTCTTGCAGATTGCTGACCATCCTTGCAGGAGTTAAAAGAAGCCTCCCTGGTCAAAAGGCTGCTGGAGAGCTGCCTCCAGCTCCCTGATGCACTTAGCACAAGGGCAGATGTGTTTTCTGCTCCCCCCTCTGTCAATGAAGCCTCTGCTTGCTCCTTCAGCTCTTCTCACTGCTCCCATTAGTGCCTCAAACACAAGCAGCTTGTGGCCCCTTGCCTCATGGACCTTCCCAGGCCTCCTCTTCACTGCAACCTGTTCTGAGCTGCTCAGTGCCCACAGCCTGGAGAGGGCCTGGACTGGCAGCACTTCTGAAATGAATCCACCACTCCCTGCAGAGCAGCTGAGGAAGCCAAGGAGTTGGAGCATCACTCTTGCAGGGTGGGAGAAGAGGCAGAGGGAACAAATCTCAGCTTCACAGATTGCATTGGGTTGGAAGGGAGCCTCCAAGGTCACCTTGTCCAACCCCCTGCTGTCAGCAGGGACAGCTCCAACCAGAGCAGGCTGCCCAGGGACACACTGAGTCTGATCTAAATGTCTGCAGGGATGGAGCCTCAGCCCCATCCCTGGGCAGCCTGTGCCAGTGTCACCACCCTCACTGTGCAGAGCGTCCTCCTGATGCCCAACCTAAACCTGCCTGCTCCAGTTTCAAACCATTGCTCCTCATCCTATCCCCACAGCCCTCCCCAGCCTTCCTGTGGGTCCCCTTCAGATGCTGAAATGCAGCTCTGAAGTCTCCCTGGAGCCTTCTCTTCCTCAGGGCCCCTGTGTCTCTGGGTGCTGTTGAGAACCATGGTGACCTGAGGGGCAGATTGAGTGTTTGCTGTTTGCTCTACAGCATAAATATGGCAAAGTTCTGCCTCGTGCCCAGCCTTGGTCACTGCTTCATGCTCCCTCTGGGGTGGGCAGAGCTCCTGCTAGGAGCAGCAGAAGCTGTCTGGGGTTGCTGCTCAGCCCTGCTTCTGCTGCAGCTCTAAATGTGCTGCCTTCCCATCTCCCTTTCCTCCCAGCTCAGCACAGAGGTCAGGCTGCAGGGCAGGGCTGTGGTGACTGCTGGGTGAACCTGTGCAGAACCTGCTGCAGAAGGCTCCAGCAGCAGATAAAGTGAAGCTGCTGTGGTCTCTGGAGTTCCTGTTATGACATGGGCTGGGTGATGGATGCAGCTTGCTGCCTATTTTTACCTCCATTGTAGTGCAGAGGTGCTCAGAGCCCATGGGAAGAGCACTAAAACACAGGGGAAGGGCTGAAGAGCTGCAGCAGTTGGGGTGCTGGATGTAACCTGGGGGCTGTCTCTTCTCTCTTCCTTCTTCAGCCTCCATTCCTGGCTGTTTAAAAAAGAAATCCCTTCAAATGTTTAGATTTGGGGCAGTTTTGGTGAGCTCCTGGAGAGGATTCTTCTGCCTGCCTGCAGACCAAGCAGGAATTTCACAGGGCAGCTGTGCTGGGTCAAGGATTTTAAGCCTTAACAATTTCCCCTCACAAGCTCATGACGGCCTTTGCAGAGCTGCTCCAGAAGTCCCTTCCAACCCCCCCCTTCTGTGCCTCCTGGCCCCTGGAAGGGGCCCAGCCGTGATGTCACTGTGGGGCTTGGTTCCTACAGACAAACTCTCTTGTCCCTGTACTGATTCTCTGTGCCACCCTCCTCTGACCTGAGGTGAGGTGAGCCTGAGGTGTTCACTCCTGTCCCCCCGCAGGGCTCCCAGCTGGTCCCAGGAGCCTTCAGCTCAGGGTTGTTCCCTCTTGTGCCCCTGCAGGGCTCCCAGCTGGTCCCAGGAGCCTTCAGCTCAGGGTTGTTCCCTCTTGTGCCCTTGCAGGACTCCCAGCTGGTCATAGAAGCCTTCAAGTCAGGGTTTGAGCCCCCAGGGGACGTCGACTTCGAGGACTTCACGCAGCCGATGAAGCGAACCGTGTCTGAGTCCAGCCTCTCCAACTCCAGGGGGGATGGCAAGGCTGAGCCCAAGTATGGGAGCAAGTCCAAGGGCAAGCTGTGGCCATTCATCAAGAAAAATAAGGTACTGAGCTGCAAAGCTGAGCTTGGTGTAGGCGTGGATGTCAGGGAGCTCTGCCTTGTGGGGCAAGGCTGGCAGGAGCAGGAGTGGAGTGCTGGGGGCAGGAGCTGGTAGCTGCTGTCTGGCTGTGGTGTTTGCTGTAGTCTTTGGTTGTTTAAAGTTTGTTTTAAATCTTTTAAGATTTTGTTTTTCTTGTATAATTTCCTTGATTATGTTGCAGTTTTAATATGAGTTCACCTCCAGTTGTCACATCTCTGCTATGGTCCATTCCTGTTCCTAACTGAGAGGGAATTGTAGACTGCTGAGCTAGTGCCATGTGTGCCAACTAACCTGGGTCCTGTGGGGAGCTCTTCCCTGGCATCATTCTTCTGAACCTCTCCTTGGCTTCTTATTTGAGTTCTCTTCTCAGTCTGTGCCCTGGGGGCAGCAGTTGGGTGGCTGGGGGCAGGGGACTGCTGGCGTTCATCCTTCCTGAGCACCACTAATGGAGCAGAGCTAACCGAGCAGCTGACTACTGAGGAGTCCTCATTAACTGCTGTGTCCATTCCTGTTCCCATCCCACTGTCATGTCTGACACCATTCTGCATGGCAGCATCCATCTGGGGTACCAGGATGTGCCAGGGGGGCTGGGCTGGGTTGGTTGCCACTGATGGAAGCCCAGAGGAGCTTTGCCACTTTGGTCTTGCCCTTGCTGTGAACTTCACCAAACCTTTGCTGCTCATTGGAGGCAAAAACCATCTGCCCAGAGGGTAGATTGCTGGTGCCAGGGGGAACCTCTCTGTCTGGGGCTTCCATCGCTGGAGCCAGGAAGTAAGGCCAGGGCAGAGCAGAGTGGCAGAAGAGGCATTTGTGCAGTGTGCTGCAGCACTGAGGGGTGGCCTGGAAGCAGGCAGGAGTCTGGTTTGTTGTTTTCCAGGTGATAGAAACCCTGCTGGGCACTAAGGTCCTTCCTTACCTGAGCCATTTCAATTCAGGCATTTGAAAAAGAAAAAAAGCTCTCTCTATGTGCATTTTTCTGAGCTGTCCACAGAGCAGAACAGGGCAATTGCTGGGGGGTAGCAGTGCACGGAGGAGTCTGCATGAGCTTCCTCTCCAAAGACTTTTGTGTTGCTCTCCTGCTGCACCACTGATCAAAGCTCCACCCAGCACATTCTCCATGTAACACAACTCTTGAGTACTGCTTTTTTTTTTTTTTTCTCCCCTCCCTCCCCCCACCTCCTCCTCTTTTAAACCATGGTCCTTTTTTTGGATATTTGATTATTTAATTGGTTTATTTCCCCCCCCTCTGGATTTCAAGTGTTGGTTTTGATGCTTATTTTCGTTTTGTGTTTTTATCTCTTTGGTTTGTTGTTTTTTTTTGTATTCTGTCACTTCTCCATCTCTTACACGTAGCTTATGTCCCTTTTAACATCCCCTCATCAGCCCCCTCCTCCTCCCCCTGCCTCTGCCTCACCCTCTGCTGTTCCCAACGGCCCCCAGTCTCCCAAGCAGCCAAAGGAACCCCTCTCCCATCGCTTCAACGAGTTCATGACCTCCAAACCCAAAATCCACTGCTTCAGGAGCCTAAAGCGTGGGGTAAGTTCTGCTCTGGATTCCTCTCTCTCCTCTCTCTCTTTCCTTCCTCCCTCAGGCTTTTTATTGCACCTTCTGTTCTGTGAAACCTCTCTCTGTTTGAGCCAACCCCTCGTGTTCTATCCCAACATGCAGACAAATCCAAACCTCTGGCCAGCCCTTCGTAGTCCGAAGCCCCCCACAATGAAACCACAAAAAGGTTCAGCTGCTGTTGGAAATGTCCCAGGCAGGGCCTTGAGGAGGGGAGGGATTGTCCAAAGGGTGGCAGGAACAGCTGAGTGGTGAAGTTCAAGTCACTCATGTGGGAGCAGCAAGCAGAGCTGTGCTGTAGCCCTGCTGCTGCTTGGCGCCTGCCCTCATGTGAGCAGCTTCCCTCTCTCAGGGTGGGTTCTGCTCCAGGTCTGTGACAGGAGGAGGAGAGTGACTCAGGAAGGATTTGAAGAAGCAGTTCTGATTCCAGGCAGATCCCTCCAACCATCTGACACTTGCCCCAGCAGGAGGAAGCTGACTTCCCTCTACTGCATGGCCAAGGGAGTTTGGGGTTGCTGCTGGTTTGCCCTCTGTGTGGGGCCAAGAAGCCCTCCATGGCCAGCCTTGGGTCCAGAGCAATCTGCAACAGCAGTTTGTGGCCCATCAGCCCTCTTCTGAGCTGTGTTCCTGTCTCCATCCCTGCTGTTGGGTTTTCCCAGCCCAGCAGCTCTGCTCCTGTGCTGCTCAGCTGCTGTGGAAGTGTTTCAGTGCTCTCCTTGGTAGCTTTCATAAGCAGTAAGCAAAAGGGCAAATCCCTGAGATAAAAAGTTTCCATTTTTCAGCCAAACAGAAAATTTTGTTTTGTTTTTATCTTCCCAGAAGCTGACACTTGGCATTGTTGTGCTGAAAAACTGCTGACCTTGCATGGCTTTGGCTCCTAGGTTAAGGTCCTTAGGATGGTTTTCTCCTATCAGAGAGGCAGGAAGGGGACAGAAGTGTTCAGTTTTAGGAGGTTCAGGACGAGCAAGCAAGGAAGTGACTCCTCCAAAGAGCCCAGAGGCTGACATTTAGGGCTGGAGCTGTGTGCAAGTGAGGTGATTTCAGCAGGGAACTTCAGGGGTGAGGTAGAGAGAACTGAAAAGTGCTGCCAGCAAGGTTTTGTCTCATCTGCTTACAGGCAGGACAGGGAAGCACCAAGAGGTTCTGTGCAGGGTGGCTTTCAGTTCTGTGCTGGGGAACTGACAGTTGATGGGATGTTCAGAACCCAAAAGTGACCTGGGGAAGTGAGAGGATCCTGAGAGGACAGGCTCTGCTCATCTAGAGATGGAGCAGGAGAGGCTGCAGAGCTCTGCAGCTTGTGCTTCTCATTTGGCAGCTTGTCAGGTTCACATCTCCTTGGTCCCTGGTGGTTTCTGTTAGACAAGTGGCCAGCCTGGAGGCTCCTGGGAGTGCCAGGTGACCTTCAGAAGTCAAAGCATTTATCCAGGCAGACAGCACCCCCAAATCCTGCTGATTTCAGGTGAGAAATAAGTGAGTGGTTTCTGTTTCCCCAAAAGCATCTGAGTTTTGCTCAGGAGCAGCAGTGTCAGGGATGCTGGGCTGGGAGGTTGAGGTCAAGCCTGGCCCTTTGGGGAAGTCACAGCCAGAGGAGTGCAGGAAATGAGGATGCTTTGCACAAGTCATGATTCAATTTATGCTTGCTCTGCTTCTTCTGATTCCATTTGGAGGACAAAGCAAACTCAATATGCTGCTGCTTGGTCTTGACTCTGGGTGGTTCTGCTGCTGGATTGCCATGGCAGCAGTACCAGTAGCACCTCCCTCCAGAGCTGCTGAGCTAACCCAGCCCAGGGCACAGCTTACACCTGGGCTCACTGTCTGCCCGCAGGGACTGGGCTGTGAGGGGGCAGAGGGCTGGGAGCTGGGACACAAGGGGCGCAGTCAGATTCCCCCTTCCCAGAGGCAGGTGGAGGGACTTTTGTGGTTTCCTTTGTAGTGGAGGTCATTGACTTCATCCCAGTGTGGTTTGGTTCCCATGCCCCAGCTCACCTCGTCCCTCCCCACCCCACCTTGCCCCCACGACGTGCTGTGTCCACACCTCAGTGCTGGTCTGCCCCTATCCCACTCCTTTGTTGTTCTGGGAGCATGCAGGAACAGCAGCACCCCAGCAGCCCCCTCCCACCTGCCCTGCTCCCTGCCCCTGGCACTACCAGTTCCAACCCAAGGGCTTGGCTGTGCCAAGCCCAGGAGCTGCCTGCGGGTGGGGAGGGTAAGGCTGTGGCTTGCTGTGGCACAGAGCTGTGCTCTGCCTGCCTGTGTGTGCTCAGCACTGAAAGGTGGGACAGCTTCTGGGGTCTGTGGGGATGCTAAACTCCTGATCTTCACCTGGGAAGCTTCCACCTTGCCCTTGCAGGGTAGTCACCCCCGCAGCTGCCTCTTGCTGTGGGAGCAGCAGACACGGGAGGTGCTGTGCTGGTCCCCACCGTAACGGATTTGTTTTCTCTTGCTGACTCAGCAGCAGACTCAGTCTTTGTATATTCACAAAGAACTGATGAAGAGGACTTTAGGGACCCCCACGTGTGCCATTGAGGCTAGGCAGTATGTTGTAAGTGCCTGTCTGGTGTGCTCAGCCCATGCCCTCGCTGCACAGTCGCTAACCCCACTTACAACAACGCCCTTAGTGTGCCGTGGAGATGTGCTGGGGAAGAGGTAAAAGGAAAACTGGGGAGGGGGGAAGGGGGGGAGGGCAAGCTGCAGCTTTTTACTGTGTGCAGGAAAGAGATATCTGCCAGTCCTGGAAATGCTGAAATTGGCACCATGCAAGCAGCTGGAGCTGTGAAATTGGGAGTGGGCACCACAAGCAGGTGCCCGGCATTCGTTCAAATTACTTCACAGAAAGGTTTGGGTTGGAAGTAACCTTTAAAGGTCGTCCAGCTCCAACCCCTCTGCCATGGGCCTCTAGAGATACTTCCCAGGTTGCTCAAGACCTCATCCAACCTGGCCTTGATCAATGTGGTCTTGAGCACCCTGAGCCAGCCCCTGGTGCCCTGCAGTGCAGGGACTCATCCTGTGCCCTGGTGGTGGAGCTCCCCTAGAGCTTTCTGCAGCTTCCCTGAACCATCTGCCATGAGGAAGGTTCATGGAACTGAGATCTGTGACCTCAAAACACTCCAAAGCAGAGTGTGGGGAGACTGTGGCAGGACCCCCAGAAAGCAAATGCCCTTTGGTTGTGTGAAGGCCAGAGCTTGATTGCAGCCCTGCTCTCTGTAAGTGAGGTTGGTGGCCGTGACTGTCTGATAACACATGGACCTGCTGCCCCTCATGCTCTCATGTGTTATTGAAGCTTGTGGCTCTTAGGCTCTCCATTTGCCCCCTGCTAGACTTGGTTCAAACCAAACAGCTTGAAACAGATTTGCTCACTTGGAAGAAAGGTCTGAATTAATGTTGGTCCTTTGGGGCTGCCCTGCTTCCCCAAGAGTTGTGAGCAAGTTTCTAGCTGTGCAAGCCCAACAGAGTAGCCCAAAGTAGTCCCTTAGTGTTTCAGGCAGACTTCTTCCCAGTCTGCCTGGATGTGTTTATAGAAACTGAATTGCTCTGCTGTAAGATGCTGAGCAGAGCCCAGAGTGGGAGGCTGTGGCTCTGCCTTGTTTCAGCATTTCACTATCTGCAGTCCCTGAGCTGCTTTGGGATTCGCATTGGTGGGCACAGTCCTGATGCTCCCTTGGGAAATGCTATTAATAAGGTCTCTATTTTGTTGTTGTTGTTATTATTTTGTTCATACTTAACAGCCTAAGAACTGGGCATCCAGTGTCTATAATCCTGTTGCAAGTAGCTGAGCCTGCAGCAGAGGAGCAGCCCTGCTGCAGCTGCTGCTGGCAGTAGAGCAGTGCCTGTAGAGCGAGTAGCTAGAGCCTAGCGCATGTAGCAGCCACGTCTGTGCCTCCTCTAGAGTGCTTCATAGGTGAAGGTTGGTTCTGCTCCATGAGTCTTGTCTGGTTCTCTGTACCCAGGAGCTCACTTTGTGCTGATCATGGCTATGCTAAAGTTCACAGGAGTGCCACAGCAGTAATGCAAAGGAGAGCTGCCCACACTGCCCCTGACCAGCAGCGTCTCTGAGCTGCTTCCTGTCCCCTCCAGCCTCGGTCTCCTCTCAAATACTTTGGGTTTGGTTGCTTTTTTTCCTTTCTTTCTTTTTTTTTCCTTTTTTCCTTTTCCCTTTTTTAATGGTCTCTCAGCCCAGAGAGTGAATTCCTCCCCTGCACTGATGTGTGCTCCCCCACAGGGCTGCTGAGCTGCAGTGTTGTCCCAGGGCACAGCAGTTCCCATGCAGGGGGTCACTGTTTGTCCTTCCAGGGCCAGATTTTTCTCCTTGCTGCTGGGAATGGTTAGTTAATGAAAAATTTGGGGTTCTTCAGCCATGCTGGCAGAAACCTCACAGGCTTGGAGCCACCTTGGCTTTTAAACCCAAATGCTAAAGAAGCAGAGAGCTAACAGAGCTCTGAGTGGAGACAGCTCCTGGAGGCTCCCAGCAGAGATGACTGCAGGAGGTGATCCCAGCTCCCATGTTCCACTGCCTGGGACACCAAGGATGTGCATTTGTGCACCTGGAGCATCTCAGAGCTGTCCTCAGAGGGCTGCTAGGACAGGCAGTGCTCCTTGCTGGAGGAGCCTGGCTGCAGTCTGGGTTCCCCATTGGCTGTCTGACTTGGTCTCCACAGCAGCTCCCTGTGCCCTATGGCACGGAAGAGAGCAGCAGTGGAGCTCAGAAAACCTCCTGAATGGCAGCTGCCACCACTCCTTGCACTGCTGGGAGGGGTGGTGGTGGTGCTCAGCTGCCCAGGCAGATGTGTTCTGCAGGCTGCTGGGAGGGCAGGGATGAGCCAGGCTGCTCTGCAGGCTCTTCTCAGCCTTTCCAGAGGAACTAAAAGATGAGGGCTGGGCTCAGTAGCCTCAGAGGAGCTAATCCTGTGTGTCACTTACCTCTCACCATGCTGTCAGAGGAGTGATTTGGCCTAAAGAGATTTGGGATTTTTTTTTTCTCCTCCTTGGTCCTTCCCTTGTCTGACTCCATGGCAAAAGAACTTTGGAGGGTTTTTGTTTTTCAGTTGTTCATAGAACGCAACAGGACTGAGAGTGCCCAGGCAGCACCAGGCACCATCAGAGGGACACTGCCCTTGGGAGACAGGCCTGAGAGCTGGAGATCCCTGAGATGAGATCCCTCTGTGCTTTTTGCTGCTGGAGGCCCAGGGCCATGCCTCCTCTCTTCCCTGGGTGGTGTTTTCCCCTTCTCTGAAGCCCTTGCACAAAGCAGCTGCTGCCTGCCCTTCAGCACAGCTCTGAAGTCCCCTGCAGGCATTGGCAAGCTCTGAGGCTTTCTCCCCATCAGGGCTGCTGCTGCCTAGGGAGATCCTACCCTGGCTGTAGCTGCTGCCAAGGAGGGACCCCGGGGCAGGAGGTCCCCTGCCGTGGTGCAGCACAGCTGGAGCAGTGTGCAGAGAGCAGCAGCTGGCACTAGCCTCTTGTGAACTTTGGCACAGACCTGTTGGTGGTTCCCATCCTGCCTTCAGCAGCAGCAGGGGGGTTGTGTTCAGCGGTGGTGAGAGCAGCCTGGGAAGTTCCTCTCCTACTGATGCTCTGTTGTTTTGTTTTGTTTTGTTTTTTTCTCTCTCCCCTCCCTGTATCTCTCCAATTCCCCCATGAAGCTTTCTCTCAAGCTGGTAAGCAACATTTTCAGCATGGTTTGTCCTGTCCTCAGCACCTCCTCCTGCCTGTGTCCCCCTGCCCCTGCTGCCCTGCACTCATTAACTGCCCAATTTGTCTCCTCTCTGTGTTTGCTTCCTTGGTGTTCCTCAGCTCACTCTGAACTCGCAGGTCTGGAGCCTGATAGAGGTGATCAGAATTCAGCCTTCCTAATCAGCTGCTAAAAAAAATTAACTCTTTAATTTGTAGCTTAGTTTCCACTTGTAGAATCCTGGGGCTATGAAAATGTAGAAGGAATTCTGCTGCTGCCTGAGTGTGCAGCAGAGTATTGAAAGGAAGAATGGAATGGAATCATAACAAGAGGGAAAAAAAGAGAAAGAAAATTAAATAAAACTTTTAAATTAAAAATATAATAAAAATGGAAATAAACTTTAAAAAAATGAAATAAATGAAATAAAATTTAAATTATAAAAATCGAAATGAAATGGGAAAAAAAAGAAATTAAATGAGGAAAACAATGGAAAAAATGAAATAAAATTTAAAAATTGGCCAATGATAAAAATTGAAATGAAATGGGAAAAAATGAAATGAGGAAAAAAATGAAATAAAATTTAAAAATTGGAAAATGGTAAAAAATGGAAATGAAATTAGAAAAAATGAAATAAAATTTAAAAATTGGAAAATGGTAAAAAATGGAAATTAAATTAGAAAAAATGAAATAAAATTTAAAAATTGGAAAATGGTAAAAAATGGAAATGAAATTAGAAAAACTGAAATAAAATTTAAAAATTGGAAAATGGTAAAAAATGGAAATGAAATTAGAAAAAATGAAATAAAATTTAAAAATTGGAAAATGGTAAAAAATGGAAATGAAATTAGAAAAACTGAAATAAAATTTAAAAATTGGAAAATGGTAAAAAATGGAAATGAAATTAGAAAAAATGAAATAAAATTTAAAAATTGGAAAATGGTAAAAAATGGAAATGAAATTAGAAAAACTGAAATAAAATTTAAAAATTGGAAAATGGTAAAAAATGGAAATGAAATTAGAAAAAATGAAATAAAATTTAAAAATTGGAAAATGGTAAAAAATGGAAATGAAATTAGAAAAAATGAAATAAAATTTAAAAATTGGAAAATGGTAAAAAATGGAAATGAAATTAGAAAAACTGAAATAAAATTTAAAAATTGGAAAATGGTAAAAAATGGAAATGAAATTAGAAAAACTGAAATAAAATTTAAAAATTGGAAAATGGTAAAAAATGGAAATGAAATTAGAAAAACTGAAATAAAATTTAAAAATTGGAAAATGGTAAAAAATGGAAATGAAATTAGAAAAACTGAAATAAAATTTAAAAATTGGAAAATGGTAAAAAATGGAAATGAAATTAGAAAAACTGAAATAAAATTTAAAAATTGGAAAATGGTAAAAAATGGAAATGAAATTAGAAAAACTGAAATAAAATTTAAAAATTGGAAAATGGTAAAAAATGGAAATGAAATTAGAAAAAATGAAATAAAATTTAAAAATTGGAAAATGGTAAAAAATGGAAATGAAATTAGAAAAAATGAAATAAAATTTAAAAATTGGAAAATGGTAAAAAATGGAAATGAAATTAGAAAAAATGAAATAAAATTTAAAAATTGGAAAATGGTAAAAAATGGAAATGAAATTAGAAAAAATGAAATAAAATTTAAAAATTGGAAAATGGTAAAAAATGGAAATGAAATTAGAAAAAATGAAATAAAATTTAAAAATTGGAAAATGGTAAAAAATGGAAATGAAATTAGAAAAATGAAATAAAATTTAAAAATTGGAAAATGGTAAAAAATGGAAATGAAATTAGAAAAAATGAAATAAAATTTAAAAATTGGAAAATGGTAAAAAATGGAAATGAAATTAGAAAAAATGAAATAAAATTTAAAAATTGGAAAATGGTAAAAAATGGAAATGAAATTAGAAAAAATGAAATAAAATTTAAAAATTGGAAAATGGTAAAAAATGGAAATGAAATTAGAAAAAATGAAATAAAATTTAAAAATTGGAAAATGGTAAAAAATGGAAATGAAATTAGAAAAAATGAAATAAAATTTAAAAATTGGAAAATGGTAAAAAATGGAAATGAAATTAGAAAAAATGAAATAAAATTTAAAAATTGGAAAATGGTAAAAAATGGAAATGAAATTAGAAAAAATGAAATAAAATTTAAAAATTGGAAAATGGTAAAAAATGGAAATGAAATTAGAAAAAATGAAATAAAATTTAAAAATTGGAAAATGGTAAAAAATGGAAATGAAATTAGAAAAAATGAAATAAAATTTAAAAATTGGAAAATGGTAAAAAATGGAAATGAAATTAGAAAAAATGAAATAAAATTTAAAAATTGGAAAATGGTAAAAAATGGAAATGAAATTAGAAAAAATGAAATAAAATTTAAAAATTGGAAAATGGTAAAAAATGGAAATGAAATTAGAAAAAATGAAATAAAATTTAAAAATTGGAAAATGGTAAAAAATGGAAATGAAATTAGAAAAAATGAAATAAAATTTAAAAATTGGAAAATGGTAAAAAATGGAAATGAAATTAGAAAAAATGAAATAAAATTTAAAAATTGGAAAATGGTAAAAAATGGAAATGAAATTAGAAAAAATGAAATAAAATTTAAAAATTGGAAAATGGTAAAAAATGGAAATGAAATTAGAAAAAATGAAATAAAATTTAAAAATTGGAAAATGGTAAAAAATGGAAATGAAATTAGAAAAAATGAAATAAAATTTAAAAATTGGAAAATGGTAAAAAATGGAAATGAAATTAGAAAAAATGAAATAAAATTTAAAAATTGGAAAATGGTAAAAAATGGAAATGAAATTAGAAAAAATGAAATAAAATTTAAAAATTGGAAAATGGTAAAAAATGGAAATGAAATTAGAAAAAATGAAATAAAATTTAAAAATTGGAAAATGGTAAAAAATGGAAATGAAATTAGAAAAAATGAAATAAAATTTAAAAATTGGAAAATGGTAAAAAATGGAAATGAAATTAGAAAAAATGAAATAAAATTTAAAAATTGGAAAATGGTAAAAAATGGAAATGAAATTAGAAAAAATGAAATAAAATTTAAAAATTGGAAAATGGTAAAAAATGGAAATGAAATTAGAAAAAATGAAATAAAATTTAAAAATTGGAAAATGGTAAAAAATGGAAATGAAATTAGAAAAAATGAAATAAAATTTAAAAATTGGAAAATGGTAAAAAATGGAAATGAAATTAGAAAAAAAGAAATAAAAAAGAAATAACATTTAAAAATCAAAAACTAATGAGAGTTGAAACTAAATAAAATGAGACACAATTTTTAAATTAAAAAAAAAAAAGAAAACAAATAAAATTCAATGACATGGACCTGAAGTGCAGTCACAGGCCCAGGTCTGTGTGCTGCTGGCCCTTTCCCAGAGGCAGTGCTGTCTGTGGAATGCAGCACACTTTGCTTTCCACGTCCAGCTCTGCCTGGGACCTGCCTCCCTCCCTCCCTCCCAGCTACATTTTCCAGCCCTGCACAGTGCTGCAGCTGACCACTGCTGGTTGCTGGCAGTGCTGTAGAGCTCTAACCCACAAGGCTCAACCCAGCCTGGCCTCACTGAGGGGTGCAGAGCCAGATCCCAGCTGGGAACCCCAAGGTCTGCCTTGGATGCAGCTGGGAAGGTTTCTTGACCCCACGGTAAGGTAGGAGCTGGGAAGGGAAGGGAAGGGTGGGGACACCTGGGGGGAAAGCAACTTGGGTGCTGAGCGTCACACAGGAGCTGCTGCTTGAGATGCTCCACACCCTGCTGAGCTCCCACAGCTGCTCCACCTTCCTCTGCCCTTGGAGAGGCCACTCACAGCCTGAGAGCAGCTGACCCCCTGCCTGCCAGCAGGCAAGAGCCACAAGGGGCTGGCTGCAGCTTTGGGGGCTTCAGAGGAGCTGCAGCACAGCCACAGCTGCAGTAGCTTGGGAGGTTTTAGAGGAGCTGCAGCAGAGTCCCAGCTGCAGTAGCTTGGGAGGTTTCTAGAGGAACTGCAGCAGAATTCCAGCTGCAGTACCTTGGGAGGTTTTAGAGGAGCTGCAGCACAGCCATAGCTGCAGTACCTTGGGAGGTTTTAGAGGAGCTGCAGCACAGCCATAGCTGCAGTACCTTGGGAGGTTTTAGAGGAGCTGCAGCACAGCCACAGCTGCAGTACCGTGGGAGGTTTCTAGAGGAGCTGCAGCAGAATCCCAGCTGCAGTAGCTTGGAGGCTTTCTTAAAGGAGCTGCAGCACAGCCCCAGCTGGAAGCTGTCTCCCTCCTGCCCAGGCTCAGTGTCTCGAGGTGCTCTCATCACCACACACATTTTGTCCTTGGATGCATCACTGTGGACCTGTTCTGTCCACAGCAGATTCAGAGGAGCTGTGCAGGCCATGAAAGCTTCCTGCTGGAGCCCTGGAGGAGCCAGGTCCTGCTGCTGCTCTGCCAGCAGTGTCTTGCTTGGGCTCCATTAGCAATATTGCTACTCTTGCAGACCTGTGGTGGGTCTGAGGGACAGCTCAAGCACCTAGAAACTTGCAGTCCTCCTTCTTTTGGCTGTTGCCAAGCCCCTGTCCAAAGCATTTATGCCAGGGCCTGGGTTTGTTGTTCTGCTGGTGGTGTGAGCAGGGCACAGCCTCCCTCTGCAGGAACAAATCCTCCCCAGAGCCAGCTTGGCCTGGCCTTCCCCAGGAGCTGCACAGAGCAGATGTGCAGAGAGGGCTTAGCTGCAGCTCAGGTAGAGGAAATGGCCTTGAGGATGACTTCCTCTTGGATCCTGGCTGTGCAGGAGCCAGAATGGGGCTGATGAACCTCAGCTCTCCCCATACATAGCTGCAGCCCAGAAGCTGGTCCTGGCACAGTCTCATCTTGGGGCCAGTTGCAGCCCAAATCCCAGTGCAGGGAGCAGCAGTGAGCATTGGGCCTGGCTGGTCCTCTGCTAGCACCTCAGAAGCAGCACAGAGTGCTCCACACCTCCCTGCTGAGGGACCTCTGGGGGCATAGGCAGAGGTCACTGCTTGAGAGAGCCCGGGGGGGTCTGGCTGCAGACCATGAGCTGTGCCCAGAGTGTGCAGAACTTGTTCCTTGACTCCTTTGGGAGCAGGAACTGAAGCTTCTGTTCAGGTGGGAGATGACAGAGCCCAGGATCAAGGTCAGCTCTGAGGCCCAGGCACGCTCTCCTGTGGGACACTGCTGCCTTGGTCTGAAGCACTGTGGACAAGGAGACTGAATTTAGTCCAGCCCAGAGCTGCTGGATGATGCTGAAGAACCACAGGAAGATCCTGTTCCATCTGACTGGTTCTTTGGTTCTCCTCATTTAGAGCTGGGGTTAGAGTGGTGAGGAGAGCCCTGAGACAAAGTGGCTGCACTGGGGCAAGGCTCAGGCTGTGCAGAGCCAGAGCAGGGCAGCAGCTGGTGCATGTGAGAAGTGTGTGAGGCAGGAGCAGGGGAAGGCAGCAGAGCAGCTTTGCATGAGGGTAGAACTCTGTTCCCTTAGATGTGATGATCACTGTGGGTGAAAAGGGTCTCTGAGCCCTGCTGCTGAGCTGAACCATTCTGCAGCTGGTGATCTGCCATTGGCCACCAGCTGTGGGACTGGGAGGTGGTGCTGGGGTTCTCCCAGAATCCCAACTCCTCAGGGGCTGCAAACCCTCCCTACAAAGCAAAGCAATGCTTCAGGCCACTGACTCTGCACAGATCTCTGTGAGCTGCTTTCAAAATGCAATCCTGGAGGATTCTTTCAGGCTCTGATTGTTTTTGTTGTTCCTTATCCCTCCCCCTTCCTCCCTTCCACTCTGTGCAGGGAGCAGGGCCAGAGGACTTCAGCAATCTCCCTCCTGAGCAGAGGAGAAAGAAACTTCAGCAAAAGGTGGATGAACTAAACAGGGACATCCAGAAGGAGCTGGATCAAAGGTAGGGCAAAGCTCTCCAGTGAGAGGTGGAGTCTGTAGGCTCAGGTAGGACAGAAGCCACCACAGCACAAGCAGCAGCAAGGCTCTGGGCTCATTTGATGCTCTGCCAAGAACATAACCACCTGAGCAGATGATCTGAGCTCCCTTCCAACCTGAGCCAGTCTAGGATCCTGGAGGTGTTCAAGGCCAGGCTGGGTGAGGCCTTGAGCAGCCTGGGCTGGTGGGAGGTGTCCATGGCAGGGGGTTGGAACTGGGTGATCTTGAAGGTCTCTTCCAACATTCTGTGGCTCTGGAGTTAACTCCAGGTTAAAACCAGGTTTAAAAACAGAGCAGAATTGAGGATCCTTTTTAAGTGGCCTAGGAAGCAGCCCCAGCAGTTCAGTAAGAGTTAAACTAACTCTGCTCCATGTGTTTGCAGCCTTGTCCCTGGGGGCTGCCAGCACAGGGCAGTCCCACTCCTTGCCACCCACACTTCCCTTCTCTGCACACAGGGAGCAGAGGCAGCACAGGGCTGCAATTGTCCAGGCTCTGGTGGGAAACTCAGAAACATGGAGATGGTTAACTTGAGTTGTGGGACTCGGCCTAACCTTCCTCCCCCCAGCTCATGCCCAGAGCAAAGCTGAGTGGCTGTGCCAGCAGCACAGGGAAGCAGCTCCTGAGTGCAGCCCCTCTCAGCTGGGCAGTGCTCCTCAGCCTGCAGAGCCCTTTGCTGGCTTCCCTGCAGGTTCAGCCTCGGTGGGGCTGGGGCAGTGCTGTCCATCAGAGCCCCCCAGGCTCTTCTGAGGGCTCTGTGAAGGTTAATCCTGCCCTTGCTGTGCCCCTTTCATCCTGGCAGGCCTTAAAACTGCCCTCTCTGAAAGCCCAGGCAGTTGGCACCTGGGCTGGCAGGAGGCAGCCCCCAGAGAGCATCAGCAGGCTGGAGGTCACCTTGTGTGGCCCAAGGTCCATCTGTCACTGTGCTGTGACAAACACAAACCATCTGCATCTGCCTTTGCTTTAAGCAGTGTGAAATGAGGATTTTTGCTCCTTGTTTGGGTTGCAGAAGGCAGACTGCAGCAGGCAGGGTGAGGGCTGCTGCTTAGCTCTGCATGTTTGCTGTGCATGTGTCCAGCTCCAGCTCCTTGTCCTTGTTTCCCAGCTGGGCTCCAGCCTATGGTGGGTGCTAATGGTGCAGCTGAGCCCTAGGACTGGGCTGATGTTCCTCTGGGAAGCTGAGGTCTTTGTTGCAATGGTTACAAGATCATTTTTTTGTTGTTCTGATCTTCCCCAGGGTTAGCAGGCAGCCACTCTAGTGCAGAAGGATTGTGTGAGGCTGAAAGTCAGTCCCAGCTCCTGCTCCTGCCTTGCAGAAGGCCTCTGCCCAGGGCTTCAGTTGTTTGCTGCTAGCAGGCTGCAAGCAGGCTCTTGGAGCTGGGCTCAGCAGCCCTGCAGGTGCTGTGTGCCTGCTCTGACACAGCACGCCAGAGGCCTCTGCTGAGGCTGCTGCTGCCAGCCCTGCCCACTGCAGAGCCCTCAGCTGCAGCTGGAGTGAGGAGCCTGAGGGTTTGGCTTGTGCACAGCATTTCTGCCACATCACAGTGTAGGTTATAAAGAGGTCACCTCCTGCCATCCCTGGCAGTGAGCTGTGCTGGTGCCACCCAGAGAGCCCCTGGCTGTATCTTCTCAGCGGCCTTTGGCAGGGCAGGCTCCAACAGGGAGCAGGGCAGGGGCAGTTTGTTGTCCTTTATCTGCCCCCAGGCACTCTGAGACGTTTGCTTCTCCTCCTGTCCCTCAGAGATGCCTTAACCAAGATGAAAGATGTCTACATCAAGAACCCTCAGATGGGAGACGCTGCCAGTGTGGACCAGAGGCTGGCAGAGCTTGGGCAGAGCATTGAAAAGCTGCGGCTGGAGGTGCAGAAGTTTGAGGTATGGGAAGAGACCTCCAGGGAGCAGCCCCTGAGCCTGCCCTGTGTGGGCGGCACTGGGTACCTGGCACTGTCCCCCTGCAGGGCTGGCTGGCAGAGGTGGAGGGCAGGCTGCCCGCACGGAGCGAGCCAGGGCGGCGCCAGAGCAGCCTCTATGAGGCTCAGCACACAGCAGCCATCAACAGCTGTGCCCAGGACAGAGAGAGGTACAGTACCCATGGGGTGTCCTGGGAGGGGTGCAGTGCCCATGGGGTGTCCTGGGAGGGGCACAGCACCTGTGGGACCCAACTTTAAGAGCCACTTTCTGAGCGTGGTGAGGTCTGTGCCAGCCCCAGGCTGGCTGGGGGCAGCTGTGCTGAGCTGTGGGGAAGTGCCTGAGGGATGAGCCAGGTTGGAGGGGGTGAGGGTTGGGCTCTTATCCCTACTCTCAGGTGAGAGAAGGGGAGGAAATGGCCTGAAATTGTGCCAGGGGAGGGTTAGGCTGCAGATGAGAAGTTTCTTTGCTGCAGGAGTGGTCAGGGATTGGCACAGGCTGCCCAGGGAGGTGGTGGAGTCCCCATGCCTGGAGGTATTCCAGAACCCTGTGCCCATGGCACTTGGGGCCAGGGTTTGGTGCCCATGGTGGTGCTGGGCTGAGGCTTGGACTGGGTGATCCTGGAGAGCTTTTGCAGCCTTAGTGGTTCCATGAGCACTGTGCCAGCTGCACAGCCAGAGCTGGGCACGGTGTGGGGTGGCTGAGCTGCCCCAGCTGCTCGCCCTGCCCGCGGTGCCTGGCAGCAGGCTGCTCCGGAGCCTGCTCGCTATAGTTGCTGTGTCTCTTCCTCTCTTGAGCAGCCCAGATGGCAGTTACACAGAGGAGCAGAGTCAGGAGCCTGACGTGAAGGTGCCTGCCACCGACTTCGACGATGAGTTTGATGATGAAGAGCCTCTGCCCACCATAGGAACCTGTAAAGCTCTCTACACCTTTGAAGGTATCACCCAACCTGTGCTCTCCTGGCAGCCACTGCTTTGTGTGCCTGGCACAGCAGGGACTGGGCTCAATTTTGGGCTCCTCACTCCAGGAAGGTCATTGAGGGCTGGAGCAGGGCCAGAGAGGAGCCACAAAGCTGGGGAAGGGTCTGGAGAAGAGGGCTGGGAGGAGCAGCTGAGGGAGCTGGGGGTGTTGAGGCTGGAGAATAAGAGGCTGAGGGAGACCTCATTGCTCTCTACAGCTCCCTGAGAGGAGGCTGCAGCCAGTTGGGGGTTGGGCTCTGCTCCCTAGGATCAGTGATAGAATGAGAGGAAATGGCCTCAAATTGTGCCAGGGGAGGTTAGGTTGGAGATGAGGAAAAATGTCTTTGCTGCAGGAGTGGGCAGGGACTGGCACAGGCTGCCCAGGGAGGTGGTGGAGTCCCCATGCCTGGAGGTGGTCAAGAGCTGTGTGGCCATGGCAGCTGGGGCCAGGGTTTGGTGCCCATGGTGGGGCTGGGTTGAGGCTTGGACTGGATGCTCCTGGAGGTCTCTTCCAAGCCAAACAGTTCTGTGGCAAGTGGGAAACCTTCCCTGGCCCCTGCAGTGCTTCAGCAAAGCCAGGGCGAGGGAGGCTGTGGGGCAGGGGTTGTGCCTTGCTGGGCAGGGGCTCTGCAGGAGCAGGAGCCCAGGCCCTGCTGTCAGGGTGCCCTCCACATGTCCCTGTGTGAGGCTGCTGTGCCCAGCTGAGGGTCCTCTGGTTCCTGCTGCCAGCCACACTGCAGGCACCGCATCGGTGCCACCTCGGCCTGCCCCCTGCTGCCCCCTGCCTCTGAGCTGCCATTGTGCAGGGGGTGAGCTGGAGCCTCCTGCTGTGCCCCCAGGTCAGAATGAAGGAACCATCTCGGTGGCAGAGGGGGAGCTGCTCTACGTCATCGAGGAGGACAAGGGGGACGGCTGGACGCGCATCCGGCGCAGCGAGGACGAGGAGGGCTACGTCCCCACCTCCTATGTTGAAGTCTATTTGGACAGAAATGCCAAAGGTGCCAGGACTTACATTTAATGCTTCTCTTGTCACTTGGCTTGCTTGGCCACAGCCACCCAGCCTGGAGCTGCTCTCTGTCACCTCAGAGCCTGTGCCAAGCCTGTGCAGTGCCACCGAGCGCAGAGAGCCCTGTCCTGGGCTGCTGTGCTGCAGACCCTGCTGGGTGCTGAGCCCAGGAGGGTGCTGTGCTGGCCCTGGAGGGGGGAAGGGCAGCCTGGCCTGGCCACACACCCCCAGCACTGCAGCACCACAAAGCCCTGTGGGTGCCACAGGCTCTCCTCAGGTGGCATCTGAGACGTCCTCAGGAGTCAGCTGATTGGCCCAGGGCAGTGCCTCCCAGGGCTGCTGGCCTGGGCCTCAGTGTGGTGGCTCCTCAGAGCCTGCTGTCTCCTCTGGACCTTCTGGTGGAGGCCTGGCCAGCAGTGAGAGTGCTGGGGAGGGGAGGGAGAGGCCTGAGCAGAGCAGGGCTGCACACAGCCTGTGGTCCTTGCTGGGTGGGCACAACATTGGCACTGGGGGGTGGCCTCTAGCTCTTCCCATCTCAGGAGTGGGCTCTGGGCTGCATCTGCTGCCTCAGATGAGGTGCAGCTGCTTCAGGTGACCATAACCAATGGCTTCACCTCCTGCTCACACAGCAGCAGTGGAGGCAGCTCCCAGGCTGGGCTCCAAAACTTCCTCTGCTGTTGCTTTTCCCTCCTCAGAGGGTGGGGGCTGGAAGCAAGCAGTGCTCCAGGGAAGCCCCTGGCTGGCTGCTGCTGGCCCCACTTGGTGGTGTCACAGACTGGGAATCAAAAGCTTTCAGCCCTCTCTCACATCAGGATGTGTCTGAAGCCCTCTTGAAATGCTTTTGTGTTCCTTCAGTCACCCCTTCAGGTGGCTGCTCTTGTGTGACACGAGCTGCCTGCTCCAGCCCAGAGGAGACTGAACCATTCTGCTTGTGTCTGGTCAGTAGGAGGAGGAGGAGAAGCTGTAGGGCTGTGGCTGAGCCCAGCCTGAGGAGGTCACTCCTCTGGGCTGGGTGCTGGGCAGCCTGGTGCCTCCCCTGCTGTAGGCCCAAGGGCAGGAGCTGGCTTCCTTCTGCCACCATGCAGCAGCTTGTGCCTGCTCTGGCAAAGGCCAGGGGGGTTGGGGTGCAGAAAGCTCTGAGTGAGGACCCCACATTCCTTGTGTGCTCTGCAGACGTGGAGAGTGAGGACAACCTCCTGTGCCCTCCTCATGCCATCCTGGGAGGTGCCATCTCCTGCTTGTGCCCTCTCCTGTGTGGGGCAATGCTTGGAAGCAACCTGAGGGTTCTGCTGTGTTCAGCTGGCACAGCTCAGCTGGTGGCATCTGCATCTGAGTGAGCAGCCTGGGTCACAGCAGGGCAGAGCTCCAGCAGCTCTGCTCTTGAGCAGCAGAGCAGAGAGGGCTGAGTGGAGGTGAAGGAGCAGAGCTCTGACCCCCTCCTGCTGCCCACCACAGCCCAGGGGTGTCTGCAGCTTGCCCTGCAGGAGGGGATGGTGCCAGCAGCAGGGGTGGTGCTGGGGTGGTGCTGGCTGCTGGGGTCAGCACAGCCTCTGCAGAGCCATCAGCAGCTGCTGCTCTGAGTCTCTGGGATCTCTCTCATCATTTAGTGCTTGCCAGGTGAGGTAGGGAATGGGAGGGATCAGCTGGGCTGTGGCTTTGGGAATCCTGCCCCTCACTGCTTGCCCTCAGCCCTCCCAGTGCCAACCAAGCACCAGAACTTCCCAGCTCAGGTGCCTGGGGGCTGAGCTGGCTGCACCCTCTCCCTCTCCCCCTGGGTTTGGAGCTACTGCTTAGCCTCACTTTGAGAGCTCCCAGACCCTCTCCTGCTGCAGTGGTTTTGGTCCCTGGACTGCCTGCTGCTGGGGCTGTTCCCTCTGGCCAGAGGCTGCTCCATGTCTGTTCTTATTCCCTGAAGCATCCTCAGCTGCCAGGGCTCTGCAGCTCTGTACCTGCTGGCTAATAAACAATCTCTCTTCTCACTGCTCTCAGGGTTGTTTTTTGCCAGGGGCAGTGTGCTGTAGTTCAGCTTTGCTGAGGGAAGGCAGAGGCCCCTGGCTGGGCACAGGGTGTGCAGAGGAGGGGTTTAGAGGCTGCTTCCACCTCCCTGTTCCTGGCTGGACTTCCCTGGCCTCTGAAGGGGCTCTGCAGGCTGTGCTGGTCTGGGCTCCCCTGCAGATCCCCAGTTTCACCTTCCTCCTCCCCAGTGCCAGCCCTGGAGCTGGCCCAGGCTCAGCACCTCTGCAGACTGAGACCTCAGAGCTTTGTTTTCCCTCTTGCACTGAGAAAGTGCTGGCAGGGTCCTGCTCCTGCCCCCACCCTGTTGCCAGAGCAGTGTCCCAGCGATGCTGGGGGCAGGGCTGGGGGTGGGTGGCTGCTGCTGGGCTGCTGTCCCTGCCTGCCCCAGCTCAGGAGCCCTCCTTAACCCCTTGTCAGCCCTAGATGCTTGGCTGCTGTGTTCCCTTTAACCTGCTGCAGGCAGTGCTGCTCTTCAGGGCTGCCTCTCTGCCCAGCCCCCTTCTAATCCAAGTCTCTTTCTTTTTGTCTCTCTTATGTTTTAGATCCCTAAAGGTGTTTGTGCTGTGCAAGAACCTCGGGGCGAGCTTGTCACAGGAGGAGACACAAAATGGTCTGTGTAGCCTGCAGGCAGTCAAACACTCCCACAGGGAGCCAGGCTCCCAGCCCTGTCTGGAGCTCCCACTGACAAATTCAGACCTAAATTCCATCCCAGCCTGACTCAGCAGCTTGCTCCTTTCCCTGGCATGCTCCTCGTGGCTCTGATTCACTGAGCAGCCTTCCCCCCTCCTGCCAGCTTGGCACAGCCCCACTGTGACCCCATCACCAACACCTGCCCCTCTCTCAGCTTCTCCCAGCACCCATCAAAGGGCATTGGCTGCCCCTTGAGGCTAAAGGGTGCCCAGGGTCCCCAGCATGGTCTGTCTGCTGTCCTCCCTCACCCCCTGAATGTATGCCCTGGGCCAGCAGCTCTCACTCTGTGCCTTGAGTGCTCCTCCCAGGAGGTGGAAAGCAGGTGGAGAGCCTCCCCTGGGGGCAGGCTTCCAGCAGCTGGCCTGGGCTGGGGGCTCAGAGGTGGCACACTGTGCCCAGGTGCATCATTCAGTGTCCTCACTGATACTTGCCAGCCTCTGCTCTGGCTTAGCTCCAGGCTGATGCTCTCCCCAAGTATCAATCCCCTGTGACCTGGCTGTGCCCTGCCAGCCCCAGGCTCACCTTTGTGTGCTTGGCTCCTGCCTGTTCTCTCTGCCCCTTTACCCCCTCCTGCCTCCCTCTTCCTCCTCCTTCTCCTGCTGAGACACACAGACAGTCCCAGACAGGCAGTGGCAGTGTGGGCTGCAGCCCCAGGCCGCTGCTCCCCAGGGCTCCGTTTTGCTCTCGATTCCAGCTGCATGCTCGCCCTGGCGCCTTGCCCAGGCCACCTTTGCCAGGGCCACCTTGCCCAGGCCCCCACTGTGTGCTGGCTCCTTGCCCAGTGTCCCTGCAGTCATCTCCTGTTGGTTTGTTTTGCAGCCTTCCAGCCCTGCCTCCTCCCTGTGCATGGCCTCTGTGTTCTCCTCACCTTAGTGCTTGACTTGCAGAGTTGCTTTAGGGCAGTAAGAGCAGAGCCCCAGGCAGCCTCCTCCTCCTCCTCACACCTTGCCATGGACTGGAGCTCGACCCAGGAGCCAGCAGGCCCTGTGCCCACCCTGTGCTCACTTGGGTTCCTTGGAAGCAGGAGCTAAGGGGTGCTGCCCTTGGTCCTCTCCTGCAGCAGAGGCAGAGCTGCAGCACCTCCAGCTGTGACTCCACCTGGACCTCAGCTGCCTCAGGAAGGCTCTGAGCTCCTCCCCTCCTGTGTCCTGCCTCTGGGCTGTCTCTGTCCCTTCACTGCTGCTGGGATTTTGGTCATCCTGTACCTAGCTGAGCCCCATCAGAGTCAGCTGCTGCTCAGTCCCTCCTGAGGGTTAATTTATTCAGAGATCAGCAGATCCTCCTGGGAGGGAATTCACTTTGCTCTTGGGGATCCTCAGCAGGTTTCATATCCCCAGACTTGAGAAGATCAAAGGGAAGCCACTCTGGCAGTGCCCCTGCAGTGAAAGCTCTCAGGTTGAGTTTGCAGCCATAGGTTGTGTGGTGCTGCTGCTGGCTCAGTGGCCAGGACTCAGCTGCTCTCCTTGCTGGGCCTTGCCTGGCCCTGTGTGGGATGAAGTCATTTTGGAGCTGGCTGACAGGTGCTGCTCAGAGCTCTTTTCCCTTCCTCTCCATTCCAGATCCCCTCTCTTGCTTTTGCTGGCACAGAGCCCTCAGCCCTGCAGCTCCTGTCTCATGGTGCTTGCAGCAGCCAGCAGCAGCTTCTGCTTTTCCTCCACCTCCAGTGGCTCAGGAGCCTGCCCCTGGCTGCAGGCACTGGCAGGGCCCTGATCCATTCAGTGCTCATCCCCAGTGCTGCTGCTGTGCTCCCTGCGCTGCCTGGAGCCAGCAGCCTGCAGCAGCACCCTTGGCACCTGAGCTTTGTGGAACCCCCTGCTCAGGGCACAGCAGCACCAGAACAGCTCCACCATGGTTTTAGCTGCAGGGTTTCTCCTCCTGGTGTGGAATCAGGAGCTGGAAGGATTCCTTCTCACCTCCTGTGCCATCTGTGTGAGCAGGAGCTCTGAGCTTTGCTGTGCTCTGCCTGCCCTGGGGCCCAGTGCAGCCCTGCCAGCCCCTGCACATCTGGCCAGCTGCAGCCTGTGCTGCTGGAGCAGGAGGCTGGCTTTTGCTGCCTGCTCTTCTCTAGCCCTTCTGCCAGAGCAGCCTGGATGGAGGAGGCAGCTCCCACCTCAGACCTGCAAGGAAGAGCCCCAGCAGGGTCGAGGCCATCCCAGGCTCATTCCTCTGCCCCTCTCTGCAGGGGAGCCAAGGAGGAGCTTCAGCAGACCCCACCCTGCACAGGCTGAAGGACTCAACTTGTGGCTGGTTTCTAACAGCTCTGACTTTACTAACCCTGCCCAGGAGCTGCTCCTCCTGGGACCTCCTTAGCCCCAGCAGAAGCCTCTAATGCCCTTTGTCACCACCTGTACATAGAGAAGAAACCTTCCTGACTGACACTGAAAGCTGTGGTTCATGCTGAGTGCTGTTCAGAAGTTCATCCAAGTTTGATGCTTTTTGTTCTTTGGGGTTTTTGTTTTCCTGCCTGAAGTGTCAAAAACCAAACAAAAAGACCTAAAAGAAGCCAAAATTCTATTTTAAGATGATGCTGTTGAGCACTTTTTTATCTGTATATCTGTGTTTGTGTTCTGAGCACTGTCTGGAGGTCCTGGAGGCATCTCAGTGTTGTGATTTCATTGCCAATGTGTAACAGGTTCTGGTGTTGCCCTTCCATTGCTGGAGACAGAATCCAACCAAATAAAAGTGCTTCCAGTGGAAAACCAGCAGCCCCCTTGTGCCCATGCCAGGGGAGTCACCACCTGTGGGAACAAACAGCTCCTTCCAGCAGGCACCTCCCCAGGACACTTCTGACCAGCCACAGAAGAAGAAAGAGGGTTTGGAATCCTAGGATGGCTCAGGCTGGAAGGGACCTCACAGCTCAGCTGCTCCAACCTCCCACCCTGCCCAGGGACACCTCTCAACCAGACTCAGCTGCCCAAGGCCTCATCCAGCCTGGCCTTGAACACCCCCAGGCAGGAGGCAGCCACAGCCTCCCTGGGCAGCCTGTGCCAGACTCTCACCACCCTCACACTGAAGAGCTTCTTCCTCAGCTCCACTCTAACCCTGCTCTGCCTCAGCTTCAAACCATTCCCCCTGGGCCTATCTCAGACACCCTCATGAGAAGGGGAACAGAACCTCCCCCTGACTCTGCCAGGGCAGAGCTGGGGCTGTTGTCTGGGTACTGAATGGTCTCCTCCTGAGGGGAGGGCCCTGGCTGAGGGCTCCTGGCAGGTTTGGAGCTGCTCTGCTGTTGCTGAGGGACCAGGGCTGGGTGTGAGCTGCAAGCTTGGAGCTCCAGCTCTGCCCCTCAGGCAGCTCCACTGCTTCCCACCAGGCAGAGCAGGGCCTCAAGGCTGCCAGGGACGTGAGGTCCCTCAGTGGGACACCAGCAACAGCCTGAGAGGAGATCCTCTGGAGCCCTCCAGCAGCTCCCTGCCCCTGCAGCTGCTTGCCTTGGAGTGACTCTGAGCAGTGCTGGCCCCAGGTGCCAGGCTGGGGCCTCCTGGCCCACACTGGGCTGGAACTGGCTGAAAAAAGGGAAGATTTTTCTCAGCAGCCTGCAAGGAGCCAGTGCCCTCCTGCAGGGCACAGAGTGGCCATGGCTGCTCAGGGGGGGCCTGCCAGGCCTCTTGAGGCCTCTTGGCAGCAGCAGCTTTGGGGATTTGTATTTTTGAAGGCTTTTTTTGCATCCCTTGTGGGCAGCAGCCCCTCCCCAGGCAGGCAGGCAGGCAGCAGAGCCCAGGCTGGATGCAGAGGGTTTATTGTACCACGTTCTCAGCACAGGTGACAGAAGCACAGCAGGGGGGCAGGGGCTGCACAGCACCCTGGGGACACCAGGGGCACACAGAGGCTGACAGGGACATAAGAGGGAGAAACCCCAACAGTGGCTCAGCCTCTGCCCCCCACCAGGGCCTGGCTGGGGCTGTGCAGCAAAGAGGGCAGGGCCATGGCCATGCTGAGCCATGTGGGGAACAGGTCTGTGGCAGCTGCTGGCTGCAGAAAGCATTTGGTCTGAAAAGGGCCAAGGACCTAACCTGGAGGCTTCCTTTTCCTTTGCAGATTCCCCAGGAGCAGCCTTCCCTCCTCCCTCTCACTGTACCTGAGGAGGTCCCAGCCCCAGGCTCAGCCTGGTACCAGCTTGGTGCTGTGCAATCATTCAGGGTTCAGCAGCATGAACAGCCCCAGTGTGGCTCCCCAGCCCCAGGAGAGGTCGCCTCAGCCCTGCTCTGCCTCCTGAGCTGGCACTCAGCTGCTGCCCAGGGTCCCACTGCTGAGGAGCTCAGCCCAGGGCTGCCAGGAGCTGCCCTGCTGAGGAGAGTTGTGTTTGGCCTTTTTGTGCCCATGCCTCTCCCACTGCTGGAGACTCCTCAGTGGTGGCAGGGGCAGGGAGGGATTTCTGCTCCCCTCCGGCCCCTAGGCACACAAGCAGCAGCAGTGTGGGGCAGCTGGAGCCACTCAGCACCTGGCTGGGAGCTTGGCTGCAGAAAGCAGCTCAGGCCTGAGCAGCACTGACCCAGGGCCCTGGCCAGGGCTGCTCCTCACCCTTCACACCCCCCACAGCTGTGGGGACAGCTCCAGGCTCCCAGCAGGGTCAGGCTGAGCTCTGGATTTTGAAGCAGGAGTCCTAAAGGCTGTGCCAGAGCTGCCCTGTGTCAGGCTCCACCAACAGCTCCCAGCTAAAGCCACTCCTGAGCTACCCCCCGGGGGGCTGCAGCCCAGAGCTACAAAGGAGCTTTGGGGCAAGAACCCAGGGAAGAGGCTCTGGGGAGGAGGATGCAGCTCCCAGCTTTGTTCTCTGAAAGCATGGAACCAGGTACAAGGAGAAAACCAAATCTGCAGGACCATGGAAGCGAGGCTTTGGGAGCTGGGGGAGGAAAGAGGCTCCCTCAGCAGGGCCTGGGTGAGAGCAGCTGAACTGGCAGGAATCAAGGATCAACCCCAGAAGTGGTGCCACCAGCACAGAGCCACCTGCAGCCCTTGTGGCTTTGGCCAGCTCCAAGGAATGAGCTTCCCTGCCTGCTGGAAACAACCATGGAATGGGTTGGAAGGGACCCCAAAGATCATCCAGTTCCAAGCCACACCTCCCACCAGCCCAGGTGGCTCAAGGCCTCATCCAGCCTGGTTCTGATCACTTCTGAGCTTGGAGCCTCCACAGCTTCCCTGCACAACCTGTCCCAGTGCCTCACCACTCTCATAGGGAAGGATTTCTTCCTCATGTCTCATCCAAATCCAGCTTCTTCCAGTCTGAAGCCATCACCTCTGGTCCTGTCACTCCAAGCCTTTGTCAAAAGTCCCTCTGCAGCTCTCCTTAGCCCCCTTCAAACAGTGGAAGGCTGCCAGAAGTTCTCCCTGGAGCCTTCTCTTCTCCAGGCTGCACAGCCCCAATACTCCCTTGCCTGTCCTCACAGCAGAGCTTCTCCAGCCTCCGATCATCTTCGTGGCCTCCTCTGGACCCTCTCCAAGAGTTCCATAAATTCTGTTCCATTGCCTTTATAGAGTGGAGAGAAAAAGCAAAGTGCCAAAAGCCAAAGGTGCAGAGGAGCAGAGCCTGGGGGCTCTGGGGTGTCAGTGCTGGGTCCCTGGGAGAGGCCTTGGGTCACAGCGTCCTGGGGAGGCTCAGCTGCAGGCTCCTGCCCCATCATGGCCAGAGCTGACGACAGAGATGCTCTTCTCCCAGCCCTGCCCAGCACTACCATGGCCAAAGCCACATGAAAGGACAGTGGAGGACCCCTGCCCTCCCCAGGAGAGGTGCAGGAGCTGCAGCCACCTGGGGGGGTTTGGCTCTGGGGGCTTGGCTCGGGGGTCCCAGGCGCTCCTCACACCGCCCGCGTCTCCGCCTCGATCTTCTGCTCCCCGTGCAGGGCCTCCAGCTCCTGGGGCTGGGCCAGGCTCTGCCTGATGGCAATCTCGGGCCCCCCCCCGTAGAGTGTGCTCAGGTAAATCCAGGTCTCCTCAGAGATCTGCCCATAGTCAGCACCTGGAAGGGGCAGCAGCAGAATCAGGCCTGCAGCCCTGCGAGGAACAGGTCGGTGCCCCCCAGCCCAAGGATGTCCTTCCCAACCACCTCCCCCTGCTCAGCCCCAGGGAGGGGAGCCAGGAGACCTGCTCCAGCCCTACTGAAGGCCCCAACCCTGCTGGCAGCTCTGCTCTGCACAGAGGCAGCCACAGCACAGTGCCAGTGCTGCTGGAAGCAACCAGGGCTTCATGGCAGTGCCCCCAGCCCCGTGGGGTCCCTTCTTCCCTCCCCAGCGAGCACCAGCCTCACCCTGCTTGACTTGCACATGGCCACCAGCTTTGGTGAGTGCAATCTTGGTGTTGTCAATGGGCCCAGGAGGCTCTGTGGGAGGAGAGCAGACATCAGCCCCATCCTGCTTTCCATGCTGCCACCAGGCCCAGCTTAGCCCCAGCCACTTCTGCCCTGCCTCAGGGGCCTGCAGCCAGGCCCAGCAGCTGCTCCCAGCTCCACTCAGGCTCCAGTCCCAGCAGGCAGCTGCAGAGCTCCCTGAGGGCCTCCCCAGCAGAGCTGTTCCCTCCTCACCCCCCTGATTCCAGAGGTCTGCAGCTCCTTACCATTGTCCTTGCCCTTGACAAAGGCTTCCCACTCCCGGAACCACTGCATGCTGATGCAGTAGATGACACTTGGAGACTCCTCTGCCTGGAAGGCCTTGTTCAGCTGGGAGAGCAGAGCAGACATGCAGGAAGGATTCAGTCACTCCTGGGCTCCAGGGCAGCCTCCTCTCTTTGCTGTGCTCCAGAAGAACCCCAGGGAGCTCCTCCACCCTCACAGCCTGCTCCTGCTCACCGGCCCAGCCTGGGGCCAGCAGGCAGCCATTCACAGCACCCTGCTGCTCCAGCTGCCTCCCTGTGCTGCAGCCCTGGAGAGCAATCCCCTGGCCATGCTCCAGAGGCAAGAGGCCCCCTGTGAGCCCTCCCTTGCTGCTGGCAGCAGCCCCCTGCCCACCTTGATGAAAGTGTCGATTTCCATCCTGCGGCGCTTGGCCAGGGCCTCAATCTCCACCTGGCAGATGGAGCACACATAGAGGTGGTTCACAGCAGGGCCACCCCCAAACCTGAGCACAGGAAGAGAACACAGAGCTGCAGCAGCATGGAAATGCTTCCCAGCCCTGCATCCTGCTCAGATGGATCCTTGGACTACTGCAGATGCTGCTGGAGGAGGGGAGCCTGCAGCTGAACTCTTCACTCTCTATTCTCCATGCACTGATGGAGCTCAGCTGGCTCTAAAGGAAGAGGCTCCACCAAACCCCAGCCCTTGCCAGTCCTCCCCAAGCACTGCCTGCCTTTAAGGGGCCCCAGGAGGGGAACTGTGCTTTGGCCACTGCTCCAGGTGTGACACTAACCCAGACTCCTGGGCAGGGAGGAGGAGGCAGCTTCACTCACCTGTTGTAGAGATACTCCCACACGTTCTGGGGCAGAATCACCACCAGGTCATCGATGTAGTGGTACTTGTTGGGAGGGATCCCTGTGCAGGGAGGCAAGGGGGGCAGTGAGGCAGGAGACAGGGCAAGGGGAGCAGTGAGGCAGGGCACAGAGCAAGGGGGTCAGTGAGGCAGGGGACAGGGCAAGGGGAGCAGTGAGGCAGGGGAGCCACTGCTGCTGGGTGAGGACACAACTGAGAGAGGCAGAGCTTCCTTGCTGGAAACTCCATTCCTTTGCTGACAGAAGACAACTCATTAACTGGGGAGGGGTCTCAGTTTCTCATCCAGTGCTCCATTTCCATATGGAGAGGGCTGCAGAGGCAGGACAGCAGAAGGTGCCAGCAGCTCTCCTCAGCGGCTTGGCCTGGGGGCAGCCCTGCTGCCAGGCACACTCAGACGTTGCCTTTTCTGCCTGCTCCAGGTTTATTTTGGAAACCAACTGCAGGCTGCAAACTGTTGTCTCCCAGCACTACACCCCCCTGGGCCTCTGCCCAGCAGGACAATGAGGTCCTTGTCCCCTCCCTCCCTGAGCAGCCTGGAGCTGATGCCAAAGCAGCAAATCTTGGACAGCAACTCCATGGAGCTTTCTCTCTGAAGCATCAAGGCAGAGCTGAGAGCTGCCATCCCCAGGATCCCAGCTGGGCCTTACCTCCATGAGAGCACAGAAAGGTCTGGTTGGTGATGGGCCCAGGCTCAGCAAAGGTATTGAACTTATTGAGCCACTCTCTGGAGATGTAGAACTGGAGCAGGCTGTGCTCCTTCATGCTGGCCAGGGACACCACCTTCTGCCGCTCCCGCACTGCCTCCTCGCTGCTCTTCCTGCGGCAGGGAGGGGGGAGGCAGCAGCTGCTGAGAACTTCACTGGGCACAACTCTTTCCTAGGCACTGTGTGAGCAGCCAGGGCCTGCAGGCTGCAGGCAGGGCACAGCTCACCTGTAGAAGAGGACATAGGCCTCAGCGTTCTGCACCACGGTCTCGTGCACCTCGGTCACGTACTGGTCGTCGAACTCGTACCACTGCCCGTTGATGACGTTCTGGCAGTAGGCAATGTAGTGTCCACCTGGGGCACAGGACACAGCAGGCTGCTGGGGCTGCCAGCAGGGCACCAGGCAGCCCCAGGGCGACCTCAGCAGCACCAGCAGGATTAGCTGCTGCCAGAGAATGCAGAGAGAGAGAGGCAGAAGAAAGAGCCTGGTTCATAGGATGGGTTGGGTCGGAAGGGACCTCAAAGCTCATCCAGCTCCAACCCCTGCCATGGGCAGGGACACCTCCCACCAGCCCAGATTGCTCAGGGCCTCATCCAGCCTGGCCTTGAACACCTCCAGGGAGGGGGCAGCCACAACCTCCCTGGGCAACCTGTTCCTGTTCAGGTGATCTCTGCAGGAGCAGGGGAGCCTAGCACTGCCACCCTGATTTGTCTGCCTTGGGAAGGGCCTCAGAGAGACCAAAGAACAGGAAAGGGTCTGGAGCAGCCCAGTGGTGAGGCTGGAAGAGCTGCAGGGACCTGTCAGGAGCTGCTGGGTTCACCTTCCAAAGGCTGGGAAGGGAGGGGACAGGCCTGGTGCTGCTGCACTTCACCCCCGGGCTCTGCCCTGCTCACCTCTGCCTGCCCTCAGCAGGACTTGGACTTACTGCCTGCAGTGCCATGGTGACAGATGACTGAGAGGAGGTCATAGGTGGTGATCTGGGAGACACACTCCTTGGCTAGGAAGGGCCTCAGGTCCAGCCCCTCTAGGGGGAAGGAGACGTGGCTGTTGATCTTGAAGGAGTACATCACCTCATGGCGGAAGCGCTTCAGGTGGATGCAGAGGATCTGCAAGGACAGGGAAGGGGCTGGCCATGGGCACCTGAGTTCAGCTCCTCTCAGGCAGGACTGCTGCTGGCTCATCAGCTTAGAAGTGCCTCCTGCCTGGCACAGGACTTGGCACCACACAGGTGCTGTTTCTGTCCTGCCCCCAGCCCCCCAGGGGCCCTCCCTCACCTCCGGCAGCCGCAGCACCTTGCAGTATTTGACTCCATTCCGCAGCCTGAGGGAGAAAGAGGAACCAGCTGTGAGAGGCCCCAGAGCAGAGGGGTGGCAGAGGGCAGGGCTGGGCCTTGCTGGCTTTGAATTCCAGGAGAAATCCAGCAGCAGCAAATCCAAGCTCCCTGCAGCACCCTTCCTCTGGAGGCACAGCAGTGCAGCTTCTCCTGCCTCACCTTCCTAACCCAGCAGCTGCAGCTGCCAGGCCACATCCCCAGGCACATCCTCCTCCTGCCCTTCTTCCCCCCTGCACCTCTGCTGCCTGTGCCAGCCACCTCCCAGACCAGAGCCCCAGCACAAGGCAGGGCAGATGCTCCAAGCCCCTCAGCATGGCAATGTCCAGGACAGAGGTGAAGGTCCAGGAGCAGAGCCCAGCCCAGGTGATGCAGACTCACTTCTTGCAGCGCTCACAGCTGTACATATTGTCCCCTGCAGAGGGAGAGAAGAGAGGAGAAAGCTCTCCTGCAGCTGCTCAGAGCACTCAGCACCTCCAGAGTGCTCCTCCAGGAGGTTTCCCTTGCTCATGCACTCAGACCCCACTGAACACAACTCACCCTTCAACTCATCTGCTGCAAAGAAGGCAGCAAGACAATCCTCCAGTGTCACAACAGGACCCCAAAACCAGCTAGGGATGCAGGACACCACAAATCTGCAGGAGAGGGGGGACTAAGGATCACACAAACCGGCTGGGCACCCTGGCATGCAAACCCCCAGCAGCTGATGGGTTTCCTCCCAGCTGCAGGCCCTAAGCTCACCACACATCCCAGAGCAGCAGGGAATGCTGATTCTCTCAGCTGCTGCTCCCACTGTGCCTGCTCAGACTGGGAATGATTTGGAAAACTCCCCCAGGAATGATTTGCTCTGGAGGCCAAGCCTGAGCTGAAGGCAGAAGGCAGTGAGGGCTCCTCAAGGTGAGCAGCAAGTGGGTTACAAGGGAAGGCTCAAAGCCCTGTGAGCTACCACAGGCTGTCCCCCAAGGACTGGTGAGAGCTGGCACTCCTGGATGGCACTGCCAGGCAAGCCCCAGAAGCAGGAGGGGCAGCAGAGGGCCCTCACCTCCGGATGTACTCCATGATGAAAGCAATCCAGCCCTGGGAGCTGTAGCTGTCCCCACAGCTGCCAGGCTTAGCTGGCACGTTTTGGTAGATGGCAGAGTGCAGCTTGGCCAAGTCCTCCTTCCCTGGGATGGGGAGTGACAGGTCCTGGAATGTCTCCACTGTTGTAGAAACCTGCAGATACCCAAGAGGTACCCCCACGGTTTGGTTGCCCTGGGGCTGGGGCCTGGCCCTCCATCACTGCTCACTGCTTGGGTTTGGGCTAGGCCAGAAGCCTGAGCTGGCTGTGAGAGCAACTTGCTCTGGTTAATTCCTGCTGCCTCTCTCAGCAGGGTGACTTTTGTCACAGGCTTGGTAGCACTGGGCCCAGTTCCCTGCTGGGAGCAGCACACCCTAGGCCAGCTCAGGGATGTGGGCAAGAGGACAGAGCCTGCAGAGAAGCACAGCTCCTCCTGCCTGCCCCCCACCTCCTCTGCTCAGCTGGGCTGGGCTGCTGCACCCCACAGGGTGTGGGAAGAGGGGCAGCACCTCCCAGAGAGGGGCAGGCAGGGGCTGGCAGCAGCAGGGCACTCACCCTGTCACAGGTGAGGCACTGCACCAGGCTGAGGATGGAGCCGTCAAAGATGTCGGAGATGACGCTGCGGTAGCGAAGTTCTTTCTTCTTCTTGCCAGAGGCCTGCACCTGGGCTGCAGGCACACAGGGGACACCCAGCCTGCAGCAGCTCAGCCCCAGCACAGCACAGCTCTGCAGCCACTCAAGAAGGCAGGGCCAGTGCTGCCCTGCCTGTCAGACACCACCTGGGGCCTGCCACTGTGAAGGCCTCTGCTGTTTTGGGTGCTGAGGAGAGGGAAGGTGGCCAAGGGACAACCCAAGCCAGGCAGCCCTCAGCAGGCTGCAGCTGTGCCGCTGGAGGTGCTGTTCCCATCCTCTCATGATGTGACTGGAGGCTTCCCACACAGCCCCTGCATTTCTCAGGTCTTGCAGCACTTGGCTCCAACCCTTCCCTTCCTCCCCCTCACCTGCCTCTGTGCTTTGTCCCTTTCTGTCCCCTCTGACACTCCCCCTCTTGGCCTCCCAGCACCCCCTCTGTGCTCTACCTTTCTTCAGCACATAGGAAGGTCCCATCCTGGCTGGACTGGAGCGAGGAGGACTGCTGGAGAGCTTGGGGTGCAGCTCGGGGTGGGCTGGGCTGCAGGGCTGTGAGGAGCAGCGCACGAAGGCATCGTTGTCAGGCTCTGTGTGGGACAAGAGGGAGGCAGAAGAGCTCTGCTGAGGAGCCCAGCTGGGAAAGGCAGCCCTGATGCAGTCAGCCCAGCTCTGCATTCCAGCACAAGATCTCTCCCAGTGTGCCCAGTTCAGTTTGTGCAGGCTCGTGGCTGCGGCTCCCTCCCTGCACACAGAGCTGCAGGGGACAGCTCAGAGTCACAGACACAAAACCCCCAACCTGCCACCTTCCTGCCCCTGTGCCTGCTGAGGTGTTGCAGCTCACTGCTGCCTGCCTCCTGCACACACCCAGCCCTGCAGCCCCCAGGGCCAGCCGGCAGGGGCAGGCCCTGGCACAAAGGAGTGCTGAGAGAGCAGAGCTGTGCAGGTGGAGCTGACTCCACACCTCCCTTGCTGCTCTTTTCTTTCCCCTAAGACACAGAACTGCACAAACTGCTTCTCCCTCTCCCCACAAGGGCACAGCCCTGCTGCAGGGCCACAGAGGACAACCTTGGCTGGGAAGTTCCTGGAGGGCGCAGGAGGAGCAGTTCACATCGCATGGTGCCTGCCCACCCTGCAGGTGACAACGTGCCCTCTCCCAGGGAGCAGGGCTGGCAGAGGGCTGTACCTGGTGTCCTGCAGGGGCTGGCAGGATAGGGAGCTGGCAGCACCTCAGGTGAGGCTCTGCCATCCACTGCCATCATGGTGGTGTCCACGTCCGCGTCCTCGTCCACCTGCTCCGAGTTGCTGCGCCGGTGGCCGCAGGAGAACTTCCTGTCCTTCATCCTCTCCTTCTCTGAGATCCCTCTGCCTGCCTCATCCTGGATCAGCAGCTCTGTCTCTGCCAGGGAGCTGCTGCTCATGCACCCGGAAGTCCGACTCTGAGCGTCCCCTTCCCCCCTGTCACTGCTGGAGTCACAGGACAGGAACTCATCCTCGGAGGGGCTGCGGTCACCCTCGCGCTTCTCCTCCTGCTCACTGCTCTCCTGCTCCCTGCCCTCTGCCACCATAGGCTCCTTCAGCTCCTCGTGCAGCTGATCCATCAGGCACCTCAGGAACTCCTGAGTGTCCTGCAAGCCAGCAGCAGCGCCCTCAGGGTCCCTCCAGACACAGAGCACAAGAGCAGACAGCTCCACTCATACCACGTCTGATGCTGCCCACCAAGGGCAGCCCCTCTGGGAGACCCAGAGAGCAGCAAGGGGATGGAGCCAGGGAGAGAGCACCACGGGGATGGAGCCAGGGAGAGAGCACCACGGGGATGGAGCCAGGGAGAGAGCAGCAAGGGGATGGAGCCAGGGAGAGAGCAGCAAGGGGATGGAGCCAGGGAGAGAGCACCACGGGGATGGAGCCAGGGAGAGAGCACCACGGGGATGGAGCCAGGGAGAGAGCAGCAAGGGGATGGAGCCAGGGAGAGAGCACCACGGGGATGGAGTCAGGGAGAGAGCACCATGGGGATGGAGCCAGGGAGAGAGCAGCAAGGGGATGGAGCCAGGGAGAGAGCACCATGGGGATGGAGCCAGGGAGAGAGCAGCAAGGGGATGGAGCCAGGGAGAGAGCAGCAAGGGGATGGAGCCAGGGAGAGAGCACCATGGGGATGGAGCCAGGGAGAGAGCAGCAAGGGGATGGAGCCAGGGAGAGAGCACCACGGGGATGGAGTCAGGGAGAGAGCACCATGGGGATGGAGCCAGGGAGAGAGCACCACGGGGATGGAGTCAGGGAGAGAGCACCATGGGGATGGAGCCAGGGAGAGAGCAGCAAGGGGATGGAGCCAGGGAGAGAGCACCACGGGGATGGAGCCAGGGAGAGAGCAGCAAGGGGATGGAGCCAGGGAGAGAGCAGCAAGGGGATGGAGCCAGGGAGAGAGCAGCAAGGGGATGGAGCCAGGGAGAGAGCAGCAAGGGGATGGAGCCAGGGAGAGAGCACCACGGGGATGGAGTCAGGGAGAGAGCACCATGGGGATGGAGCCAGGGAGAGAGCACCACGGGGATGGAGTCAGGGAGAGAGCACCATGGGGATGGAGCCAGGGAGAGAGCAGCAAGGGGATGGAGCCAGGGAGAGAGCACCATGGGGATGGAGCCAGGGAGAGAGCAGCAAGGGGATGGAGCCAGGGAGAGAGCACCACAGGGATGGAGCCAGGGAGAGAGCACCACGGGGATGGAGCCAGGGAGAGAGCAGCAAGGGGATGGAGCCAGGGAGAGAGCACCACGGGGATGGAGCCAGGACCCCATCTGCTCCACCCCTGTTTGTCACTCCCCCATGACTAGAGGCCTCATTCTGTATCTGACAGACACTGAGAAGCCAGCCAGCAGCTGCAGCATGCAGACCAGCAGCTGCTCCTGCAGGACTTCACCACTGGTAAGAGGGGAGAGAGGCCTAAGGAGGACAGCAGAGAGCAGCCTCATGCACTACAGCTGTGGTGGACTCTGCCTTTGCTGGTGCCAACCTGCCCCTTGGAGGCAGGGACACCTCCCACTGGCCCAGGGTGCTCAAGGCACTGATTTGGTCCCAGCCAGCCAGAGGCAGGGGCTGGAGGAGAAGCCTCATCTAAAGCCCACTCCAGAGGGGGGTGGGTTGAAACTTCCCCCCCAGCATCACTCCCAATGGGCACAGCTGAGCTCAGGCTCCTGCTCCTGCACAGCAGCAGCAGGGCTGCAGGGAGGGCACTGCCCCCACCCCACTGCCAGGGTTTGGGTGAGGCCTCACCTGCTGTGCATAGCCTCTGAACATGGGGTTGACCAGTTTGATGCCATGGGACAGGCTGCTGGGGACAACATAACTGGGGCTGTGGAGACACAAAAGGACATTAGTTTGCTTGTCAGGCCTGCAGCCAGGCTGCCCAAGAAGCCACAGAGCAGGCTGTGGGAACCAGTTCCAGAGGACAAAAGGTGATTCTGCACCTGCAAGGCCCAGGAGAGACAGAAACCATCCCACAGCCATTTCATGTCCCTCCAGACCCAGCTCTGCCCAGCTGGCATTGTCTGCAGCCTCCTCCAGGCAGGGCTTTGCCATCCCTCCTGGGCTGGGTGCTGCAGCACCATGGCTGATCACCCAGTAAGGGAGGAAAAGCCAACCACAGCCTAGGGCCTTCTCTTCCAGTGAGCCCCAGGGCACCTCTGCCTCCTGCCCCACTTGGCCCTGGCTAAGAACCCCCAGAAGGAGCAGAGCCAGGCCAGGCCTGCTTGGATTTCCCCAGCTGGCTGCAGGCATGCTCAGCTTGAGGCAGAGCTGCCCTGGCTCACACCTTCCTCTGCACTGCTCTGGAGCCTGCAGCTTGGTGAGCCCCTCCCAGAACACCCCCTGCATGCTCCCCTCTCTGTCTTGCTTCTTCCACCCAAGCCATCAAGCCCTCTGCCAGTCAAGGGCAGTGCAACCAAGTGCTTCTCAGTCCCTGCACAACCATGGAATGGGTTGGGTTGGAAGGGACCTTCCAGATCACCCAGCCCCCACCCCCTGCCTTGGGCAGGGACACCTCCCTCCAGCCCAGGTTGCTCAGGGCCTCATCCAGCCTGGCCTTGAACACCTCCAGAGAGGAGGCAGCCACAGCCTCCCTGGGCAGCCTGTGCCAGTGTCTCCCCACCCTCAGTGGCAAGAATTTCTTCCTAACCTCCCCTCCTGGAGGGGTTAAATTACTCAGAAATTGCCAAGAGCCACAGGGAAGTGCCACAGGGAAGCTCCCTAAAACTCTCTCCCTTCCAAGTTCTCACATCAAGGAACTATTCCTGCCACTGGCATCAGCATCTCCTAGATGTGGGGGGACCTCCATCTCTGCAGGCTTTGAACCAGCTGGCTTACCCCTGAAGCCCAAATGTCTTCTTTGCTGATGCCTGAGAGGCAGCAGAAGCTGAGAGGTACCCAGGCTGGGCTGGGCAGCCCCCACTCACCGTTTCTTGTGCCACACCTCAGACACCAGCTTCTGGTAGCTCTTGCACAGGGCTGGCTTCTTATCCGTGCGGACCAGGCCGCCACACTCCAGGAAGAACTGGGTGAGGGGTGGGCTGCCAGGGGAGAGAGAGCAACTCAGGGCACAGAAGGCTCTCCCCTGCTTCAGCCTGAGGGTGCAGCCTTTCCCAAAGCAGGCCCAGGACACTGCTTTCAAATGGAGGTAAGAAGAGACTCCATCTGCAGAGCTGAGTGCTAAGGTGGACCAAGTGAAAAAGGCTGATCTGAAACTGCTCCCAGATCCTGGAAGTGCTTCTCAGGAGGCTGGCTAGGGAATGTTTTAGGGAGTGGGCTGTCAGAGTGGGGAGGATGCAGAGCTGTGCCATCTCCCATGCCATGAGCACACTTCTGTCACAGCTGAAATGATGAAGTTTTACTTCAAGCACTCCCCTGGCTGGCTGCTTGCTCAGTTCCCTAAACACTTCTCTGTTCCTGCAGCCAGCCTGGCTGCTGGCTCCTTGCAAGCCTCAGGAAGGTCTCAGCTCAGAGGTACTTTGGTGCTGTGCAGTCCCCTCCCAGGCCCCAGCACCTACCAGTTAGAGAGAGCCTGGAGTGCTGCGTTCATGTAGCAGGAGTTCCCCAGGTTCTTCATCCCAGTAAGGCCTAAGGCAGAGACAAGAGCAGCATCAGAGCCTGCCCAGCTCCCCAGAGCAGAGGGAGCTCAGCCCTGTCCAGGCAGCCTGCACACTCTGCTGCCAGGAACCTCTCAGGGCAGGTCCCACAGATCAGAGTCCTCCCCCCCAGCCCTGTCAGCAGCTCAGTGCAGTCACCTCTTGGTTTCAAATCATCATCCTCAGATTCAGACTCTCCTTCATCAGCCACTGCAATGGGAACAGCCTTCAGGGGGTGAGCAGGCAGTGGGGAATCCTAGGACAGAGAAATGAGCACCATGAGAGGCCTGCTTGGAAAGCCAACCTGTGAGAGACCAACCCCATCTGGCTCCAGCCTCCTCTCAGGAGCTGTAGAGAGCAATGAGGTCTCCCCTCAGCCTCCTCTTCTCCAGGCCTTCAGCTGCTCCACCCCAGCCCTGTTCTCCAGACCCTTCCCCAGCTTTGTTGCCCCTCTCTGGCCCTGCTCCAGCCCTCAGTGTCCTTCTTGGAGTGAGAAGCCCAAACCTGAACCCAGAATTCCAGGTGTGACCCCATGGAAGAGGGCAGGAAGGGTGAGCAATGAAGGCAGAGTGGCCAATGGAGCCAGCTGGAAGTCTTGCTGGGACATCCTAAGACAGCCAAGCACCGAGTGCAAGAGCTGCCAGCAGCAGAACAAAGGCCTGGCTGTGCTGGGCTGGTTTGGCAGCAGGAGAACAAAGGCTTGGCCAGGGCTGTGCCCTGCAGGCTGTGGCCCAGACCCACCAGCTGGGTGCTGGCAGGGGGCAGCCGAGGCTCCAGGAACACCTCCCGCTCGCAGGCGTAGCACCAGAGCCGGAACGTGGTCAGGTTCACCGTCAGGTTGTGCTTCTTGGCCTGGGGATCCAAAGGGGAAAGCATTGCCTCAGGCCCCAGGGGAGGCACTGGGGAGGGAACAAGCAGCTCCTGTCCCTCCAGGGACAGCCCCAGGACAGAGCTCACCTGGGCATGCAGTGTGCTGTGGTCGGCAAAGGACTCCCCACAGCCAACGTAAGGACATCCGAGCTAGGAGAGAGCAGAGGAACCACCTGGGCACAGCACTCAGGTCAGGCCTCCCCCCAAGCCCCCTGAAGCCCACTCCCACCAGCAGCTGCAGCTGCTCAGCTGCCCTCTGCCACCTTTCTGAGCTCTGGATTCAGGGCCCAGAAGCAGATCACAGAATCAAAGAATGGTGGAGGCTGGAAGGGACCTCTGGAGATCATCCAGGGCAGGGCAGCCAGGAACACAGCCAGGGGGGGTTGGAAGCTCTCCAGAGAAGGAGACTCCACAGCCTCTCTGGGCAGCCTGCTGCAGGGCTCCAGCACCCTCACACCAAAGAAGCTTCTCCTTGTGTTGAGGTGGAACCTCCTGGGTTCCAGCTGGCACCTGCTGCTCCCTGTCCTGTCTCTGGGCACCACCAAGAGCCTTGCTGGCAAACTGCAATTGCTTAAAGAGAGCAAATCTGGAGCCAGGTTTGCACCCACATCTAGGCTCTGTTCCAAGGCAGCTGCTCCCCTGGGCAGCTCATCTGAGCAGTCTCAAGGCCTCTGGGCATTGCAGGGTGACAATAAACTGCCCCTGCCAGCCCCTGTGCCCCCTGGTTCCCTCCCACCTCACCACCCTGGACCTCCCCTTCTGGGGTCCCACAGCTGCCAGCAGAGGCAGGACCCAAGCAAGAGTCACCAGTGGACATTTTATTCATTGCTGCTGGGGCCAGCTGAGGGCAACCACCTCTGGGTGAGCTCTTACAGCCTGGCACCCTCTGGCAGCTCTGGACTTTAACACAGAGATTCCTTGGAATCCAAAACCCAGGGAGCAGCTCTCCTGTGAACCCCCTCTCTGCTGCCCACTCTTGGGATGCTTTCCAGGGCACTCCTCTGTTTTGCTGCAGTGGTGCCACTGAAAGGCAGTGCCCCCAAACCAAGCAAACTTTGGTTACCTGCAGACAAGCCCAGAGGTTTGGTCCCACAGCTCCACAGGACTGACAGGTTCCCTGCAGAGTCAGACAGGAGAAGGTTTGTTGGCTTGGTTGGGTGTCAGTGAGTCCTGCAGGAGGGGAAGGCTCCTCCAGCAGCTGGCCCTCACCACCCTGCAGCCCACAGCACTTCAGACACTCTGCAGGCTCTGAGCCACTTGTGAGCAGGAGGGAAGGACAGAGCTGGAACAGAGAGGGCTGACAAAGTCTGCATGGGGCATGGGCAGGGAACATCAGTGCTGGGTGAAGCTTCTGCCCCTCCTCTGTGGAGGCAGGCAGCATCTTCTTCAGGAAGCAAACCCAAGCACAACAGCTAAAAGGGGAAGGACTGAGAAGCAGGAGACCCCTACCTTGGATTTGAGCAGCAGATCATCCCTGGTCACCTCTCCTATGGAGTCCAGGTGAGGACAGATGTCTCTTGTGTCCCCCATTTTCACCACTGCTCACCTGCAGGTGATTTCCTAGGCCAAGAAGGGACAGTCCCCATCAGCTACAGGTCAGGTTTGCTCTCCCAGGTTCTAAGAAGGTAACTCATCATGGTTTGTGTGGTCAGGGTTACAGAATCCACCTGCAAGGCTCAGAGATCAAAACAGATCTAAACCTGGGCTCAGCCCTGCAGCAAGGACACTCTGACCACCCTCTGCTTCACCTCCCAGGCTGCCTGGACCAAGGAGCATCTCTGAAGGGTGCAGAGCCCTACAGCAGCAGATGAAGCCTGCCCTTAACTCCTGCCTGCTTCACACAGAGAGCTGCCCTTGGGTCCCTCCAGCACTCCCTCAACAGGACTGGGCTGCTCAGCTCCACTTTCCCTCCTGCACAGGGGGTGCTCTGTGCCTGCTCAGCGGGGAGAGCAAAGCTGAGCTGCCTCCCTCCTGCCAAGCATACACAGGCAGCAGCAGCAGATACAAACCCAGCTGGCTGCTGTGCATGAAACTGAGGTTAAAAGGGCACTGCAGCCCATGCCCAAGGGTTCAGCAGGTGGTGTGGAGGGGCCTCCTGCTGCTCATGCTGTGCTGATCTGATCCTCACACTCACTGTATGGCTTCAGCACACCTCCAAGTATGGCTGCAGGGGTAGGGGGAGCTGGGCCAAGGGGCACCAAGGGCTCTGGAACACAGAGAATCAGGCTTCAGCCCCTGGGGAATTAACCACTTGATAGGAGGACTTTTAACAGGAGGAGGCCCAGACCTCTGAGAGGCTGTGCAATGTGTGCCAGCACTGTGCCACCCTGTGCCACCCCATGCCACCCCAAGAGCACCAGTGTGGAGGATTTCACAGCTGCAGGCTTCTGTGCACAATAAAGGCTTTGATGGGCAGCCACAGGGGACATCAAAGGCTTTCAGCCTGCCTCAGCAGCAGCAGCAGCAGCAGCCCTAGGAGAGCTGAGGAGTTTTGTGTGGCTTAAGCATAGTTTAAGTGACCTCACTTGTAGCTGCTGAACAGAAAAAGAGGACAAGTGATGTTAACCACCCAGCTCCAGAGCCAAACTCTTCCTGCTGGAATGGAAGCAGCTCTGAGGAGCCCAAGTCACCAAAAAAACAAGTGGAAAGCTCTGATGAGGTTAACAGCCCAGCAGCAAGGTTGCCACCCTCTGCTGCTGTCACCTTTGTAAGACATTTGAAAGAATTCCCAGAGCTGTCTGGCCTGAACCACTGACAGCAGGGAGAAAGGGAGGAAACAAATGAGCAAAGAAGCCTCAGCAGCAACACCTGTCTGGGGAGCTGCCTGGCACCTTGCCTGGGCAGGAGACAACCCCCAAGGAGGAGCTTATAGCAATCTTTTCCCAGCATTCTTTTGAGCAGGAGGGGAAGGAATTGTATTTGCATGCTAGAAAACACAGCAGTGGCTGTAGCCAGCAGATCAGGAGGAGGAAGAGAGGCTCAACCAGCCTGGGAAGAGAGAGGCTCAACCAGCCTGGGAAGAGAGAGGCTCAGCAAACCAAGCAGCCCTGTGCAGCTGCAGAGCAGCACAGGAGCTGAGTGCAGCACAGTGATTTCAAAGACAAGTGACAAGAGCACAGAACCACTGAGGAGCACAGAAAACTGGGACACCTCCAGGCTCTCAGTTCCTCCCTGCAAACCAAATCCTTCTCCCAAAGGCATCAGCTGGTCCAACTCAAACCAACCAGCAGCATCCATGCCATGTCTGCTCCTTCACCTTCCTTGGCTTCTTACCCCTCTCCTAGAAAACCTAATCAACAGAAAAGTGTTTTGAACTGAACTCCAGAGCCATCCATCCTCACCAGCTCAAGCCAAGTGGGAGCTGGGTTTGGAGCTTGCTGTGCCTCGTGGCTGGGCATGGTTTTAACTCCTGCTCTGGACCACCCCTGAAAAGCAAAGCCATGCCTCCAGATTTTCCAGCCCTGGGATGCTGATCTGCCCACCCAGGGCTTCCCTCTTTTAACCAAACAGGGAAAACTACATTTGTGCCTCTTCTCAGCCCTGGCTGAGCACATCAGGACAGGTTTGAGTCGTGGCTGCTCAGAAGGAAGTGTTCAACCCCTGCCTGCCCATGGTGCTGCCCTCAGAGCTCTCAGCTGGCACCCCCAGCTCTCAGGTGCTGCCCAGGGAATGAGGGACTTCACAAGAGCATTGCCACAAAGCTGAACTTGGGCAGTCACAAGGGACTCTGTGTGATGGGAAGTTACCTCAGAGCAGGTCCTTCAGGCTGTCTCTCTCCAGCACCACCACGGCAGCACAGACACAAACATGTCAGAACACTTCCACAGCAACCTACTTTCAGTGCCTGAAGCTGCAGCCAAAGCCTGGCTCTGCCTCGGGGTTTGGGGCTTCTTGCTTCACACAGCTGTGTGGTTTAGTACCGTGGCCACAGCAGCTGGCAGGCGTTTCTGAGGCATGCAGAGTGAGGGGCTGAGGAGTGTGGAGGAATGAAAGAAATCCTCACACTGCTCAGCCACGAAGCAACTGCCAGCTCTGCTCCCTCAGCTTGCATAAGCCTCCAGGCCACAGGAGTAGCTGCAGTTGTGCTCAGCAACATTTGACGCTGGAGATACCGGAGACTGAAACGTTCACTGAGTTGCCTGCTGACAAGGAAGAGCCAGGAGCCAGGCACTGCTGATGCTTAGCTGGACACCTGCACCACATCGGGCACTGGGAGCCAGGACCTGCACCACATCGGGCACTGGGGAGCCAGGACCTGCACCACATCGGGCACTGGGGAGCCAGGACCTGCACCACATCGGGCACTGGGAGCCAGGACCTGCACCACATCGGGCACTGGGAGCCAGGACCTGCACCACATCGGGCACTGGGAGCCAGGATCTGCACCACATCGGGCACTGGGAGCCAAGCATTTCACATGGAGCAGGCAGAAGAGAGCAGGGCTCAGCACGGATTTATTGCTGCAGGTCACAACACGAGAGCGTGCCCAGAGATTTGGCATGTTAAGGGAAAAGCTCCCGTGGGAACCTCACTCTCCCCCTGCTACGTCGCTCCTGCGGCACAGCAGACCCCCAGAACACAGCTGGCCCTGTCCTAACAGAGCTGCAGCTGCAAAGAGTGAAGCCGAACAGCAAATCCTTGCACACGCCGCCGGGTTCGGGCGGGACGAGCTAGCGGCCGCCCCGCAGGACCTCACTCGGAGGGTCGGGGGGCGCAGGGGCCGCTGTCACCCCGGGGAAGGCACCAGGCCCTGGAGAGCTGCAGGGCCGCCCCCTGCCCGGCCACTGCAGGATCTCGGCGGGGGCGGATCCGGAGCCCCCAGGCCGCTGCTGCTGCATCATGCCCGGCCCTGTGCGGACGCCCGCCCCACAGCACCGCATCCACGGCGGAGCGGCCCCCGGCGCGCCCACCCCCCGCCCGCGGCCCTCTCTCACCTGCAGGATGCTCGGGGCGCCGCCGGCCCCCGCTCCGCCGCGGGGCTGTGCCTCAGGCCGGGCCGCCGGGTAGGCCGCAGGGCGGGGAAGGGCCGCGGCACCCCGAGCAGCGCGGAGAAGCGGCGGCGGAGCGGCGGGCGAGGCGCAGGCCGGGTCGCGGCGGGGAGGGGCGGGGCGCGGTGGAAGGGAAGGAGGCGCTGGCGGCGGCGCTGCCCCTGCGGGGAGGCCGTTCCCGAGGGGCCCCGCCCGGCGCTCAGCCCCCAGCAGGTGGCTCTGGAGGGGCGAACCCCTCTGCCGAGGGGGGATCCCCCCCTCCTGCACGGCCTGGCGCGGAGAACACGGCGCTGAGGTTGGCAGCAGCTCGACGAGGCGCAGCCGGGGGTGGAGAGGCCAGGCCGGGCTTTAAAAGCCGGGCGGCGGACAAGCGCTCCCGGGGGCAGCCGTGACAGCCAGCCGGGGCCGCGGTCAGTGCAGCGACCCTCGTGACCGAGCCGGGATCTGAGCGGGAGGACAGCTGGCTGCTCGGGACAGCATGGAGGAGGCCCGGCCCGAGGAGCCGCCGCTGGCCGGGAGAGGCGGGATCGCGACCCGCGGCTCCTGCCCGGCCGCGGCGCTGGCGGAGGGGAGGTGCCGCCCGGCTTCGTCGCGGCGTTGTGACGTCACCATGGGGCCGTGACGTCGTCACAGCGCGCCCGGCGCGGGGTCGGTTTGACGTGGGGGGACCGGAGCAGCCGGTGCCATGCCGGGCCAGAAGTGCTTCCGCCGGCGGAGGGACGAGGAGGAGGAAGAGGAGGAGGACGAGCAGGTCGCGGAGGAGGTCAGGTGCGTGGGGAGCCGGCGGAGAGCCCGGCCGGGCCTGTCGCTCCCGGGGTGTACGGCGGGGACCGGGACGGGACCTCGGGCCTGCGGTAGTGCAGCAGTGCTGCGTCTGGTCCTGGTAACGGTCGTGTGGCAGCACTGCGTCACATCGCATCCTGGTGCACCGCTATGGAGTGCGGTACCTGCAGAACGGCTCTGGGGACCAGCGGCTGAGGGACCTGGGGGTGTTCAGCCTGCAGGCAGAGGCTGAGAGGAGACCTTCTGGCCTCAAGTTGCACCAGGGGACGTTCACTCAAAGGGCTCTGGAACAGGCTCCTCAGGGAGAAGGTTGAGTCCCCAGAAGATTCTGTGCTAACTGCAGAAAATAAAACTAAATTAATTAATTGAAATCAAAACAGGAAGCACTGAGTCCAGTGTTGGTTTGGTTGTTTTTTTTTTTTTCCTTCTTCAGGTTAAAAGTTGAGGAAGCCAAAGAAGTTCAAAGCCTCAGGAAGCGACCCAATGGGGTGAGGTAAGGGACATGGCCCCAGGGCTGTGCAGCTGTGGGATCTGCAGTGATGTGATGGCACAGGGGAATTCTCTCTTGTCATCTGCCTCCATTACACCTTGGGTAGTGCTAAGCCCCTCCTGACAGAGGAGCCTCTGCATTGAGGCCTGAGGGTGGAAGAAGGGGAGTTTGGCACAGCCACATCAGCTTAGAGTGAGCAAAGCCTGTTCTGTGTCCTAGCCAGGAGGGAAAAGATTTCAGGTTGGGATTTACCATGAAACATCTTTGAATTCCTGAAGGTAAAGCAGAAGGAACTGGGATGGTTAAGCCTGGAGAAGAGGAGGCTGAGAGGAGACCTCATTGCTGTCTACAACCCCCTGAAAGGAGGCTGGAGCCAGCTGGGAGTTGGTCTCTTCTTCCAAGGAACAAGTGATAGAACAAGAGGAAGTGTCCTCAGGTTGCACTAGGGCAGGTTTAGGTTGGACATGAGGATCAATTTCTTCCCCAAAAGAGTTGTGAAGCCCTGGGCCAGGCTGCCCAGGGCAGTGGTGGAGTCCTCATCCCTGGAGGGGTTTCAAAGCTGTGGAGATGTGGTGCTGAGGGCCATGGTTTGGTGGTGCCCTGATAGTGCTGGGTTAAGGGTTGGGCTTGAAGTCATCTCTTCCAACTACAATGATTCTACTTTTGTGCCACACTCAGGGTTTAAAGTGGACACTTTCACACCTCATCCATGCTCATTCCCCACTCACCTGGAGCTGTTGAGGAGCTGATGAGGCAACTGAAATGTGCACTAGCCCTGAACTGTGTCCCTTATGTTAGTCACTCTGTATAGGGCACTAAGAAGTTGTCTGCCCAGAACAGGGAGAGCTGTTCTGGCCATGTGGAGGGTCTGTGCAGGTTGTGTTAATGCAGTGGGAGACCATCTGCTGGCTTTAGAGGAGGAGAAGGAGATGCAGGGTTGCCTCCTTCCACTGAATTGTGTTTGCTTTCTTCATCTGCTTGCCCAGTGCTGTAGCTCTGCTGGTGGGAGAGAAGCTGCAAGAAGAAGCAACACTTGTGGTAAGTGCTGGAGCCTTGGGTGGCCTCAGTGCTAAGATGTGATGTGAGAACATCAGTGTGGCCCAGCTGTGGGAGGCTGGCCTGGGGCAGAACTGATGCCACAGCTCAATGTGCCCTCTGCTTTGACACAGATTTTGAAGGGTAGCACTAGAGGGGAGCTTCAGGGTTGCTCCTTATTCCTTTCTTTACAGGATGACCCATTCAAGATAAAATCTGGGGGAATGGTGGACATGAAGAAGCTGAAAGAAAGAGGCAAGGACAGGTGGGTGCATGAGAGCTCTGAAGATCCCTTCCTGCACTGCTGTGAAATGACAGCTTGGGAGGCAGCAGCAGATGGAGTTCAGCATGGTGCAGTCTGGCCCAGTTACTGTCAACCCTGGAACCCCAAAACCCAACAAACCACACAAAACCCCCTCAAACCCAGCTCCAAATCCAAATGAAAGCCCTGAAGGTATTGTGGTTTCCCCCTAGGATTAATGAGGAGGAAGATCTGAACTTGGGCACCTCCTTCTCAGCTGAGACCAACAGGAGGGATGAGGATGCTGACATGTGAGTTGTGCTGGGTTCTGTCTAGGATGTGGAGCTTGGGATTGAGAGGGGGCTGAGAGCAGCCCTGAAGAAAGAGACTTGGGGGTGTTGGGTGCTGAGCAGCTCTCCAGGAGCCAGCAGTGCCCTCCTGCAGCCCAGCAGGCAGCTGTGTGCCAGGAGTGTGGGCAGCAGGGCAGGAGAGGGGATTCTGCCCCTGGACTCTGCTCTGCTGAGACCTCACCTCCAATCCTGCCTCCAGTTCTGGTGTCCCCAGCACCACTCTGGTGGCATTCAGTACCAGTGGGAGCCTTTGCTGCTGAGTGTGGCAGAGCCTGGAGGTCTGAGCATTGCCTGGACAGTTGCTTCTTGCAGCTGATGCTGTGGAGTTGTTTGGATGATTCATTCCTCTCCCCCAGCTCCCGGGACAGTGATGCAGCTGTGTCCAGCAGTGCTGCCACAGAAGCAGAGCTAACTGAGGTGTGTCCCTGGTGTGCTGCTCTTTAGGATGAAGTACATTGAGACTGAGCTGAAGAAGAGGAAGGGGATTGTGGAGAATGAGGAGCAGAAGGTGAAGCTGAAGAACGCTGAGGACTCCTTGTACGAACTGCCGGAGAACATCAGAGTCTCCTCTGCCAAGAAGACTGAGGAGATGCTCTCCAACCAGATGCTGAGTGGCATTCCTGAAGTGGACCTAGGAATTGAGTATGTGGCTCCCAGATGTCTTAGCTGTGGCCTGAACGCCCAGGAGGAGCAGCTGGTGGTCAGCAGAGCAGGGCTGTGGCTGGGTCAGGCAGCCCCAGCTTGGCTCTGTGCTGGGATCAGCTCAGGACCCAGCACACAGCACAGGGCTGGGGCTGCAGGGCAGATCCATCCCAGGCTCTGAATGTTTGAATCTAGCAAATTCTAGGTCTGCTAATCCTCCTTTCTGGAGGAATAATTTGTGCCCTGCACTGACAGAGGAGGCACTGGAGGTGAGAGCTTCACTTTGGCCTTTGAAACAAAGCTTTTGTCTCCATGGCAGTGCCTCCTGTCCCAGAGAGCGCATCAGACACCACAGCTGTGCTGGTACCCCCAAAGCTACCCACTCAGCCCTTCCTTTCTCAGTCTCAAGGAGTACTTTTCTTCCTCTTCTAGTGCAAAAATCAAGAACATCATCTCCACAGAGGAGGCCAAGGCCAAGCTGCTGGCAGAGCAGCAGAATAAGAAGAAGGACAGTGAGACCTCCTTTGTTCCCACCAACATGGCTGTCAACTATGTGCAGCACAACCGATGTAAGTCTCAGATGGCTCTCGTGCCCCAGCTGTGCCCTGTCCTCCTCTGAGAGGCAGCAGTTGTTGAGACAGCAGCTGATGTAGGAGGAAATAGTTCCTGTAGCAGCACAAGCAGTTGCCTGCTCCCCTTGTCTGGGGTGCTCAGACAGAGCCCATCTGCCTGGGCCTTCCTCTCCCAGCCCTGAGCAAGGAGCAGGACCCCCAGCTGACACCACCTCAGAAATTCCCAGGCTTTGTGTCTTGAGGTGTGCTGAAGTGCCTGCCTTGCCTGTGCTCCCACACAGTGCTTCCTGCCTGAGAGGATCCACTGTGCAGGCAGGGGGTCAGGCAGACCTGGACCGTGCTGGGCAGGAGGTAGGAATTCATCTCTGGAGAGCCTCTCATGGTGCAGCCACCTGGAGGAGAGGCAGACTGCTGATGGGTCTGGGGTCACATTTCTGTGTTCGAAGGCAATCCAGAGCCTTTGAGCAACTTCTACTGAAACTGCTCCTGAAATGTGCTGGCTTCCAGCCTGCCTGTGTTGAATTATCCCTGGGGAATTGGGATGCTTGTCCTGAGGCTTGGTTGGTGCTGTTGCCATGCAGAGGCATCCCCCTGAGCAGCACTGCTGCAGGTCATGGTCCTTAGGAACAATTTCTGCCCTGCAAGACTGGGCAGGGATTGGAACAGGCTGAGTCCCCATCCTTGGAGGGGTTCAAGAACTGTGTGGCCATGGCACCTGGGGACATAGTTTGATGGCCAAAGGGGTTTTGAAGCCCCAGCCCAGGCTGCCCAGGGAGGTGGTGGAGTCCCCATGCCTGGAGGGGTTCAAGAACTGTGTGGCCATGGCCCTTGGGGCCACAGTTTGGTGGCCATGGTGGTGCTGGATGGGCTCAGAGGCTTTTCCAGCTGTGACAGTTGTGTGTTTCTGTGACTCCCCTTCCAGTCTACCACGAGGAGCTCAACGCTCCAGTGCGCAGGAACAAGGAGGAGCCCAAGCCGCGGCCGCTGCGCGTGGGGGACACGGAGAGGCCAGAGCCTGAGCGTAAGTTGCTGCTCTGGAACGGCCCCAGGAGAGGCCCTGGAGCCCTGCAGGGGTCTTGCCCAGGACAGTGACCTGGCCCTTCTCACCTCCTGTCTCTGGGTGTCCTGAGAGAGGGAGAAACAGAGCAATCCCAGTCCAGCAGGGGGTATTGCACCTGATGCACACCTCCTGGGTGCCACATGAAGCCCTGTGGGTGAAGGATGCCAAGAGATGGCCAAGGGTGGAGCAGCAAAGCTCACACCAGACACCATGTGTCACCAGAGCTGGCTGCCAAAGGTTGGGTGCAAGCTGCCACAGCAGGAGCTGGGCAGCACTGGAAGCCAGGGGGCAAGGGGTGGAGTGCAGGAGATGTCTCCCCTGGAAGGCCAGGAGGTCACCTTCCCTTCTCTTCCCCTCGCAGGGTCTCCCCCGAACCGCAAGCGTCCCCTGAACGAGAAGGCCACAGATGATTACCACTACGAGAAGTTCAAGAAGATGAACAGACGTTACTGATGGCCCTGCACCTCCTGCTCCTCCCCCATCCACACCCGGGGTCAGTGACCTGGAACAAGACAGGCACTGCCCCCACTGCTGCCCCTGCAGAGCCTGGGGAAGCAGCTCACAGGTGCTGTGGATGCTGGGGTCAAATCCTGCAGAGATCCTTTACCAGCAGCAGTGCTGTTTGTCTTGTGAAGGCTTCAAGCCAGTTTGCCTGAACATCACTTTGTGACTTCTCGCTTGTTGCCAAGGGCATTTGCTGTGCAGTGTGAGGCTGGGATGCTGAGGGGAGGCTGGTGAGGAGGATTGGGAACTGTGGCTTGCAGCTGGCCTGTCAGACTCCACATCTGTCACTCTAATTGGTGGCTGTCCCTGTGTGCTTGACCAGCTCAACATCTGTGTTGGGGTAACTGGGCTAGGATAGACCCAGAGGCCCCTTAGTGAACGTGGTTGAGGTTCCTGCCCTGCTGTGGAAAAGATCAAAGCACAGAGGAAAACTGCTCCTGGAAAACTCCATGGTGAGCAGGAGGCAGCTGCAGCTTCAAAGGGTTTTTCACTTCAGCAAGGACTGGGCTCCTTGGTGCCTGTTTCCCTGCTGTGTGCCTCTGCCCAGGTGCTGCTTTGGAGCCCCCCTGGTGCAGAGGTACTCAGAATAAATTCAATTTACTCTTTGCATTGCCTCTGTGTGGTGTGGTTGTTTAGAGCTCCAGCCTCTGCCCTGGGATGGTTCCAAGGATGGGACATTTCCCATCTCCCACCTCTCTGGGCACCCTGGGCCAGGCTCTCACCCTCTTCACTACAAATAATTTCTTCCTTCCATCCTGTCTAAATCTCTCTCCTTTGGTTTAAAGCCGTTGCCCCATATCCTGTTACAAAAACCCTGATTAGAAGTCTGTCCTCATCTTATGGCCCGTTGAGGCACTGGAAGGCCACCACCAGAAGGTCTCTGCCTGGAGCCTTCCCCAGGCTGCATAGCCTCAGCTCTCCCAGCCTGGCCTCACAGCAGAGCCCTTCCAGCCCTCCCACATCGCTTTGGCCTCCTCCGGCCCTGCTCCAACAGGTCCCTGCCTGTGCTGCGGGCTCCAGAGCTGCCCCCGCAGCGCGGTTAATGCCCCCGCAGCAGGGTAGCTCCGCTCTATCCAACCACCCGGCCAGGCCGCCACGGAGCCCAGCACTGTCGCGGGCGCCCGGCCAACATGGCGGCCGCCAGTCCCGCCTCTGCCCTCACCCAAGATGGCGCCGCCGGAAGTGACGTTACGGAGCGGAAGCGGCGGCGGGGCCAGGCGGGCCATGAAGCTGCTGCGGGCGGCCCTGGGGCTGGCGCTGCTGCCGCTGCTCAGGCCGGCGAGCGCCGTGGAGCCCATCAGCCTGGGGCTGGCGATCGCGGGTGCCGCCGCCTCGGCCCTTACCGGCATCATCTCCTACCCGCGGCTCTACTGCTACTTCAGGGAGTGCTGTCTGCAGCGGCACGACCAGCGCGCTGCCGCCGGTGCGGGGCCGGGCGGGGAGGGGGCGCTGCGGGACGGGGCGGGTTGAGATGGCGTCGCGGGGGTGCAGAGGGGCGTGGGGTGCAGAGGGGCGTGGGGTGCAGAGGGGTGTGGGGTGCAGAGGGGTGTGGGGTGCAGAGGCCATGGATGCTGGGCACGGCCCCTGGGGCCTGCGTGGGCCGCGCCCTTGTCCCCTGGGCTGGGGTGGGTGCTGGAGTCGCCTCCCCGGAGGCAGGGGGCCGTTGGCCAGCCCTCTCCGCGCTGCTGACTCCGTGGTCTCTCCGTGCAGGGCTGCAGGAGAACTTGGAGAGGAGGCTGTTCGGGCAGCACCTGGTGAGCAAGGTGGTCGTAAAGGCCGTGAGGGGCTTCTTGAACAACACCAACGCCAAAAAGCCTCTTGCCCTTTCCTTGCACGGCTGGACTGGAACAGGCAAAAACTTTGTCAGTAAGATAGTGGCTGAGAGCATTTACAAAAGAGGCCTGCACAGCAAATATGTCCATCAGTTTGTGGCAACTTTACACTTCCCTCATGCTAACAGCATCAACCTCTACAAGGTAAGAGTGGGCAGGGGTCAGAGCAGGGGCTGCTGGATTGAGTTATCAGTGTTCTGGCACCATCAGCCTTGGCACAGCTTTGTGCAGTAAATTGTAGCCTGTGCCAGTTTGGGAATTGTCTGGGTGAATCCTCACAGCCATCAGGACTGGTTGGGCTGTGAATAGAAAGTTCCCATCCTGTCTCTTGGTGTCTGAAAATGCTCCAGAAGCAACCTGAGATTCTGTCCCAGCTGTGTTTACAGAGTGCCAGCTGGGAAGGGACCCTAAGGATCACCTGGACCAAGCTTTCCAAGCTTTCTGGACACCTTTTAGTCCAGAAGCTAAAGCTGTTAAAATGCCAGCACTGAGCTGCCTCCCAGGACAGAGCTCCAGAAGCTGTTTGCTGTCCCCAGCACAAACTCTGCCTCAGCTTTTGTTCCTATGCCACTCAGGACCAGCTCCAGTCATGGATTCGGGGCAATGTGAGCATCTGCCCCAGGTCCCTCTTCATCTTTGATGAGATGGATAAGATGCATGCAGGACTCATTGACTCCATCAAACCTTTCCTGGACTACTATGAGCTCCTGGATGGGGTCTCCTACCGCCAAGCCATCTTCATCTTCCTCAGGTAACAGCTGGCTCCTCAGCTTTGCCCTGCACTCAGTGCCTGTTAAAGCTGTCTCCAGCTCTGGTCTGTGTTTTCTCTTGACCTTAGCAATGCAGGAGCTGAGAAGATAACAGAGGTGGCTCTGGACTTCTGGAAGAAGGGGAGGAGCAGGGAGGACATCCAGCTGACAGACATCCAGAATGCCCTCTCTGTGTCTGTCTTCAACAACAAGAACAGTGAGTCAGCCTGGGGGGGCTCCTGGGGGGAGAGGCCACAAAAGGCAGGAGCTGTGTCAAGCTGTGGCCTTACAGCAGATTTCTACTTGCTGTGGCCTCCAGTTTCCAGCTAGTAAGGAGCCCTGGTGCAGTCTGTGGGCTGCAGTCAGCTGTTGAGATGAGGTGAAGGTCGTGGAGCTCAGTGTGCAGCTTGGCTGCCTGCTAGGTTGCATGCCAGGGGAGACAGATCTGCACAGGGCACTTGCTGACCTGCCAAAAGCAAACACAGCCTGAGAGTGAGGCCAGGAATTGCAGTAGGTAAAAGAAAAAAATATTCTAACCAATAAAAGGTTTTACTGGGGGAGAGACGCTTTCTTGGCCCCATCACACTCAGCCTGTCTTGCTCAGTCTGCTAGAAGCTTTTGGGAAGCTATTCAGGAGCCACACACTGAGCCCCCAGCCCTGCAGGTTTCCTCACACAGGATGTCTGCTGGAAAGGCTTCCCTGGGCAGCCTGTGCCAGAGTCTCACCACCCTCCCACTGCAGAACTTCTCCCTCAGCTCCAGTCTAAGCCTGCTGTCCCTCAGCTCCAGTCTAAGCCTGCTGTCCCTCAGCTCCAGTCTAAGCCTGCTGTCCCTCAGCTCCAGTCTAAGCCTGCTGTCCCTCAGCTCCAGTCTAAGCCTGCTGTCCCTCAGCTCCAAACCAGTCCCCCCTGGCCTTCTGCTCACCCCCGTGGCAGTGCTGGCCTGCAGGACACTCACTTGCCCTTCTCCTTGCCCTGGCAGGTGGATTCTGGCACAGCACCTTGATTGACAGGAATCTGATTGACTACTTTGTGCCCTTCCTGCCCCTGGAGTACAGACATGTGAAAATGTGTGTGAGGGTGGAGGCTGAGGCCCGAGGCTATGCTGTGGAGGAGGACATCCTGAGCAGGATAGCTGAGGAGATGACCTACTTCCCCAGGGAGGAGAGGATCTACTCAGACAAGGGCTGCAAGACTGTGGATTCAAAGCTGGATTATTACTATGACTTCTAACACCTCATGGCCATGACCTGCTAAGCAGCAGACGGGGCCTGAGCCTGGAGTGGAGCACCAGGACCTTGCCCTTGGAAGGGCTTTTGAAGCCAGGGCCTTTGCTTTGACCTGGTGGCTGAGTCAGCAGCAGTGCCTCTGTGTTTTTATTGTCACTTGTCACAGCTCCCAGCTGCTTCAGCCTCCTTCTGGGGCCAAGGTAAGAGGGGACTTGAGCCTGGGGGGCTGTGCCTGGCAGTGCTGAAGACCCTCAGACTGTGTGGCTGTTGTCAGAACCACCTGGTTGGCCTCTACAGGAGAACTGAGACTTTGAGCTCCTTTTAGCTGGGTTTGCTTTGCTGGGGGTGATCCCTGGACAAGGTTGAGAGTTTTAATCCCAGTTCCTGCCTGTGAAAACCTTCACTGGGCTGTGTTTGTGCATGAAAAATAGGATGTGAGTCTTTGTTCCTTGACTCCAGTAGGGTAAGGGGTGGGGGGGTCTCTAATCATACAAATCCTGAGTCCTCTCTCCAGCATCATGCAGTGCCACTCTCTGTCCCAAAACAGGGCTTTAATTTGGATTCCTGTGGTGTCAGACCAAGAATCTGAGCCTCTTTGGGGTGAGAAGTTTTCAGAGGGCAGACCTAATGCTGCAGGGGAGTGAGTTAAAGTCCCTGGCTGCCCACAGCTGCAGCTGGTTCCTGCCTTGGGTTGTGTTTTATGTATAAAGTTGCTCACAGTGTGCTTGCCTAGGAGGGAGAAAAATGCCTGGTGAGTGGTGAAAGGCAATTGTGGAGAGGGTGGAACTGGGTGGGAAAGGTTTCCAGGTTGAATCTTAATACCAAAGAGGCTTCTCCTCTTCACCTGCATGCAGAATTCAGAGGGCAGCTTGTGAAGGTTTCCCTTTGGTCCTGTTCACATCACACCCAGGGCCTCTGAGCCTGGGAGGGAGACACCCAAAGGCATTAGGAAAAGAGAAGTAATCACTGTGCAATGTGTCCATGGAGTTCCTGCAGTGTCAGCCCTGCTGCTCCAGAGCAGGGCTGCAGAGGGGGGAGGGTGTCCACTCCAGTTTCCATTCAAAATAAATTGGGGCTTTTTTTCTTCCTCTTCTGGGAAATGTTTCTTGGAAGCCTCCTGCTGTTCTTGCACTGAGTGATTTGCTCTTAGTGGTGCACAGACTCCTTGCTGAGGAAGAGCTTCCCCAGGTGAAGCTGTGCTGGGGTCTGGAGCTGTGCCTGAGGGCAGGTGTCCAGGGCTCTCCCTTCTGGAGTTCAGAGGGAGCAGATGAGGGAGCTGGGGGTCTGCTGGGGGTCTGCTGCAAGGGAAGCAGCTGAGGCTCAGAGTGCAAAGTGCCCTTGCAGGTATGGCTGCTAATCACACTCAGGCAGCCTTCCCAGCTGTGTGTGCTCAAGAGCATCAAATGTCTCCTTCTAAAGACCACTTAAAGCCCTGTTCCTCATCTCCTCCTCCCTCTGGGGCAGCACTGAGTGGGCACTGCAGGCTCTGATGGAAGCCCTCCACCTTTCCAGTGGCAGCACCTAGAGGTTTCTCTGCAAGGGCAGGAAAGGCCAGGAAGGCTCCAGCTGTGCAGCTCTGGAGTTGTGCAGTGTGCAAGGGATCAATCCTGGGATCTGTCAGCAAAGAGTGCTTGGAACTGGGGCATTGATCTGTGCTTGACCTGCTTACAGCAAGTGAGTGGCTGATGGAAAAGAGCAGAGATGAGAACTGTGACCTTTGACTGCTCCCTGCTACCTTCTCACCAAGAGCAGAGCTCAGCTGAGCTGTGCTGGGGCTCCTGCAGCAGGAACTGCTCCCAGTCCTGCTCTGGGTGCCAGGCAGCACCACTGCTGGCACCTGGCGTAGCTGGTAGCAAGTGTTTCATTATCTCTTAGCTCTAGAGGATATGCCCTGAGGGCGCAGAAAGGATGTCCAAAGGGTGGAGACCACCTCTGCTTAGTCTCTCTTCTGTTCCTGCAGACAGGACATCTGCAGCTGGGTAAAGAAATATCCTGTGCCTGAAACCAGCCCCAGGTGTGATGCTTCTGCTCCTGCTGTGTGGTTCCAAAGCTGAGGACCTCCCTGGCTTGCTGGGACTGGGGAGCTCTGGGCCACTCGAAAGTGGGTCAGGAGAGATCCAGCTGCAAGTGAGGAGAATGTAACATGGGGGCAGGTCTGACCCCTGGGGAAGCAGCTGAGGAGTGGAGCAGGCACTGAGACCCAGTTTTGTTCCTCCCATAGTACAAGCAACTGCTGCTTGGATTCATCCTTCTGTGGGGAACCTTCCCAGCTCTGGGGAAGCTCAAAGTGAAGGAGCTGTCGCTGAAAGCCTGGGCTGCAGGGAGTGCTGCTCTGCCAGCCTGGCCCTGGAGAGCCAAGCTGGCACAGGGCAAAGTCCTGCTGGGCAGGCAGCAGCCTGTCCCTGGGCATCACTGGAGCACAGCACAACAGCACAGACTGACTGCTGGGGAGGTGCTGCCAGCAGCTGTGCCCCACTTGAACCAGGCCAGTAGCTGCAGCCTGGCTTCTCAGTGCTAGGGAGGCTGCAGGTGCTGCATGGAGACAGAGTTGGAGTTGGAAGGGACCTGAAAGCTCATCCAGTTCCAACTCCCTGCCATGGGCAGGGACACCTCCCACTAGCCCAGCTTGCCCAAGGCCTCATCCAAGCTGGCTTTTAACACTTGCAGGCTTGGAGCCTCCACAACTTCTCCAGCCAACCTGTTCCAATGCCTCACCACCCACCTGGGCAAGAATTTCTTCTCAGTGTCTCCTCATTCCAGCTTCTCCCAGTTAGAAGCCATCACTCCTCACCCTTTCACTAGCTGCCTTTGTCAGAAGTCCCTCTGCAGCTCTCCTGGAGCCTTTGCCAGCTGGAAGAGAGCCACCTTGAGTGGCAGCTTTCCAGGCACAGCACCGAGAGGAGGAGGAGGAGCAGAGATGGTTAAAGAAGCTCCCCCAAGGCCTCTTTGTCCTGCAGTGTGTGGCAGGGAGGAGATCCCTTCCTGAGCAGAGTTTACCAGATGCTTGCCTGCACTGAGCTGGAGCTGAGTGCTGCCTTCCTTGCTGTGCTGTCAGCAGGCTGCTGGAGCTGCTGCTTGTTAGGAAGGAATCTTTAGGGATGAAGGCAGCTCAGAAAGCTGCAGCACAGCTGCTTGAGAACTGCATCAGCTTCCTGCAGCTGAAAATGAATCCAGGAGTGAAAAAGAACTTAAGATTTATTCCAGCTGCAGCAGAGGAATAACAGTTAGTGTTGTGAATTGCACACAGTGTCTTGGAGCTGGAGCTGCAGCACAGCAGCTGTCAAGAAGTCAGGTCACAGGCAGCCTTCGACATGAGGAGCAGCAGTCCAAGGTCCCAAGGTTAATGGACACTGAGAGCTTGGCTCTGGAGATTGCATCAGCACCAAGACAACCTCCAGCTGGGCTTGTGAAAGGCAACTGACACCTCCTTGGGAGCTCCACATCATCAGTGCTGAGCCCTCTGCTCCAGTCTGAACTGACATCACCACAGTGAGCTGTGCAAGTTCTGCATCATGGCTTAAAGCAAGTACCAGGGAGGGAGTGGATGCTGCAGCACACAACAGCCCAGAGCCCTGCAGCAGTTTCAAAGCAGCCACTGCAGTCAGCCAGGGCTGAGGCACTGCAGCATCTGACCCACAAGTGAGGGCTGAGGAGAGAGTGAAAGCTTGCAGCAATTCTTACCAGTGGCTGAAGGCTAAATTGCTTTGTTTCCAGCTCATCCCTCACCCTTCCACACCTCTGATGCTAAAAGCTGCTATAAAACATCTGTGCCTGGGGAGGGACTGCTCCCCCCTCCCCTCCTCCCCTCTCTGTGGCTCTAGGAGGAGCTTTGCATTGCTATTGTGCATTGCTATTGTTTACACTGCAGTACAAAAATACACCCTGAAAAAATAACTTCTGCTATGAATGTGGCTTCCAGGCAGGGCCAGGGGAGCACTGCCACTGCTGGACCTGGGTACAAGCAGGAGGAACTCCAACAGATCCTGCAGCCCTCATGGCCAGGAGCCTGCAGGCACATTGCCTGAGAGGGTCCTCTGCTACAGCAGGAGCCTGGCCTAGCATCTAACCCCTCCCTCTGCCCAGGAAGAGCCAAAGCTGCCACACTCCCCTTCACCCTCAGGGAGAGGAACATCAACTTCCTTTTACATTCTTTTTCCCCAAAGCAGCAGAGGCACAACACTGAACTTCCCCCTACCCTCTTTCTGTACCACTTAGTAACACACTTCCCACAGCTGGCCAGGGCTGCAGCAGATGTGGGAACCCCACAGCTCAAACTGCAGTCATAGCTCTCTGTCCCTGAATAGCTGCTGCTCAGCTGGAGAAGCCATCACAGCATCAGTCTGCTAGGAAGGACAAGAAACCTTCCACCACCTCATCTTCTGCTTGCAAGGCATCAAGGTCTTCTCTTCACCCCTCCAGGCACCACCAGCCCTGAACACCCCAAGCACCCCTGCATGGGATTGGGTACAAGGAAGGGATTGTGACTGCCTGGATGAATTCCTCTCTTCTCCTTCCCTCCAGTCTAGTTCTTGTGGAAAGAAGAATTAAGTAAGAACCTCAGCACTTGGCAGAACAAAGCAGGAGAGGCTGGGCCCAGAGCTGTGTCACACTCAGAAACTCTCTATCAGTTAAAACAAAAAAATAAAAGGGTCAAGGTTTGGCTACCAGCCCAGCTCAGAGCCTCAGCACTGGGAGGGGAAGTTAAAAAAGCATTTAAAAAAGTAAAAAAAAAAAAAAAGAAAAAGAGGAAGAACACTAAGCTTAAAAGCCTCCCCCAGCTCACCCTGGCTCTTTCCACTACACTCCCTGAAACAGTAACAAAGCTGAAGTGCACAGACAGAGCTGCCCAGGAGCTCTGGAGACCTGAGCTCTGGACCTCCAGGAGCTCTGGAGGTGCTCTGGAGGTGCTCTGCAGGGTGCTCAGCGCTTGGCTCTGCTGTCCCTCACGGCAGCTCCCTCGTGGATGTCCAGCTTGGCCTGCACAGTCTTGCAGCCCTTGTCAGAGAAGATTTTCTGCTCTTTGGGGAAGAAGGTCATCTCCTCCAGCACTGCCTGCACGATCTGCTCATCCACCACGTAGCCACGGGCCACCATCTCAGCCCTCACACACATCCTGACGTGCCTGTGTTCCAGGGGCAGGAAGGGGATGAAGTAGTCGATGAGGTTCCTGTCGATGAGGCTGCTGTGCCACAGGCCACCTGCAGGAGAGGGCAGGGTCAGCAGAGGGACCCTCCAAAGCTAAAGGGATGGCCCAGGTTGTGGAGAGAGAGACTGACTCACTGTTCTTGTTGTTGAAGACCCCTACAGAGAGCATGGGCTCCAGGTCCTTCAGCTGAATCTCCTCCCTCGGCTTCCCACTCATCCAGAAGTCCAGAGCTGCTTTATTGATCAGGTCCCCCCCTGCATTGCTGTTCAGGAAAGAGGAATGTGCAGTGGTGAAGGCAGCCACAATTGAAGTTCTTCTTCAGCACTGACAGATGTTGCTGACGGCAGACAGCTCACCAGAGCAAGTCAAACTGAGGACAAGTCTCCAGCTGCTGAAATAGCCATTGGTGTGTGAAGGGTTAACCCCTGCACAGCTGCCTGCTCACTCCCACCTCAGCTCCAGGGGAGGAGGAGATAGGAAGAACACAAGTGAGGAGGTTTGTGGGTCGAGATAAAGAGAGTTTCATAGGTCAGGAGCAGTCAAAGCCCAAGGGAGGCCTTGAGGCTTAGCAAGCAGCACCCAGGAACAGCCCAATCATTGCTGCTATCAACTGTTCCACCTCAAACCCAAACCACAACACCACAGCAGCTGCTGTGCAGTTAGCTCCATGCCAGGCAGACCCAGGACACAGTGCACACATTCCCCAGGACTCCCCCATCACCTGTGCTCTGCCAGGCTCCTGAGCTCAGCAGCTGCAGGCCATGCAGGAGCTCCCAGTGCTCAAGTGGAGCTCATGGTGGAGCTCACAGAGCTCTCCTCTGTCTTTACAGAGAGGATCTTCCCTCCTGAGCAAGGTCCTACAGGAACATCATTGACTCCCACCCCAGATTGCTCTCAGAGTGAGTGAGATAGGTGCCACAGACCTGAGAAAGATGAAGATGGCTCTCCTGTAGGACACTCCATCAATCTGCTCGTAGTAGTCTAGGAAGGGCTTGATGGCATCGATGAGCCCTGGGTGCATTTTGTCCATCTCATCAAAGATGAAGACAGAGTGGGGACAGGCACTGACATTGCCCCGGATCCAGCTCTGCAGCTGGTCCTGGAGGGAGGGGATGAGAACCACTGAGAGGCAAGGACTCCTCTGGGGGTGCTGCAAGGTGCTGGCAGGGGCAGCATTCCACACTCACTGCTTGGATCTTTTCCTGAAGGGCAGCCCCCAGCCTGTGGCTGAGCCCTGCCACACTGCATTTCAGTGGCAATTCTGCTCACAGAGGACTTTCTAACCCTTGCTGCTTCATGTAGGGGTAAAAGACAAAGCCAGGCTGAGATGGGAAGTCACAAAGAATGAAGTCAGTGAGTCAGGACAAAGAGTTTGACAGATGAAAGATGGAAAAAAACAAGCAAAGGGAATCAGTTCCCTCCCTCTACATGTGCAGAGCAACCCTCAGGCAGTGTTAAGAGCAGCAACCACCTTGGAAGCCAACAGCCCCCACTTTTTCCTCCTTTTACCCCAGATTTATGGGAGGGGACATCCCTGAGGCTGGCTGGGACTGGGCCATGTACCCTCCCAGTCCTCACCCACCCAACCTCTGTCCCACACAGCCAAGCACCAGTGTCCCCCCAGCACTGCTTTAGTCACAAACCTCCACCCCAGCCTGACCAGTCTGTGGTTTTAATGGGGATCCCCTGCCAACAGCAAGCATCAGGGAAAGCAGCAGATGGCATCAGTAAGGAAACAGCACCAAGAAACTGCCCTGGCTTGGGATTTCTTTGTGCCTTTCTCTTTCACTTTCTGCAGGCATTTCCCCCTGCATCCCACAACTACCTGAAGGGAGGTTGTAGCCAGGAGGGGTTTGGTCTCTTCTCCCAGGCAACCAGCACCAGAACAAGAGGACACAGTCTCAAGCTGTGCCAGGGGAGGTTTAGGCTGGAGGCGAGGAGAAAGTTCTTCATGGAGAGAGTGGTTGGCCATTGGAATGTGCTGCCCAGGGAGGTGGTGGAGTCACCATCCCTGGAGGTGTTCAAGAGGGGATTGGACGTGGCACTTGGTGCCATGCTTTAGATAGTCATGAGGTTTAGGGTGACAGGTTGGACTCGATGATCTTTGAGGTCTCTTCCAACCTTCTTGATTCTATGATTCTATGATCCCCCCTGAGCACCAGCTCTGGCATCACCCTGCCCAACACCTGCAGAACCCCATGGACCTGGGGGTCTGAGCACTGCATTTCCTCCTGCCCCTCCTCACCTTGTAGAGCTTGACTTGGGCATCGTGGGGGAAGTGGAGGGTGGGCAGGAAGAGATGGACGAACTTGCTGCGCAGGCCGGCAGCATGGATGTGCTCCACCAGGATCTGGCTGAGGAAGTTCTTGCCGGTGCCAGCCCAGCCGTGGAGCGATAGCGTCAGCGGCTTCTTGCGGGCGGGGTTGGTGCTGAAGCCCAGCACTGCCTTCAGCACCACGTCCTTGGCCAGGTGCTGCCCGAAGAGCTTGGAGTCCAGCTGCACCTTCAGCGCTGCGGGGAGAGGGAGGGCTCAGCACTGCGGGGCCACCGATGGCTGCTGGTCTCCGGCTGTGCACCAGGCGAGCTCAGCATAGGAACCAACGGTGCTGGTCACCGGCCGAGCTCAGCACGGCCACCAACGGTGCTGGTCACCGGCCGTGCCCCAGGCGAGCTCAGCACGGCCACTGCCAGGCACAGTGCACAGCACGGCACAGCCCCTACACCAGACACGCTGCGGGCCGCCCCGGGCAGTGGCCGGTTATCGGCCGAAGCCCCGGGTCAGGGCTGGGGAGCCCAGCGCAGCCCGGCGCCCCCCGCTCCCGCCGTACCGCTGGCGTCGAGGCGCTGCTCGGCGCTGGGGCAGCACTCCACATAGCTGCAGTAGAACCTCGGGTGGGACAGGAAGCTGGTGAGGGCCCAGGCCACGCCGATGGCCAGGCCCACGCTGATCGGCTCCTGCGCCACCAGCCCCGGCAGCAGCAGCCAGAGCAACCCAACCGCCCTCCGCATGGCGACTCCCGCCCGACCCCGCTTCCGCCCGCCGCTCTCCGCGGACCGGAAATGGCACTGCCCCCCCGAGGCCGCTGCCGCCATCTTTGTGAAGGGAACAGCCCGCATTGGCTGCCCTGCTGATGACGTCAGCGGGCCGTGACGGACGCGTTGGCGGGGTGCTGTTAAGGACACCTCGGGCTGGGAGGTGGAGGGGAGCAGGGGGTAGTTCAGTTTGTTCTTGGTTCCCTTCAGAGTCACCCTCGCGCGTCCCTACTCTCAAACCCCCAGAGCGACCCTGGCCCCATCTGTTGACTGTGTCCCTGCCCTCCCGCCCCCACGAATGCTCCTGCAAGACACCGGGACGAACGGGTGCTGGACATGGTTGCTGGTCTCTCCCTTGTGCCGCCCGCATGAGCCTCCTCTCACTCCTTCCCCACGCGTGGCTGGTGCTGGCAGGCTGGTGCCGCACCAGCGGGCATGGGTCAGACTGAGATAAAGCCCAGCTGGGTGTGGCCCTGGGCAGCCTGCACTAGCTGGAGGTGTCCCTGCTCGCTGCAGGGGGCTTGGACAAGATGACCTTTGAGGGCTGTGACCCTAGGGACCGTGCCACTGCGGGTGCTAATCCTGCCATAACCCCCACCCCTCAGAGGGGGCTGGCATTAAAGAGGAAGCCCTCTCCACACTGGGAAGGGCCACCAGCTGGCCCTGCTGCCAACCTGGCTCAAGGTGCCCTTGCCACCGCCTTACCGGAGGAGTTCAGCGTGTTGTTCATATGGCAGCACTCCAGGAGACTGCACTTGAGCCAGGACTGAGGGCTGAGGAGGTCCCAAGTGACTGCAGCAGCAGCCATGAGGAGTGAAGCGCTGAGAGGGTCCAAAGCTGGTGCCAAAGTGGGGAAAAGAATAAAGAAGGCCGCAGCAGCATTCAGGAGCTTCATGGCGCTAAGTGAAAAGCAGCCTGGCTCAGCAGGAAAGGAAAGCAAAAGACGAGGGACTGAAGAACTTCCTGGAGCGGGAGGCCAGAGGCTGTTCCAGAGGACCGGAGCCAAGCTCTGCGGGTGTTAAAGGGTTAACAGAGGGATCCACGTCACTCCCGGAGAAATGAATGCTGTGAGCAGGGCAGTGCCATGCGAGTGGCACCAGAGCAAGCCCAGCTCTGAGTGCAGCAGGACTGGAGCCTTGCTACATCTTAAACATCTTAAGCAAGGTGCTAATTGCTCTGGGGTCGATATCTTCTCACATGCAACAAGTGACAGGGCAAGAGGGTACGGCCTCGACTTGTACCAGGGGAGGTTCAGGTTGGATATTAGGACAATGTCTTCCCAGGAAATGTTCTCAGGCCCTGGCACAGGCTGCCCAGGAAGGTGTTGGAGTCCCCATCCCTAGAGGTGTTGGAAAGCCACCTGGATGTGGTGCTGAGGGATGTGGCTTAGTGGCAGTGGCTTAGCAGCAGCGGAAGGATCGTGAGCCTCAGGCAAGCGGCGGGGCTGGACGTGCTGCGAGGTCTCTTCCAGCCTCAGCAGCTCTCCGATCTGATGCCAGTTTTACCGAGTGGGTTACCACCGCTGGAAAGGGGCTGGCAGTGTCGCAGCCGGGCGGGGAGGTTGCTGCCCTCTGCGCTTGTCTGTGCCGAGCACTAGATGGGGCGGCAGGCAAAGGCTTGGCGCAGGGCTCAGAGCTGCTGCAGGGAACTGACTCCCGGCTGAGCAAACCCAGCCTGCAGGGGAGCCCGGCGGCAGCTGCCCGCTTCTGCTGGGAACGGGGACATATTGGGGTGCCACAGAGCCCCTGGCAGCTAAGGGGGTACAGGCAGCAAAGGGATCCTCAGCAGGGAGCAGAACAGCCAAAGGCATCCTGCGAAGGGAGATGGCTCTGGGAGCTCTCTGTGTGCCTCTGAGGTGGAGTTTGCTCAGCTCACAGCTACTCCACTTTCCACTCTGCCTGTCAGAAACAGTGTGGTCCCATGAAGACTGAAATGGGCCATCACCCTGGAGTGCCTCTGGGATAAATCATGGAATAGTTTGGAAAAGCCCTCTGAGACCACTCAGTCCAACCATCAACCCAGCACCACCATGGTCACAAAACCCTGGCCCCAAGTGCCATGGCCACAGGTTTCTTGAACCCCCCCTGGGATGGGGACTCCACCACCTCCCGGGGCAGTCTGTGCCAATCCCTGACCACTCTTGCAGTAAAGAAATTGTTCCTAATCTCCAAACTAAGTGTAGTCCAAGTTGTGTCTTGCAAAGGCTGAAGCAGTTCCAAAGTTCCTGGTCCACCCTTTCAGACCTGGCTGACGTGGAGCCTGCTCTGGCTGATGTGCTGTCCCCAGCGCAGCCTGTCAGGGACTGCAGCTCCCAAAGCACAGCCAGGAAATGCAAAGTGATGTCCTAGGAGCATTACCTCATGCACAGGAGAGGAAGGGGCAGGGTGGGACACATCTCTGGATCTTCTCTCCACGTGGGAGGGAGGTGACACATATTTCCTCTACAGCAGTGGGACGTGTGCTGCCTAACAGGTACCAGATGGGTGTTTAAATACCCTCAGCTGCAGCATGTTGTGCTGTTATCTCCTTATCCCTTACAACCTAAATGGGTTCAAGCTGGGCCTGGCCATGGCTGGGCTGTCTGGGAGCAGTGGTGGGGCTGACAGGGGTGGCAATTTCCTTCCACAGCTGTCAGGAGGCTCTGGGTGGAGCACAGCTCCTGCAATGCACAGACAGAGCACAGCCTCTCCAACCCCAAACAGCTCAAGCTGTTGAGACAGGGGAGGCAGTGAGGGGGGTGGGGGCTGCAAGGGAGAGATGAGGGGTGCAGAGGTGGAGCACTTCAGCGGTGGGAAGCCCCAGAGGAGAGCCCTGCCTGGCCTTTGCCCTTGGTGTGCTGCAGTTTTCTGCCCCCCACCCACACACTGATTTGTACATCCTTGGTTGGCAGTCAGCACCCAGGGACTCTGGGCTCACAGCTCCATGCCAGAGAGCCTGGAGAATTTGGGATCTGGCTGCTCCCCAGGCAGCAGAACTGGCAGGGGGTGCTGAGCCAGGAAACATCCCCCTAGGGGTCAGGGGGCTGGGAATCAGGGATGCAGCCCTGCCTGGGGCTCATGGAGTGCAAGAGGTTTCCAGGTGGGAGTTGTTGGGTCAGGGAACCACTGCTGTTCCCAGAGCAAGGTCTGAGTTTTGCTGGAGAATGTAATGAAGCTCCTCAGCATCTCCAAGAGCTTTATGAAAGAGGTTTGGTAGCACAGCTGCTGTTGAGGTGCTGGTGAGAGCTGCTCACTGGAGGCTTCTGATTGGAGAAGAAGAAATGGGAGACTCATTTTCCCCTAATTTCTACCCTAACACCTCCTCCCTCCCTGCCTCTGCCTCGACACTTTCTGAGGCTCAGAGTTTTTGTGAGGGCAGTTTGGGTTATTTTTAACTTTTGGTGGTTTGGGGTTTTTTTCCCCCTGTATGTGTGGTTTGGGTTTGTTGTCTTCTCTTTCAATTTCAGCATCATCTTCCAAGTTCTCCTTCCCATAACCAGAGGGATGAGGCAGGCTGGGCTGTGCTGAGGGTGGGACTGTCATGGGCATTGTGCAAGCAGAGCCTGGCTGAGCTCTGAGGACCTGCACTGTGGGGAGGCTCTGACTCACTGGAATGTGTGTCCTGACCTTTGTGAAATGTGGCAGCAGCAATAACACAGACACCACAGCCTCCAGTGGTGGTGAGCAAACATTGTCTGGTCCCAGCAACACCCAGGGAGACAGGAGACCACCACCCTGCTCTGGCAGGTAGGAAAGTTGAGGTTTGCAGATGAGCAAAGTTCTCCTCTGTGTGGTGGTGGACAGCACAGGGCTGAGCAACTAGTTTTGTTCTGTCTTGGAAACCTTCACTGGAGAGCTTGAGCCATGACTTGCCTTGGGCAGGCTTAAAAATCCTTACCCAGGGCACAAAATCAGACTCCCTTGGGTCAGAGGTGCTGCTGTGTGCAGAGGAACAGGCCAGCAAGGACAGGTGTGGATCAGCTTAGGATCTGGGTGATGTGGAACATCATTAACCTGTCCAGATAAATCCACCTGTGTGGGATGAGCTCTCTGCTCATGCTGAGCATGGTTCTGAGGCAGCAGCAGGGTTTGCTCTGTTCTGGTTGCTGTCTCTGGGGGGGGCTCAGTCCTTGGGCCATGGTGAACACAGGCAGCCCCTGCAAAGGGAAACAAAAGGGAGTTTGATACCAACTGGGTTGCAGCAGGGGGAGCAGCCACACAGGTTGTGTTACCTGGGAGAGGAGTGGAAGGGAGGGCAGAGGAGGTGCTGGAAGCCACACCTGGGCTCCAGCATTGCTGTGGTGGGGAAGCTGCAGGTCTCATTTCTGGGCTCCCATGGGAACTTGTGTGAAAGGTGCTGGGTTACAGCTGAGGGCAAGGGGACAAGCTGGCAGGGACCTCCTCTGCTCTCCACGGGTGACACCTGGCACTGGAACCCAAGTCACAGCAACTCCCTCAAGCAGTGGTGGGTGGAGCAGGTCCTGCTCAGAGCAGGAACAGGGAGGTGTGGGAGTGCCCAGCAGCTCTGCTCCTCCACAGACCGTGTGTGAGAGGTTTCTTCTGAACAGGATGTGCCAGGAGTGCCACAGCCCTGGGCTTGGAACAGAAAAGGGTTTGGAGCTGTACCTGGGAGATCCTAACTGGTGGCCACTTCTGAGATGGGCTTTATGGCACAGACAGGCCCCAAGCTGAGGAAGGGTTTGGTGCCAGGGGTGAGGAAGACAGATTGGAGACAGTAGGTGTTAGGGGCACACATGCGAGGGCACAGGCTGGGGGGAGTGCTTTGCCTGCTGGCTTGGGTGGCTGCTGTGGCAGGGCAGGAGGGCACAGCAGCTGAAGTGCTGCTGGTACCACCCCAAGCCAGGTGCAAATCAGCCCCAGCCGCTGCTGGACCATGCAAATCCCTCTCAGCTGATCTCTCTCAACAACAACAACGAGACAGCAAGTTCGAGTGGACCCTAACGTTGCACGAAATGAAGAATAAAAAAGATTGAAAAATTGTGAAATTCAGAAATAAAAGAGGAAAACGAGGAAAGCCGAAAATGCGATGGGCAAGGGGGGAAAGAGGAGGGGATGAAATGGGAAAAGGAGGAAAGAGAGGGAGGAGCAGAGAAATCAAGAAAAGAGGACTAACCGACATAAATGAAGGAAGAGACGAAAGGACACGCACGCCAGAAAAACACGGAGGCGCAAACCAGACCCCAAGGGAAAACGGCACTAGAGGGCCTCGGCAGTTACCCTGATCGCCGATGGAGTGGAGACGACACGCCGGGAGGTGGGGCCGCGGGGAACTAGTGACTTAGGGGGTGACCAATGGGGACGCCGGCAGGACCGGCTTAGGGAATAGTGCGAGCCGAGCCGAGGGTGACCTGAGCGTAAAGACATAGAGAAAAAATAGATAATGATGTATGGAACACAGACCACCCACTGCTGGCACTCAGTAATACGCGTTTCAGGCGGCACGCCGCTGCATTCCGTCCGTTGGACTACGCACCCCTCACAAGAGCCTAGAACAACCGAACTGGGCGTTGACAGTCTTGCAGAGACAGATGATATTGTCTCCAACGGACAGGGAGGAGCCAACAGACAAAGGCAGGGCGAAGTCGATTCCGCGGAGGGGTCCACCAACCGAGGCCTGAGGAAACAGGACCCACTGTCCATAGATAAATTAGCTCCAATCCACCCCGCCCTCCCCAACCTCTTTATTGCGGTGTTGCATCGTTCTGTTGCCCCTCTCACCGCAGCACGACTAGCCATCAAGTACAGCTTTCAACCTCTATTAATGCCCGCAGCAGTGTTATCCTTCACGCCCGTTCGTGGCCCCTGCCTCCGCTTCATCCGTCTCAGTCGTATTGAACCCATAAGCTTGTTCCTGCATCCCTAAGGAGTGCGCGGAGTAGGCACGACGGGAGATTTCGCTCGAGGTGACCCGATCACGCGCCAGCGCCGGCCGGACCCAGCCTACCATCAGGGGTGCAAATCCCTGCCCACAGTCACAGACTACCACTAGCCGCGCAGTCCGACTGTGGATAAAAGCACACGCCCATCACGCCGTTGGTTCCCCACTCACCGCACCGACCTGGCCCCGGCATCGCCCTGGATCGAACGCCCACGTGAACGGCCACTACACATGGCCCCCCCGTGGCACACCACCCGGCTTCCAGCGCAGGTAACCGTGCATCCCCCTCCCCCGCCCGGCTTTATGTCCACAGCATCCTCCCACGTGAGGCTCTTCACTCTACCGCGACCCATCAGGTCTTGATGCTCTCCGCACTCACACTGCCCAGGCGCCCTGCCACTCACACGGCGTTCGATGCAGCCACTCGACTCCACACACTCGTAGCACCTACAGTTCAGTGCCCAACGCGCCCTCCGCAAAGATCTATCGCTCCTTTTACCGCGCCGCCTTGCGCCTCCAGCGTTAACCCGATCTCATACACGAGCGGGCCATCCCCGCAACAACGCCCGTAGCCGGCACTCATACGTTTTCTGGTAGCATATAGCGAGCCTCCGATCGCCTGGTTCGTCTCTCCGTTCTTCCTTACCACACCCCTCAGCATTCTTCTACCGCGCCCTGGAACTGTAAGACACCCATCATCAGTGAAAGCATCCGGCAAGCTCCGAGGACATACCCCGCTGGGACACCTCCGTGTTCCCACCGCTTTCTACCCGATCCCAGTCATTTAGTCCACGACCGGGGACCTCATGACGCACCGCTCCAGCCTTCGGCACTTCTCCACCTCCGGGCGTAGCTGCACTCCTTATCCCTCCACGTCGTATCCATTGTTCCATCCCGTACCTCTCCCAATCCACACCGCACCACATCGCGCTCACCTACTCCCTAGGTGATCTATGAGGGCTGCACTATACCCAGCGTTCGGCGCTACTTTTGCGCTAGCCCTGACCTATTGCCGCCCATGGGCCCTGCGCCTGGCACGGGACCTATTCTGGCAAGCCGGTCGCGCCAGGACCTGCCCCAATTCTTCCTCTCTTAGGACGACACAATCAACGTGCCGCTTCCCAGCCTCCCTCCCACCCTCCCCAACGATATGCAACCTCCTCTGTCCCTCACACCCCCCGCTAAACATCACCCGACCCACCACCTCTGCTACTACGTGCACCTGCACCGTGGTGACCATCGTGGCTCCTTTCGACTCTCCCCCCCGCAAAAATACGTGTACTAATTCGCCCTCCGCTGAATCACCCGCCCTGCTTCTCCACATTGGTTTCCTTCTTGCCCAACTTACTCACAGCCTACCTCCGTGCGAATGACTATTAATAACCCACCCCATCTTGTTGCTGATACTCCTCCGTTCCTAGCCCCCGCGCTGCCGCAAGCTACTACTCGGAGCTTTCGGTCCACCACTCTGGCCCGGTCGCCTCCTGCCACGGACCCAGCACTCTACCCATTTCGCCGCATCTCTGATCTCTGCCGACACCAATCCCTCCGATGCCCAATTTTTCTTGCGTAGGACGCCCCCCCTCTACGGTGTCTCTGTCGCTAACCGCTTCCCTCCCTCCCGCCCCTCTTATTTAACCTAACCCCCCCCCCCCAACAAGTGCCGTATTGCCGTCTTCCTTTATCCGCTAACAGTAAGTCCGCTGATGCACTCTCGTGACTACTCGTCTCCCATAACCAGCGACGCTCCGCCCTACACGGCCCGTAGCATCATAACAACCCCCGAGCCTCCGTTCTCCGTTGGCGGAATTGTTTCATATTTCTGGCCGGTCAGTCGCGGACCGGATCAGTGACGGTACCCGTTCGCCCATATCGAGAATGCGAACAGACTGAAGAAAGGCGAATGGGTAGGTGTGCCTCCCTGTCCGTGGCCGCCTCCTACAAGCCCTGGTAAGAGTTATTGTCTGTCTAGGTAGAGCGACTCGTACTGCATCCCTCTCCACCCCGTTACCTCTTTTTTAGTCATCCCCCGCAATTCCGCCACTCTCCGCTCCTCCGCCGCTCCCCGCCCCTCCTTTCCCGCGCACGCCCGTCAATTTCGCTCCCCTACTTGTCCTTATGGACCCCCTCAGTGCCCGCTTTTGCGGTCCTCCCCAATCCTACAAATAGGCCCCGGCAAACCACTTCCACCCCTTTCCGTCTTGTTCCCCTTCCCATATTGCTTCCTCTACCCACCCATCGATATTGACCTCTCTAATGTGTCGCAGAATAACAGAAGACAAACGTGCGCCTGTCTACCTCTCCGACATCTTCGCAATCAGCACAACCATGAGGATGCCCCAACAAGGCTTGAACTAGTCGTTGTGTTGACGACTGCTGCCATGCGTCAACGGACTCCCCTCCCCTACTACCGCACTGCTTGCTCGCCCATTAACAAACCTGACAACTACGCTCGAGTTGTCCATCAACACATTTTGGCCTTTGGCTCGCTTCCTCAGAGACCTTTTTCCTCCAATTCCCCCTGCCCGCGCCCCCACTTCTCGCTGTCCATCGAGACTGCACTGCCATCTGCCGCGCAACAGAGGTCCATTCAGCGGCCAACAACACGCACGTGCGGATAGCTCATGCTTCGAAAAGCGTCACCGAAAGCCCCACGAATGACGCCACAAGCAGAACTGCAAGCGACACAAAACCCGACGTAAAGTGGTGGCTGCAGGAGAGTACACCACGCGCTCCTGGATGCCCCGTACCGATACAGTCCGTATGTACGTTTCCACTACTCCCACGCCCAGGACTAGAAAGGGGGTAACCCTAGCCGACAGTCCCCCACCGTAGTAGCCGAAACGAGGAAGCAGAGCCGCCACAGTACGCTACACATCGACCGTGCTAATACCCGAGTCGTTCACACAGCCGACCACGCCCCCGGTGGGCTCAGTTACTCCGTCTGTGTACACTCCACGGAACTCATGCCGGGGTACACAGGACCTGCGTTCTGCGACCCGCCCTTCCTAAACTCGTCTTTAAGCTCGCGACGCAAGGCACAACACCCACCACTGTCCTCTTCCCGCACTCTACCGTCGGTACTAACAGAACTTTACAGCATGCCACGGACACACTGCTCAGACTGCTCTAATGCTGAGCCATGGCTCACATGGAAGTACTAGGAGCAGAAATAGGCCATGCGTGACCCGACCACCGCGCACCCAGCAGCGTCCGACAAACAACCGGCCCGAGTAATCTCCCCCGTGACACACCGACCCACGACTCACTTTCCGACCATGCCCAAAACCCTTGAACCACATGGGCCACAAGCCAGTAGACTCGCCAGACCTAGTGCACCACTACACCTTCTCGCTCCCGTTCCACATTCCACTTCCCTACTCTTCCCCAAAACCGTCCCTGAATCTATCCCTAGCGCCGATTCCTATTGACGCCATCAATTAAGGGATCGCTGGCTCCAACCTCAAATTTCCAACCACTAAACCATAACTTCTAGACGACTTTCCGCTCTTCAGGCAGGGCTCTTGAATCGACCTCCTATCTTGTTTCCCAATCCCCGCAATACCCCCTCGCCAACATTTGGCCCCTGGGATCCGGAACCCTACGCACCTGTCCATTGAGCGGCGAGCACACCTAGGAGTGTCGTGAACGACGAGGGTTTTCTTACCCCGTACCCAGCAGTCCAGCGACAGATGCAGCAAAAGAAACAGGCCGTCAAACTACGTCACCAAAAGACCAGTGCCAACAACCTCCTACAGCCCAGGCTCCCATTGTACCTCCCCCCATCACAAGGCTAAGCACATATTAGCAGTAATGGAGACCAGTGCCACCGGTGAAGACATCAAGGATCTGCAGTAGATTCTGTTAATGTTAGCCTCTAGCTGACAGAAAGATGAGCAACAAAGGAAACATGACCGAGCAAGAAACCAATAACAAGTCGTTCGGATATAGCGGCACGAAAGACGGAACCAGAACCGATGGGCAAGCATATTAAAGTAGAAAATAAGATAATGTTATATGACGCAAGACCGAAATCATTCAAGACAATATCGCAACGTAGGAGTTCAGCAAAAGGTAAAGATGAGGAATACAAAAGAGCTGCTCTATGAAAAACTACGTTAGACAGAGTATTTACGCGAGCGATAGAAATAGGCCAGGGTGATAGCCATGGGTGGGGGAGGGGAAAAGGGTACAATACACCAGAGCAGCAAGGTACGAATCGATGTACCGTGGTGAGGAAAAGTAACAAACCCAAGCGAACGCTACCATACAAGTACTTAGAAGTACGAGGGGAAAAACTCAAATCCACGGACCCCATAACAGAACCGAACGGAGTCTGGGCCTGACCTTTATACCAACACACGAGGGTTCACCACGAGAGCCGTACCCAGCCCAGAGGAGCAAAGCAAATCGTAACTCATGTAAGACGCATTTGGGAAAATCACACTTAAAAAACCCCTCGCGCGGCTCACTCTTCCCATACCCGGAGAACCGAGACAAGGAAGAACCGAGACCTATACCTAGTTCCTGTCATGTATTCTCTTCGCACGCCGTGAGAGACAAACGTACTAATGGAGGGCACCCGGGGCAACACCCTGCGAAGTTACTAGAGATCAGCACCATAAGCGACTTGGCAGCAGTACCGCACTACCACGCGCCCAACCGGCGCACGCTACATCTCGCATAGTATAGACGCCTCTGAATTGCCCTCCCAGCCACGCGGCGCGAAGCACACCGAGGGGTCTAACACGTTCAATACAAGGCTCCACGATTCGATTCTGTACAAACGCATCCAAAGGGTTAATGAGGTTAACAAGAGACCCTGCGAACACACTGAAACGTACGTGAACCATTAGAAAAATCATCGACACACGAAGAAGACAGAAGTTGGACACATGCGGAACCAGTTGTAACTGGTCACACGATTCCGCCTAACAAACCAAGATTCCACGGGCGGCAAAGCACCCATAAACCGAGACTGAGGCGAAGAGTACAGTGAAACTGGCACGTGGGAAAAGGCGCTCAAGAACAGAGGAAGACGGATGACCAGATAGGATAAAGCACACGGAGCCGAGATACACCGATGCAAGTACAACAACAAGCGTGACTGTGTCTAGCAGAAAACGCAGGCCCGGAGCGCCCATGTTCCAACCG